>NC_064413.1:10015000-10380000 GCF_023375975.1 Astyanax mexicanus | reverse complement strand
GTGTGTGTGACTGTGTGTGTGTGTGTGTGACTGTGTGTGTGTGTGACTGTGTGTGTATGACTGTCTCTGTGTGTGTGACTGTCTCTGTGTGTGACTGTCTCTGTGTGTTTCTGTGTGTCTGTGTGGCTGTCTCTTTGTGTGACTGTTTTGTGACTGTCTCTGTGTGTGTGACTGTGTGTGTGTGACTGTGTGTGTGACTGTCTCTGTGTGTGTGACTGTATCTGTGTGTTTCTGTTGTCTGTCTCTTTGTGTGACTGTTTGTGTGACTGTCTCTGTGTGTGTGCCTGTGTGAGTGACTGTCTCTGTGTGTGTGTGACTGTTTCTGTGTGTGTGACTGTCTCTGTGTGTTGCTGTGTGTTTGTGTGACTGTCTCTGTGTGTGTGACTGTGTGTGTGACTGTCTCTGTGTGTGTGACTGTGTGTGTGTGACTGTCTCTGTGTGTGTGACTGTGTGACTGTCTGTGTGTGTTGCTGTGTGTCTGTGTGGCTGTCTCTTTGTGTGACTGTGTGTGTGTGACTGTGTGTGTGTGACTGTCTCTGTGTGTGTGTGTGACTGTCTCTGTGTGTGTGTGACTGTCTCTGTGTGTGTGACTGTGTGTGTGACTGTCTCTGTGTGTGTGACTGTGTGACTGTGTGTGTGACTGTCTCTGTGTGTGTGACTGTCTCTGTGTGTGTGACTGTGTGTGACTGTGTGTGTGTGTGTGTGACTGTGTGTGTGTGTGTGTGTGTGACTGTGTGTGTATGACTGTCTGTGTGTGTGACTGTCTCTGTGTGTCTGTGTGGCTGTCTCTTTGAGTGACTGTGTGTGTGACTGTCTCTGTGTGTGTGACTGTCTGTGTGTGTGTGACTGTGTGTGTGTGTGTGTGTGACTGTCTCTGTGTGTGTGACTGTCTCTGTGTGTGTGACTGTCTGTGTGTGTGTGACTGTGTGTGTGTGTGACTGTCTCTGTGTGTGTGACTGTCTGTGTGTGTTGCTGTGTGTCTGTGTGGCTGTCTCTTTGTGTGACTGTGTGTGTGTGACTGTCTGTGTGTGTGTGTGTGACTGTCTCTGTGTGTGTGTGTGTGTGTGTGTGTGTGACTGTCTCTGTGTGTGTGACTGTCTCTGTGTGTGTGACTGTCTCTGTGTGTTTCTGTGTGTCTGTGTGGTTGTCTCTTTGTGTGACTGTGTGTGTGACTGTGTGACTGTCTCTGTGTGACTGTGGGTGACTGTCTGTGTGTGTGTTTGTGTAACTGAGTGTGTGTGGCTGTGTGAGATTTTCATGCATTTTATGCAGTTTTTTAATGTGTGTGTGTGTGTGTGCGTGGTCGTTTCCTCTCTGTTAGAAAGTTCCAGGGAAATTTAAGAAGCTGTTCTCAGAGCTGGAGAGTCTGACAGTGAGTAACAGTTTTACAGTTTTATATCCAGTTTGTTTTAAGTTTGTTTTGCTCCTTACTATGAAGCTCTAAGGATATTGTTTGTATGATTTTATAGTTATGTTTCAGTTAATATCATGTTTGTGTAGCATTACATCTCCTTTTAAACTTAATTAATATTGGTTTTTTTTAAATCAGACTCTAAGTTACTGTTGTTTACAAAATTTAAAAAAGACTAAAGTTTGTACCATAGTTATTTTACACTAAATAAAGTGTATAGCAGTAGTAGTACTAGTAGATTTTTTTTTATGAAGAAAATCTTTTTAAGTGTTTTTCATATATTGTTATTGCATATTGAATATCATTATTGCAAAAATACCCAGAAATATTGAGACATTATTTTCAGGATGTGTCATCCATCCTTACTCTAAACTCACTAAACCTATAGAAGTCAGTGGGTTTAATGTGTGTAAATGTGATGAACTACATTAAATATAATATAATAAAACTGTATTTTAAGGACCCATCCTTTAACCACAAAGCCTACAGAGATGCCTTTAAGAAAATGAAATCCCCCAAGATCCCTTTTCTCCCTCTGCTGCTGAAAGGTAACTTTTCTCACCCATTCAAACTGTCCATTCAGCCCTGCACTTACTGTTGGTTGTCTAATGAGCTTTGAACTGCCTCTTTTTTCACAATTAGATATTACGTTCATCCACGAGGGAAACAAAACCTTCCTGGATAAACTGGTGAACTTTGAAAAGCTGGTAAGTTAAAGAACACACTTTTTACTGTTCTAGAAAAATCTGAAATTATTTCAGCAGAACGTTGATGTTTATGTGGTTCTCTGAACTGAATTGAAATTCCTTCTTGCAGCACATGATTGCCGACATGGTGCGGATCATCAGGCAGTGCCAGGCTGACCGGATGGGTAAAACTTTAATAATTATAAATGATTATAGCAGAACTGTTTATAGCATCCATATAATACAATACTGACTGTTAAACACTTGGTTTCAGCTGTTTAGCCCCAACCATTTAGCCTACAGCACTTAAGCCCCACCCACTGAGCATACAACAGTTTATCCCTATCCATTAAAGCTGCCTGATTTAGTAGTGTTTCAACCCAGACTGCTTTTTCAATGAGGCACAGTACAAGGCAGCCAATTAGAACAGAGCTCATTTACAGTGCCCTCCATAATTATTGGCACCCCTGGTTAAGATGTGTTCTTTAGCTTCTCATAAATTGAGTTTTGTTCAAAATAATATAGGACCACGATGGAAAAAAGAGTAAAATACAACCTTTAACTCAAGTGAATTTATTCAGTAGGAAAAAAATCCCACATTAAGAAATAATTATTTAACATCAAATCATGTGTGCCACAATTATTAGCACCCCTGATGTTAATACTTTGTACAACCCCCTTTTGCCAACAAAACAGCACCTAATCTTCTCCTGTAATGTTTCACAAGATGGGAGAATACAGAAAGAGGGATCTTTGACCATTCCTCTTTGCACATTCTCTCTAAATCATCCAACGACCTGGGTCCTCTCCTCTGCACTCTCCTCTTCAGCTCACCCCACAGGTTTTCAATGGGGTTGAGGTCTGGGGACTGAGATGGCCATGGGAGGAGCTTGATTCTGTGTGCGGTGAACCATTTCTGTGTAGATTTGGCCACACGTTTAGGGTCATTATCTTGCTGAAAGACCCAGTGACGACCCATCTTCAGCTTTCGGGCAGAAGCCACCAGATTTTGTTTTAAAATGTCCTGGTATTTTAGAG
This sequence comes from Astyanax mexicanus, assembly GCF_023375975.1. Taxonomy (NCBI): domain Eukaryota; kingdom Metazoa; phylum Chordata; class Actinopteri; order Characiformes; family Acestrorhamphidae; genus Astyanax; species Astyanax mexicanus. The sequence goes on along the minus strand of NC_064413.1, from coordinate 10,376,865 downwards.
CATTCATGATGCCATGCACCCTAACAAGGTTCCCAGGGCCTTTAGAAGAGAAACAGGCCCACAGCATCACTGATCCCCCGCCGTATTTCACAGTGGGCATGAGGTGCTTTTCTGCATACTCAGCTCTTGTGTTACGCCAGACCCACTTAGAGCATTTGTTGCCAAAAAGCTCTATCTTTGTTTCATCTGACCAAAGCACACGGTCCCAGTTGAAGTCATAGTACCGCTTAGCAAACTCCAAACGTTTGCGTTTATGATTGTGAGTGAGAAATGGTTTCTTCCGTGCATGCCTCCCAAACAGCTTGTTGGCATGTAGATAGCGCCTGATGGTTGTTTTGGAGACTTTGTGACCCCAAGAAGCTACCATTTGTTGCAATTCTGTAACAGTGAGCTTTGGAGAACTTTTTATTTCTCTTATCATCCTCCTCACTGTGCGTGGTGGCAAAATAAACTTGCGTCCTCGTCCAGGCTTGTTTACCACTGTTCCAGTTGTTTTAAACTTCTTAATAATTCCTCTGACAGTAGATATGGACAGGTGTAGGCGAGTAGCAATTTTCTTGTAGCCATTGCCTGACTTGTGAAGGTCAACACACATCTGCCTCACTTGAATGGTATGTTCCTTTGTCTTTCCCATGTTGAAGATAAATGGCCTCTGTGTCACGTCATATTTATACCCCAGGGAAACAGGAAGTTGTGAATTACTAATTAAATGTTCCTACATACTCTGATCAACTTCGTAAACTACTGTAGAAGTGACAGAAATACTTAAATTAAATTTATTTCCTAAGAATTGTTAGGGGTGCCAATAATTGTGGAACAGGTGATTTTATGAAGAATAATTATTTCTTAGTCAGGGATTTTATTTCCCCCTTAAAATTTACTTGAGTTAAAGGTTGGACTTTACTTTTTTTTCCCATCGTGGTCCTATATTATTTTGAACAAAACTCAATTTATGAGAAGCTAAAGAACACATCTTAACCAGGGGTGCCAATAATTATGGAGGGCACTGTACATTTACCTTATGTCTTAAAGGCACAGTGAGAGAAAAACAGGCTGTTGAAAAGCCAAAAAAAGAAATAATCATTTGTGTTATATAAAATTAAATACAGAGCTCTTTACTTTACCTAAAAAAAGAATAATGAATTTATGAAAAGTAAAATGTAATGAAGGAAGTGTCTTTTTGCAAATAGCACACTATCAACAGCCTATTAAATCATGTGACTATAGCACACCAATATTTCGTTTGAAAGAATGAAATTTGCCATTTCAGACTGCTGTAAGTAGAGGCTTTAGCTGCGACTTTTATATATTGTTGTATATAATTTATATAGTGTTGTTGATTGTTTTAGCTGTCTGCCACCAAATACTATACTTGGAATCTTTTAATACTAAGTTATTAGTGTAAATACTACTTGAAGATGTGATTTACACTAAGTTTAAATACCTTAAACATCCTATTTACTCTACACATTTACACATAAATTACTTTGTACACTTAGCATCTGCAGGTACTATCTGCAATATGTTCACTAAATATACTTTGTAGCACTGTGATACTTAAACATCAAATAGTGTGCTGTTACCATAGACACTTATCTGCCCATTTCTATTTATTTTATATATATATTTGCTGTTTTAAAGGGAACATGCTGACCCAGAAGGACAGTCCAGAGGTCAAAGGGTACATCAACTATCTGTACATCATCGACAATCAGCAGACTCTGTTTGAGCTGTCCAACAGACTGGAGCCCAAAGTGTAGGACGTCCAGCAGCTGTGGAGACATCGCTCCTTGGAGAACATGAGGCACTGCTTCCCCTCTCACCAGCCTCAGCCATGGAGGAGAAGTGCAATTACAGTGGACAACTAGCCAAAAGCCAAGAACTTTTTTAATCTTCTGTGCAGTTGAGAAATGTGAAGCGACTAGAGCCGGTTTATCTCCCCGTTTTATCAGAATATGACTGCACACCACTAGAGGGAGCCTGCGAGTGAGCCCTTAATAAATAGAGGTGAATAGAGCTAATTGGCTAAAACTTAAAATAAGAATAGGAACTAACTTTTAGTCAATCCAGGAGATTTAGGGGTTTAGCATAATTGCTACTCTGAACTGATTGGTTGGTGAGCTGGTGCTGGAGTTAGTCAGAGCATGTTTAAAAGGTTTATAACTGGAGTTTAAAAGGTTTAAAATGAAGTATTCAGTACTGCATTTGATGGTTCTCTCATTAGGAAATGAGAAAAGTTTTAGTGTAAAACTAATCTAAATACGATTTTGCTCAAACGCTCCATTGAAACCTATTCTTTTTGGACAAGCCTGGAGGAGATTCTTAAATGGGTTTCTGCTCTGAAGAAAATATTTGAAGTATCCCATGATGCAGAACATGACGGCTATTTCAGAACCACAGCCTGATCTGCAGTACAGCACAGCTGGAGCTGAACTACTGCCCCAGAGAAGGCTGGGAAATAATTATGGAATTTTATTGGATAGTTATTATAACAAGGTACAGATCACCGCAAGAAAACAACAGACAAATTACAACCACCCTCAGCTCAGTGCTACACCATAAAACACACTAAGCAACAACAATCAGCAGCTTTACCGTTTTATTACTGTGAGGTAAACTACTGTTCCAGTGCAGAGAATCATACTGGATTTATATAACTAAACTAAGATTTACTGTTGTTAAACAGTATACTCCACAAACATTTCAATATTTATGTTTGATTAAAATTATAGCACAATTCGACTGTAATTTAATTTAATTTAATTACATGTAATTGTTATATAAGCTGTTAAGACTGCACATAACTACACACTATGCAGATTCATATTACAATATTTTAGAATTATTACTGTCAGGCTGTAAAATATTGACAGATTCATACTGGATTAAATTCACTTCACAAACATGGTTGTTAGACAGTGAGCACTACAAACAATAATATTTATTGCTGTTGCAATTATTGTTGTGAATTTAAAACTGCACATAATGCAGATTCATGCTGGATTCATACTACTTTATATTTACTGTTGTTAAACAGTAAACACTTTAAACACTGCTGGATTATAGTTGCACAGTTAGATAGTAAATACCACAAACACTGCAATATTCATACTGGATAAAAAATAAGCCACAATCTTTGCTGTTAGACTATGCAGATTAATACTGAATAGAAATTACTTGTCAGTTATTTCTGTCATTAATCAGGAAAAAGCCTAAAAATATGTTTTTTTTTAGCTACAGCAGCAGCAGCAGTACTGAGTCTCAGTAATGTCCTGTGTGGTGGAGGTAGTGAACACCAAAGCCAGTCCTCTGAAGGACTGATTACATGATAACATTAATAACGTTGAAATACACTAAAGGAATGTTAAAATACTAACATCTGTTTTTTTAACAGCTCTAGTATTATTAAGATTAAGTCAGCCAATGCATCTTATTCACTCTGCTCCCATGTTGAAACAAAAGTGAGGCTGGAGGTAAACTCCTACACCCAAAAATTCCAAGGCAGCTGAGGAGCCGGCAGAATATCCACCAGTTTAAATGGCAGCAACACCTCCCTGAATTAACAGTGAAAGCAGTCAAAAAATGGGCAGAAATTAAGTGCAGGATTCCCTGGACTGTAAAAGGCTACAAAAGTTGGATTGAGGGTTATATGCAGGATGTGGAAGGTAGCTAGGTAATTGCTGGTGCTGTATTGAAAACTTACGTTATGGTGTCTTACAGAAACACTCTTATAAAGTGTTCTGAATTTACTTTTGTGTCCATGTTAATCTGTAATATCAAATCAGACATAAAATAAATGTAAACACTACCGTTAAATGCTAAATGCAGTCCAGCTAAACATTTAATTGTTCACTGTTGTAAGACCAGGATATTAACTAGCTAAGCAAGCTACTCTAAAGAGCTGTGGCATGACTAACATAACCCCAAATCGTTTTGACATTAAACTGAGAAAATAACCAGTTCAGGGTTAATAAAGTCATAGCTGGAGAACTGGGTTTAGCTAGCTTGCTGTCTGTCTGCAGCTAGCACAGTAACATACATTTTACACTGAAATGATGATCTCTACTGATTTTGTGAATATATTCACGGTGAAGTACTGGATCTTTGGGGAAACTATAGATAGAACTATATATAGAAGGTTTGACCTTTATAAACTAAAGAGCCAAGCTCTCCTGGGGCATCAGAGAGGCACAGCGCAACTATGCAAAGAAGGTCGACAACCACTTCCAGGACACTGCTGACACTCGGCGCATGTGGCAGGGCATCCAGGTCATCACCAACTTCTAGATGCGCTGAAAACCTTCTACGCAAGGTTCGAAGCACAGAATTGCACAACGACAAGGAAGATCACACCTCCTCCAAACGACCAGGACCAGACAGCATACCTGGCAGAGTTTTCAGGATGTGCAGACCAGCTTGCAGATGTTCTAACATACATTTTCAACATTTCTCTGAGCACTGCTGTCATGCCAGCATGCTTTAAGACCACCACCATCATTCATATGCCAAATAAGTCCCCAGTGTCCTGCCTTAGTGACTACCATCCCATCTCACTCTCATCATCATGAAGTGCTTTGAGAGGCTGGTCAAGAGACACATCAAAAACCAGCTCCCCTCCTCACTGGACCCACTGCAGACAATAAAGACTGCATCCACTGATTTTAGCTTGGTGTTTTCAATAAAGTGGCCAGGAGGTTATGGGGGTAAATGCAGCTTGTTGTAAGAGTTAGTCTCAGCAGGAGGCAGAGTCTGAATGACTGAACAGATGCTTTGGCAACGTTACAGCAACCATTACTTCCTGTTAGAAGTACTGTGGTTCTTCTGTACCCCATTATTTATTTCCTCTTCATTCATAATCCCCCTACCTTTTCAGCTCAGCCGAGCACACTGTGGGGTAAACACTGCAGAAAGAGTTGGAGTGAGGCTGGCAGATGAGTTTGCTGTATTAAGAGAGAGAGTGTTTTTGTTGTAGTATGTATATTGTAATGTTGTTTCCCTGCTGCTGATCATATACTTACACTCCAATCACACGAAATATGTATCATTGTTTTAAAGCACTAATGTTCCACAGTAGAGGTGGGACAAAATAACGCTACAGTGATATCATATCGTTCTCGTTTGCAGTACATTATTGGTCAGTTCTAAATATACTGATATTTGAATCTGTTTTTGTTCATTTTTTAAATTATTTTCAGCCCATTTTCTCCCCAATTTACAAGGCCAATTACTCAACCCACTTATTAGGACTCCCCCTATCACTAGTGATGCCCCAACACACCAGGAGGTGAAGACTAGCACATGCCTCCACAAATACATTCGAATGGCTGCTGATGCAGCATTGACGAGTAGGCAGCACGCTCGGAGAAAAGCGCAGCAACTCAATTTTGATACATCAGCTCACAGACACCCTGTGCTGAGTGACATCACTCTTTGGAGTGATGTGGGGAGAGAGCGCCATCTGCATACCCAGAGAGAGCAAGACCAATTGTGCTCTATCAGGGCTCCCACAACTGAAGGCAAGCTACATGACCGGGGTTCAAACCGATCAAAGACTTTTTTAACAATTTCTCCATGTGTTAAACACAGATCACCAGTTCACTCAGACTGTCTACAGTAATAACAGAAATAATTTGTCTATTAATTTACTAACTGGCTGGCTCTGCTTGTCATGTGAAAGTAGTAAACCAAACCCATCAATGAGTTTGACCTAAAAATGTTTTGTTTTCTAAATAAATGTACTAAATTTGTCAAATCTTAAATGACATTTGTTGAGCAGTGTGTATAAAGTCATTTTTACTGTGGAAAAATAGAAAAAGTTTGGCCTACGGTCCCCTTGTTGGAGGGAGACAAAATGTTTCTTGTGCTGCCTGTGCTGCCTGAAGAGCCGATGTGTGTTTCTTTACAGGATCAGTGTGTGCAAACCCAACTTAATTTAAAGGCTAGTGAGAGCTAGCCAGGATAAAGCACAGCTTCCAAACATCATGAAGGAAGTTTCAAACAAGGTAATAAAACCTACTGTACTTGAGCGTGTTAGGCTGATATTTACTGTTCTGCTTTGTGGTGTAAAATAAATACAAAACGTGGCCTCTTTCCACTGATTATCTGCATATTTGGATGCAGATATGTTTGTGTTTAGGTGTGAAAGTTGCTCTGCTTTAATCAGTATAGTATTGTATTGAATTAAAAGTATTTGCATGGATTTACAGTGCCCTCCTCAGGCTGGCACAGGCTGGCTCCCCCCTTGTTAGTGTAAAACACAGGCTCTGGGTTTTGTTTCAGAGAGGCGTGTAAAGAGATTTAAAATTAGTGCATTAATTTTCCCCAACACAAAAGGTCGTCATCATCACCACTTATTTATTGTTTAATGTGTAGTTTCAATGGTTTATAGCACAATTCTTCATAACAAGCATAAAAAAGATTGCTAGTAGTTTGTCTAAGTAGCTAGCTAGCTAACGTTCCCGTTCCACCTTTAAGGCGGAACAGAAAAATAAAATAAAAGCTAATCACAGCTAGTTTCAGCTCCACATCACAGATAAATTAAGGAATGAACAATAATAATTCATTTCTGCACCAACTGCCCCCTTTCTGAAGACATACAATACACCCTTAAAGTTAGTTAAGTAAGCCCTAAACTAGTTAAGCAGCAGCAGCTAGGTTACTAGCTGAACTTTGAACTTTAGCATTCCTGATGACATATTAGGTGCTTGAGGAGTTGTCCCAGTTCTTAGGAGGAGGATTCACCCCTTCCACTTCTAACTCTGTTCCAAAGGGAAAGGGTTACACTTGGGGTAAGTTTTAGGAAAAAAGGGTGAAATGGGATTGAGCCTTAGTGCTGAAGAAACTTCATGGTAAACTCACCGTTAGACAAAATATTAAATGTCTCTTGATCATATTTTACCCATAATGTAGATAATTTTCAGCATTATAAGTGTTTTTAGGGTTAATGCTAAGAATTATTTTATGCATTTAATGGTATTTACTTTAGTCTGCTCATGATATCATATTTAATGATCAAAATATATACAGTTACTTAGTTAACATATTCATAGTCGGAAAGAAACTGGTATCAGTTATGATACTGTTACCAACTTATCCCTTTTTCAGAAGATAAAATCAATTAATCATCTTGGTCAAACTCGCTTTTAAACTATAAAGTTGTAGCGAACACAGCTGTAGTATAATTAATACCCAGAACAAGTTGAGATGTTGAAATATTTGAATTGGGTGCCAGGTTATTAAATTTATTGAATTAGATTAATTAATAAATGAATTAACCAATTAATTAATTACACAAGACATCTTAGGGAAGTGGTTCTTGACAGATACAGATCGTTTTGAAACCAGCTATCCAGAAAACACACTGAAATGACAGGTTTTGTAATATAAAAAATGTTTTATTAAAATCACACAGATATGAGTAAATAATCCATTAGTATGTCATAAATGTAGCTATTAGATATCAAATCATAGTGTATAAAGGTAAATGAGGTAACTAAAAGAAAAACATATATAACAGATATAAAAAGGAATAACTTGTCAGAGAAATAAAAACTATTAAGTGATTTTAAGACTACAAAGCCTGTTCTGATTTCCAACCAAGGAACTCAGAAGGAGTTTTTTGAGTTTAATTTTGCCTCTGTGCTCTGGATCAGCCACAAATCTCTTCACAGTACAATTATCACGCTTAAGTTTTCGTGAAATATCTAATGTTTTCAAACCATTTCACGCTTTTCGGCAGCAGCAGATTCTTTTTCTTTCACATGTTGCTTGAAACCTGTGGCCTGCTTAATAATGTGGAACATCCTTCTTAAGTATTTTTTTTTTTAACTCGGCTCACCTGGAAAACTAATTATCACAGGTGTCTGAGATTGATTTTAGTGATCCAAAGAGCCCTGAGACACAATATTTAATTGAGAAACAATAAAATTAATCTTTATGACACTTAAATGCTATTTGCGTAATAATTTGGAATGCAGTGTATAACCTGCATTCCAATTAATGCTGTAGTGTTACAGTTTTTTTTTTTATTTCAACAAAAATATAATGTAAAAAAGACTCAGGTCCAACTGTACACTGTAAAAATAAAGAAAATAAAGATAATATACAAATGTATATAATGCAATGTGTGAAAGTTTCTATGAACGAGTCATAAAGAGCTGCTTTAAATCTGTAACACTATAAAAAAAAATAGCTGGCCTAAAATAATAATATTTTAATGTTTTAAGATTTTTTTTTGTTGAGTGCGCAGTTTATATTATAATTTCACTGTTTTTAACGTAATATCATGATATTAATGTCCTGCATCTTACAATTAATTTCGGCACATTTAGAGCAAATTTATAGGTATTGGAATAAGGGATAAAATTAATCAAAAGTATAATATAAACTGCCCACTCAAATAAACATCTTAAAACATTTTAAGCCAGCTATTTTAATTTTATATCTCCGAAAATTAAGTTTTATTCATAACTCCACTTAGGAAAAGTTTGCACATGTTTCTGAAATCATGTTGAAATTATGTCCTGTTTTCCAATAAATGTGGCTCGTCTCTCTGCACTTTCAAGTTGAAATTTTTACCAGATACATGTAATGATATTGAGAGAATATTGTAAAGATGACAACTAATTCTTTTACACAAGCTGGAGGGCAGAGAGCAACACAATATCTTTTATCCAAAGCTAACAGATTTATTCTATTTTAATCACCCAAACCTATTCTGTTCTATTGTTCTGCATCATACGTTCATATGATGCCCTGTTCTCTAGTTCTGATGTGTTTTTCTGTTTTGTTTCTGTTAGATGACTATAGTATGTAAAACAAATGTGTTTTCTGTTTTCTTTTGTTACATTATTGCTCCTTATAAATGTTATTCATTGTTGTCTTGAAGTAAATTTTCTCTTTGACGATAACATTGACAAAACAATTTCTTGTGAAGTGTTGAGTCTGTGATTTTATGTTTATTTCCAGCAGGCTGGAACAATTACCCTTCAGCAGGTCAGTTCAAAGCAACTTTCCATCACCCAACACCGCACATGTTGCGGTGTGGGGTGGAGTGTCTCCATATGCATCAGGAAATGTGGCAGTACAGGATGCAGTTTTGTTTATCAGCTTTAGAAATGGCATCTTCCTCCACAGCAGCTGCCATCACCTTTCACAAACACTTCTGCCATTGTACGTGAACATGGTTATCTGACAACTTGCTTTGTTGCCTTGTTAACAAAACCCTTGTCTACATCTTTGGGTTTGTGGTTCGGCAAATATTAAAGAAGCTGATGTGTGATATGTGCCTCGTTAGCTTGGTTACTGATGCTGTACCTGCATCACTTGATCAGAGCTACTATTTACTCCAACTAAACATGGCTCCATCTGAGTGTAATCAGATCAGCTGAGCGTTTTATTTGCTAGTCTGTGTCCGGACAGGGTGGCCTCTTTTTCCTATATCAATCAGTTTGTACGGGCTGATTTGAGGATGTGTTTGGTCTAGGTGAGCACACTCAGAAAACACTGTGTGGAACTGATAACCATCACTGTGCGCTGATGTCACTAATAGTTTCTGTGTTCCACAAGCTGAGAATGCACCTCATTGCCAAACTAAAAACATTACAATTACAGAGTGGCAGCAATAGGAAAAAAGTAAAACATCTATAGTGTACATAACCTGTGTGTATGTGTGGTGTTTCAAATAATTTTTGTTGCCTCAAAATGGCCCAAAAAAAAAAAGAAAATAAGATATGTTTATTTATTGTGTGCCGAGAGGGGGGGTTTAATCCGCATTTATTGTTTTGTATATATCATTAAAGTGTAACATACACTGTTTTTTGCAATACTCTACAGCTGATAAAACATAAATTACTGATGATTACTATGTGGGACCAATAAAGTTATTGTACTACACTACATTGTGTATGGCACCTGTTTCCCATTAACTTCAGTGTGTGTGTGCGCGGTGGGGCATTAATGTGAAATTTGCTGGTAAAATGTTCTTCCAGTAAGGCAGACACACAGTTACCTTACATCAGCCAACCCAGTCAACGAGGCGTCTCTGTATTCATGTTGAGAAATACTGCCTTTTACTCAGTTTACAGCTTTTTACTGCATGCAGTAAAGACACTGACCTCTGAAGTCATGTGTCAGTCTGTAATCAACAACTATTTTTGCAAATAAAATCAATCCGAAAAAAGTTTTGATGGTGTGGAGGGAGAAACACACTGGCAGGGTAAAAAAAACACACTACATTGCCTCGTTGAGCAAAGACAACCCCACCCCCCACCCCCCAACCCCAAGCACATGCTCAGCAGCCCCTCACAAAGAAAACAGACCGCCATACAGAACGATTTCGGTTCTTACACGGACTACAAGCTATATACAGCAATCCTTGCCAGAAGAATAGAACAGTTTCTTCCACAGCTTATACATCAAGTCAAGTCAAGTCAAGAGGCTTTTATTGTCATTACATCTGAGTACAGGTACACAGTGTAATGAAATTACGTTCCTGCGGAACCATGGTGCAACATAGAACCACAAGCAATAGACAACATAAAGTGCAGGAGTGACGACAGTGCAACATAAAATTATAAAATTATAACACTAAATAACAATAAATACAATAAATACAAAAGATGAGAAAATTTAAAGACAGGACAGTGCAGTACCGATACGGTATAATAAAGTGTAAAGTGGGGATAAGGTGCAGAGATGTGTGACATACTGTAACATATAGAACATATATAATCACAGCAGTTACTGAGGTAAATAGTTTATAGTTTTTAAGAGTGCAGCAAATATTGCTGATAGGAATAAAGTCATGTCAGTCTCTGTGTGCTGACTGGGTGTGTGTGGGTGAAGTTCAGTTCTTTGTGAGTGTAAAGGGGGGGGGGGGTGTTCAGTTCAGTTTTGTGTGAGTGTGTTGATTGAGTGTGTTGGGTGAGTGGGGTGGGGTTCAGTTCTGTCTCTGTGCGTTGAGAAGTCTGACTGCCTGGTGGATGAAGCTGTTGCAGAGTCTAGTAGTGGAGGCTCGGAAGCTCCTGTATCTTCTGCCGGACGGCATCAGAGCGAAGAGTCTGTGTGATGGATGGGTGGGGTCATTCACAATGCTGGTAGCTTTGAGGATGCAGCGTGTGGTGTAGATCTCGGTGATGGAGGGAAGAGGGACTCCGATGATCTTCTCAGCTGTCCGCACTATCCGCTGTAGGGTCTTGCGATCTGAGATGTTGCAGTTCCCAAACCAGACGGTAATGCAGGTGCTCAGGATGCTTTCTACAGTCCCTCTGTAGAACATGGTGAGGATAGGAGGTGAAAGATGTGCTTCCCTCAGTCTCCGCAGAAAGTAAAGGCGCTGCTGGGCTTTCTTGGTTATGGAGCCGGTGTTGAGGGACCAGGTGAGGTTCTCTGCAATGTGAACACCGAGGAACTTGGTGTTTTACACAATTTCCACAGCAGAGCCGTTGATGTTCAGCGGGTGGTGGACACCTGGAGCTCTCCTGAAGTCAACAAACATCTCTTCGGTTTTATCCATGTTTAGAGTTGTTGGTTCTGCACCAGTCCGTCAGCCACTCCTCTCTGTATGCTGACTCGTCATTCTTGCTGATGAGGCCAACTACAGTTGTGTCATCAGCGAACTTGATGATGTGGTTTGAGCTGTACTTTGCAGTACAGTCATGAGTCAGCAGAGTGAACAGCAGTGGGCTGAGCACACAGCCCTGGGGGGCGCCAGTGCTCAGTATGGTGGTGCTGGAGGTGTTGTTTCCAATCCTGACTGATTGTGATCTCTCAGTCAGGAAGTCTAAAATCCAGTTACAAAGGGAGGAGTTCAGGCCCAGCAAGCTCAGTTTTCCGATCAGATGCTGAGGGACGATGGTTTTGAATGCTGAACTGAAGTCGATGAACAGCATTCGAACATAGCAGTCTTTGTTGTCCAGGTGGGTGAGAGCCAGGTGGAGCGCAGTAGAGATGGCATCGTCTGTTGATCTGTTTGGACGATACGCAAACTGCAGAGGGTCCAGTGAGGACGGGAGCTGTTTTTTGATGTGCCTCATGACCAGCTTCTCAAAGCATGATGATGGGAGTAAGTGCAATGGGACGGTAGTCATTAAGGCAGGACACTTGAGACTTCTTCGGCACAGGGACGATGGTGGTCGTATTGAAGCACATTGGCACGATTGCAGTACTCAGAGAGATGTTGAAAATGTCCATGAGAACATCTGTGAGTTGTTCTGCACATCCTCTGAGCACTCTGCCAGGAATGCTGTCTGGTCCTAGGGCTTTCCGTGGGTTGACTCTGAGTAGATTTTTCCGCACATCAGCTGAGGACAGGCACAGTACCTGGTCGTTTGGAGGAGGTGTGGTCTTCCTTGCTGTCGTGTAGTTCTGTGCTTCGAACCTTGCGTAGAAGGAGTTCAGTGTATCTGGAAGGGAGGCATCACTGTTACAAGCAGGTGGAGGTGACTTGTAGTTGGTGATGGTCTGGATGCCCTGGCACATGCGCCGAGTGTCAGTAGTGTCCTGGAAGTGGGCGTGGATTTTCTTTGCGTAGGTGCGCTTTGCCTCTCTGATCCCCCGGGAGAGCTTGGCTCTAGCTGTTCGGAGGCCAGCCCTGTCCCCTGACTTGAAGGCCTTGTCTCGGGTTCTCTGCAGCACACGCACCTCTGCAGTCATCCACGGCTTCTGGTTGGGGCGGGTTGTGATGGTTTTGGAGACAGTAACATCCTCAATGCACTTGCTGATGTAGCCAGTCACTGAGTCTGTGTACTCCTCCAGGTTGATGGAGTCATCAGAAGTAGCAGCTTCTCTGAACATGTCCCAGTCAGTGTGCTCAAAACAGTCCTGAAGAGAAGAGATGGCTCCTGAAGGCCAGGTTGTTACTTGCTTCTTCTCTGAATTGGCACGTCTGATGAGCTGTCTGTATGCTGGGATGAGCATGACAGAGATATGGTCCGAGTAGCCGTAGTGGGTGCGGGGCTCTGCTCTGTACGCACCGGGAATGTTAGTATACACACAATCGAGCAGGTTAGCTCCACGGGTTGGAAAATCCACATGCTGGTGAAAGCTGGGCAGCAGAGCCTTCAGGTTACTGTGATTGAAATCACCAGCAACAATAAACAGTCCGTCGGGGTGTGAGATCTGGAGTTTGGAGATAGCTGTGTACAGTTCTTGCAGAGCATTAGCATTAGCACCGTTAGCATTAGCATGAGCACTGAGTGCTACATACACTGCTATTATGTACACGCTGCTAAGCTCTCTGGGCAGGTAGAATGGCCTGGCTCTGACTACAGCAAACTCCACCAGCGGCAAGCAGTAGCTGGAGATCAGCGCAAAGTTGTTACACCATGCTGTGTTAATGTAAACACACACCCCACCTCCACGAACCTTGCCCGAGAGCCGGCGTCGCGGTCCGCGCAGTAGCATAGCATGCCGCTCACCTCAATGGCGGAGTCCGGGATGGAGTCACTTAGCCACGTCTCCATGAAAACGAACACACAGCAGTCTCTGAACTCGCGCTGGGATGTCCGCTGGAGCCGGAGATAGTCGATCTTGTTCGGCAGGGAGCAAACGTTGGAAAGGAGGAGGGATGGAATCGCTGGCCGGCTGGAGTTAACGCGGACTCCGGCTCTCTTGCCGGAGGGAATTCAGACTTTATATGATAATCCAAAAACAAGAATAAAGATAAATGGTTATCTCCCAGATACGGTCATATAACAACATGGTAAAAGACAGAGATGTTCGATCTCACCTCTATTTTTTCCCTATATACAGAACCTATAGATGCTTCGGTTATCATAACCCTAACCCTAGCTTCAGCTGTAACCCTAGGCAAGGCAAGGCAAGGCTAGGGGTAGGGTTAGGGTTAGGGTTATAATAACCGAAGCAGCTAGGGTTAAGCCTACAGTTGGAATAGGGTTAAAGTTAAAGCTGAAGCTAGGGTTAGGGTTAGCATTATGATAACCAAAGCAGCTAGGGTTAAACTTAAAGTTGGAATAGGGTTAGGGTTACAGCTGAAGATTAGGAGTGGGGTTAGGGTTAGGGTTATGATAACCAAAACAGCTAGGGTCAAGCCTACAGTTGGAATAGGGTTAAGGTTAAACCTGAAGCTAGGGTTAGGTTTAGGGTTAGGGTTATGATAACCAAAGCAGCTAGGGTTAAGCCTACAGTTGGAATAGGGTTAAAGATAAAGCTGAAGCTAGGGTTAGGGTTATGATAACCAAAGCAGCTAGGGTTAAGTTTACAGTTGGAATAGGGTTAGGGTTACAGCTGAAGATTAGGGGTAGGGTTAGGATAACCGAAGCAGCTTGGGTTAAGCCTACAGTTTGAATAGGGTCAAAGTTAAGGCTAAAGCTAGGGTTAGGGTTAGGGTTATGATAACCAAAGCAGGTAGGGTTAAGCTTAAAGTTGGAATAGGGTTAGGGTTACAGCTGAAGATTAGAAGTAGGCTTAGGGTTAGGGTTATGATAACCGAAACAGCTAGGGTTAAGCTTACAGTTGGAATAGAGTTAGGGTTAGGGTTATGATAACCAAAGCAGGTAGGGTTAAGCTTAAAGTTGGAATAGGGTTAGGGTTACAGCTGAAGATTAGAAGTAGGGTTAGGGTTATGATAACCGAAACAGCTAGGGTTAAGCCTACAGTTGGAATAGGGTTAAAGTTAAAGCTGAAGCTAGGGTTAGGGTTAGGGTTATGATAACCAAAGCAGCTAGGGTTAAGCTTACCGTTGGAATAGAGTTAGGGTTAGGGTTATGATAACCAAAGCAGCTAGGGTTAAACTTACTGTTGGAATCAAGTCAAGTCAAGTCAAGTAGTTTTATTGTCAATACTGCATATGTACAGGACATACATAGAATTGAAATTACGTTACTCTCCTTCCCAATTTTACAGCAAGTACAGATAATGGATAATAAAGAAAAATAAAGAAAAAGGGGAGACACTATGTGTACAATACAGCAGCAGGGACACAGACATACATGAGACAGAACAAGGTGCAGTAGTGGTGGGTTAGGGTTACAGCTGAAGATTAGGGGTAGGGTTAGGGTTATGATAACCAAAGCAACTAGGGTTAAGATTACAGTTTGAATAGGGTTAAAGTTAAATCTGAAGCTAGGTTTAGGGTTATGATAACCAAAGCAGCTAGGGTTAAGCTTAAAGTTGGAATAGGGTTAGGGTTACAGCTGAAGATTAATAGTAGGGTTAGGGTTATGATAACCAAAGCAGCTAGGGTTAAGCTTAAAGTTGGAATAGGGTTAGGGTTACAGCTGAAGATTAATAGTAGGGTTAGGGTTATGATAACCGAAACAGCTAGGGTTAATCCGACAATTGGAATAGGGTTGGGGTTAGAGCTAAAATTAGGGTTAGGGTTATGATAACCAAAGCAGCTAAGGTTAGGCCTACAGTTGGGATAGGGTTAGGGTTACTTTTGAAATTAGGTTTAGGGTTATGATAATTATAGTTAATAATAATAGTTTCTCATAAGGTGTACTTCAGACTGAAGCACTGAAAAAAACTCACTGAACACACTATAAACTAATAATTTTAAGGAAGGACTCTACTTGTAAACTTATAATATTTTATGTTATCTGCATTAAACATCAGACTTCAATTCATTAGGACTAGGAGTCCTCACATAGTTTCGTATTGTATGAAAAACACTCCTTGTAGTCCTTCACTGGCTTGTATCATCCATAATTGTTGTTTTTAGATCTTTGGACTGCTTAAATGAGTCTTTAAGCAACCATGTAAAGCGTTTGTCTTATAAAAACATCTTTTTAGGTGTTAACTAATAAACCAAAAAGGATGAGCTAACAGAAAACTAATTTATTAATTTCCTATCACACAAAGTTTTAAGTTTGAAGATTATTAATCAGTAACTTCATACAAAGCTATGTAAACTGACTTTTCCAGGTCAGAGGGGAAGTCTAAAAGGTTTGGGCAGGTGTGTAAACATTAATTGTACTCTGGTTTGGACCAAAACAACAACACAGAGACACGTAAAGAGGTAGTCTTGGTCCAGTCCCAGACTTTAAGTAAGAAAGTGATCTGGCCTCGATCCAACCTGACTATCAAATGCACTCCTTATGTTTGAGCTAAATGGATGTTCAGGTGCAGTTTGACTTGATTTATTACTCAGATAATTACCACAGATATTAACTTTTGCATCTCTGCTCTGTGCTAAAATGTTTCCACACTGAATGCGGCATGTGCAGCGCTCACCGCTCACACCTGCACAACTACACTTACTGGCATGACTGCATGGACATCCACGCCACAAATCCCATACAAAGCTACATTTAAAAGTGCTGCAACAAATTTTCTGTGTTCAGTGTTAAAGCAGCTTCACACTGCACAAATATGATGTACTGAGAAATGTTAGGTAAATATTTCTTGTTTTCATTTGATTATGTGAACTTCCAACCACAGCTGTTCATTTTATACTACACTGTAAGACTGGATTTAAGCCTTAGCCTTAAACTTAAGTAAATTTAGATTAGAAATTTAGAAAGTAGATTTCCAGTACTACTGAACTACTGTTATGATCTCAGAACATGAAAAAACGACCACAAGTCAAAGTTTAGAATTTAAAATATATTCAGGTTTATTCAACAAATAGTTACAGCAATAAACACATACATACACACACAAAAATAAAGAGAGAGAGAATGAGAGAGAGAGAGAGGCCAGGTGGCGGGTGAGGACCCTTGACTGCCTCCTCCCCTAATCCAGACAGACTTCATTCAAAGCAAATTATATATAATTACATTAATGCAAATAACATATAAATCAATAGGATCCAGTGCAGTTGGATGGAATCTATGAATATGACCACGTCAGCAAGAAAACAGTAATCAGCTTGTTACCATGAGAAGGTGAAAGAGAGGAAATGCCTTCTGGCCTGTGTTCGACTTTAAATTGTGTAGAACAGGCATGCGTTGGTTCCCAGCACTTCACTCAGATAGCTTTTTGTCTTCTAGTTCATATACACTGGTCCCAGAACCGCAGAATAGAAGTGAAGCTTCTCTGCCACTCAGAGTCACGTTCTCCTCACAGCTCTCACTGTTGATGAAACACTGTGATTCCTGATTCCTTAAAAATGACAAACAACCTCCAAGGCCTTGCGTCAAAGTGAAAGTTGAAAACAGAGTAAAGATAATAAAGCTAAATTCTTAAGTAAACAGTTGGAAAGACAGTAACCTTCAAAAGTATTGAAACTGTGAGGCAGATGTCTGAAACAGACTGAAAACGTGTGTTTTACATAAAAAAATTAATACAATACAAAAGATCAGCATTTTATTTTTTATTTCCATGTTGGTACATCTGGAGTTGTAACCCCAACCCTATTTCAACTGTCGGATAAACCCTAGCTGCTTTGGTTATCATAACCATAACCCTTACCCCAACCCTAATTTCAGCTGTAACCCTAACCATATCCCAACTGTAGGCCTAACCCTAGCTGCTTCAATAACCCTAACCCTAACCTTAGCTTTAGCTGTAACCCTAACCCTATACTGTTTTTTAATTACACACCCCAAAAGAACATTCTAGATAGATTCAACCTGAAATGGAACCAGAATTCATTAAAATATCTCAGCATACATATACCAAGAGACATTTCCACATGGGCAGAGATGAATTTTGAACCCCTTCTAATGAAAATAAAAGCAGATATACAGAGATGGAATTCCAGCTCTTTCCTAAATCTTAGTCATAGAGTAGATTCTGTAAAAATGAATATTCTCCCAAGATTTCTCTTTTTTTTAGGCCAGTAGAAATTACTTCAAAACAATTTTCATAATGGAATAAAATGTTATCCAGATTCCTATGGCAGGGGAAGAGACCCAGAATCAGAAATAAAACATTACAACTTTTGAAGGAGAAAGGGGGAATGGCCCTCCCCAATCTTACAGACTATTTTTATACAGCTCAAATTTAATTCTTGACTTGTTTGTGTAACCCAGATTTTCATGCTAGATAGAAAGATATTAAATTATCAATAATTAAAGACCCCATAGTGCAAGCAATATTAGCAGAAAATAATTGAAGAAGATTTGAGGATAGAATTCAAAATCCCTGGATAAAATCTGCATAAAACATTGAGAGTACAGTTAAGGAGGAATACAGATTAAGTAAAAAATTGAGAATATTTAAATGGTGTGCATATGACCCATATTTTAAGCCTAATAAGATGGTTAATAGATTTTAAAAATGGTTAACTAAGGGTATAAAAACATATTATTTGTTAACAGAAAAGGGCCAATTGCATGATTTCCAGATTTATTAGATTAGAAAAACAAGATTTTTCTAATCTAATAAAATACGCCATTATTTTGGAAAAAAAAAATTAAAAACTTTACAAATAAATGGACCAATAATACAAATAATGGTTGAAACATATTCATCTAAACTAGGTAAAGGTATGATCTCTAGATTACACAAGGGTTTTATAATGGAAAAAATCCCACTCCACAAAATATATTTAAAATAAATGGGAGAAAGAGGGCAAACTGTCATTTCAGAAGAGGACTGGAACAAAGTATGTGATTATGTGTGGAGATACACTAAATCCTATATACGGCGTGGATTTGGATGGAAATGCCTGTTTTTATTTTTTTTTTATTACTCCACAAAAGGTACATTTAACAGGAAATGCAGCGGTGTGCTGGAGACCATGTGGGAATCAGATGGTTTATCATTGGCATATATTCTGGGAATGTGCAGTAATACAGGATTATTGGCTTCAGGTTCATACAGCATTAAAGGAAATATTCTGCACCGAAATACCTTTTCAATATGAAGTTTTGTACCTAAGGGAACTGGATGTGGGAAAGTCCAGATAAATATTTGTTTGGGGTTTTGATCTGCATTAAAAAATATATATAACAACGTGTTGGTGTACTTCTGAACCTGATATATATATTATGGAAAAAAACTTTTTGTTTTTTGTTTTTTTTTTCTTATTTTTTCTCTCTTTTCTTGTTATAATTGACAATATAATTGTTTTCTAATAATGTATTAAAATGTTGTCTCTTAAAATAAAGAATAAAAAATAGAAGTGTGATAGAAGGAATTTTGATGCAGCAGTGTGTTCATTATTTAGAGCTAAACTGAACACAAACACAAATTCAGGTTTTAACCCCTTAATTGTAGAAGACACACGCAATAACACTCTGGTTTGATGTGTGGTGCAAACATCGTGTCGTCAGGAATCATCCCAAAACAGCTGCCTTAAACCCATGTTATTTTTTCCACTATTAATCCTGTTATATCCTACATAATACCTATAGAAAAAGACCTGTGTGAATGTATAATTACTTTAAAATATTCATTTAAAAGCTGTTTGATCAGTGGTAGGATGGATCCCCCTTATTTGTGAGTCCTCCCAAGGTTTCTTCCTCCTTCAGCTCTGAGGGAGTTTTTTTCTTGTTTTCTTTCCTTGTGTTTTGACTGATTCTTTGTTCTGTAAAGCTGCTTTGTGATATCAGTTGTAAAAAGCGAATAAATAAATTTGATTTGATTTAATATAGTAAAACTTTACAATAAGGGTACATTAACAGTATCATGTCTTGATTCATGTATAACATCCTTATGTGTTACATGTGTTACAAATCTATGATATTGTGAATTGTTCTGTAATTGTTAGATTAGCACATCTTGCCCACAGGGTTTTATTTTAGGGTAAATAAAACTGATTAATTATTATAATAATACAGTTATGAGAGTGATGAGCTGAAGTGTAAGCGTACATACATGTTCTTGGAGATTAATTTACATTATGTTAACAAAATAATTAGAAAATGTTTGAACAGAAAAAACAACATATACAACATACAAACTGTACATCCAGAACACCTTCCAAACCCCATGTGCAGCACAGATGTCTGTGCAGTAAACAGAGATCTTCCGCCATTTTTGCGATTCAGAGACCAGAGTCTGCGCAGTAGAGACCAGAGGAGGGAGAAAGGCTGCGGAGAGACCGCCTACTCATTTAAATAACCCCGCCCCTGAGGGCTGCCTCGCGGTCACAGACTGCAGAGCGGGGCGGAGCGGAGCTGACGGTCTGTTTTATTGGTCCCGCCCATAACCAACCCTTTTACCATAACCACACCTTTTTTGAATAGAGCCGAATAAAGTTTTAAAAACCGAATTCTGTGGGGATATAAAAATTTGACAATATAAGCAGAGGTTACACTAGCTGCTGCATTTAAATAATGGAGGTAGAATTACAGTATATTAGAAAAAAACGTGATTGAAAGTTGTCTGTTTTGCCATTGAAACCTATGGGGATGGGTGGAGTTACACAGCTTTCTGCAGCGGAACAGCAGGGGGCGCCCGACCTGTGGTGGCTTCACTTTTAAGAGACGATGCTCTGTCCTGCTATATACAGTCTATGGCTTTATGTATGAATTTACCAGTCAGGTTGTAAGGAGCAGTAAAGGTACTCTGCTGAAGCAGTTTCAGTTTAGTTCTCCAACACTAACACTGAAGCAGTATTAGCATTAGCTGCTAACCACAGTGCTACGTGCGATGAACCACTAGCTGATATTCCCCTGGCTTACCGGAACACTCAGGGTTCCTCAGTGTAGCACTGTCGGGCGGCATCTGGAAATCTAAGCTTACTGTAAATAAACAGAAGCACTTTACTCATACAAACATTTTTCAGGAGAAATCCAGAGCTTGTTTGACTTTAAAAGAAAATGTTTTTTTTTTAGGAATTACAGTTTTATTTACTTAGCTTAGCGACTGCTGAATTTGAAGGAAAAGATGGCGACAACTCTGTTCCTTACTTGTGTTGTATAATGCGCCTTATAATCCGGTGCACCTTATAGTGCGAAAATACGCTAATTCAGAGCATCCAGCTCATCGTTTTTTTTTTGTTTTATACTGTGTGAAGTTATAATATGAGAAAGATGGACTTAAAGTCTATTTGAGAGGCAATAAATTTAGAATTTAGCCAGTTATTTACACACCTCTCTGCCTTACTGCTGTTGTTGACCAGTCAAGACGTGTTTGTTTCTGTAGTTTTATACTAGAGATATAAAGCCTGAAAAAGCCTGAAGCATGTCTGGACTTCATTCAGTTCATGTTCTAGACAACTGAGGGTCACACAGCTTCACAAACACAGACCACAAGTCTATTAGAGGCTAATGACTATGTGTGATAATTCAGGCATGCAGTTAGCACCATGCTAACTGGGGTACACAGGCTGCCATTGTGTGTCAGCTACATTGTAGAACTGAACTACAGTGTAGAACTGAAGAAACAGCACAGATGAGGGGAAGGAGTTACACAGACAGCAGCAGCGCCACTCCAGCCAGGACCCACTTGGCGGGAGGGTGGCGCGTTTTGAGATGAAAGTTCCAGATTAATGTGGGCCCGCGTAGCTTGGTCTGGTAAACGGGGCACTCGTACGTGTTCTTCAGCTCCAGCTGGTCAGCAGGTACTGCTCGGATGTACAGCACAGGCATGGCTGGAGTTAGGTCCTTTAATACTGCCTCCGACAGCACACCAGCAGAACAGTCCCAGCGAGCACCTGCAGGGGGCAGACAGAGTAAGTATTGGGTTGGCAATTAAATTTATTCAGCTCAAAATACAAAAAAAGTGTCATACTCTGTTAGGCCAAACTAGTAAAAAGACAGATAAATTATGCTGAACAATGACTAATATATTTTAATCATACTGCAGTGTTTTCTCCAACGTTGCGATTTTTTTTGCAGCAGACCAACACTCCTCCCTTTTACCTCAGCATATCAGAGCACTGCTGCATACGTAAGGGAGTAAGGGAGATGCCAGCTGGGAGAGCTGACAAACTGCATGTTTAAATTATTTTTACTTTCATCTGAGGTAACTTCATGATCAAAGCTCTTCTAAGGTATATCTGTGACTAAAATAGAACTACTGAGGTAGCTAGCCAAGTTAGTGGTTTTTTGAAAAGACTAAATACTATTAAAAAAAGACTAATTAATTCATTCAGAGGTTAAAAAGTGACACATTTAATAATCTCTGCAAATTGTTTAGTCTACTACTGAACTAGTGTACATTAATGATATTCTCTCCATATTTTGCCCTCACCAAGAGTAACCCTTCTTAAAAAACTCTTTCCAAGCCGTTGTAAAAGTTGAACGATGGATTTATTTTTACCACCAACTTAGTATATAACCTGGACAGGGAACAGATTAAAACTAAATAAAACAGAAAAACAGTGCTTAATCAGATATGGACATGTGCAATAAATATATTTACAAAAAGCCTTGTCAGGGAAGACTGCAATAGCATTGCATCGAGGATTCGTGTTGTCACCACGATCATGCGCTCCCAAATTCCACCCATATGGGAAGAATGCGGGTGTTGAAGATCCATTCTGCATCTTTCCTGTTTTCTTTCTGGAATGGGCCACGTATATGATTTGTGCCATGCTACGTGATAACAACTTCCGATTTGAGAATCTTTCAAAGCATGTACAATCCAGACCATCACCAGGAACATGGGTGGCACAAGCAGTAACTATAGGTCGAATTTCAACATCTGATTCTGGCTTTACCAAGTCAAATAGGGAGACCTGTGCAGTTTCACATTCCAATGGCTTGTATAAGAAAGATGGCCCTGTCAACCAAGTGCTACTGTGTGTACCATGCATTTAGCTGGACCTGATTTCTTGGATTGGTAGACCTCCGTATGCGGAAAAATGTTACTGCCTTCAGTATCAAACCTATTTCATGTGACAGCTTCTGCGACCTCCACAGCTTCCTCCACCTCTGGCAGCACTCCTTCTGTGAAACTCTGACATATCTTCTCAAACTGGAGCTATGTTCAACAGACTAAGAGAACACTAGATAACTTACCGTCTATATACAGCCCATGAACGTAGGCCCCTTCTCTCGGGGGGTGACCATAATCGTCCTTCGTCTTTCTCGTCACGTCTACACACAGAGCCATCCTGTCCAGCGGCCAATTGTTCTTACGAGCGATGCTCTGCATGATGGCTGGAAGATCGAAGAGAGTATCAAAGATACCTGGAAGATTTGTATTTATGTATGTGTGATGTGTGTGTGTGTGTGTTTGTGTGTAGCTTACCAGTTAAGAAAGACTGAGGGTTGAAAAAGCCTGAGAGCCAAACCACAGCTGGAAGCACAAAGTCCTGAGTCCAGGTGTCCAGCTCTCGACACTGAACAAGAACATCACTGAACCTGATTAAATGAAATTAAAAACAGTCTTTAACAGAATGCATGTAATAGAGACTGACAAATATATCAAATGACCTATGATATCAGGTGATACTGACTGCTTAATTAATAACAATTAATAAAAGTAATGATACAGGAACTGTCCAATCCATCTGCACCCACTATCAGACCCTCACTACAACTCCCATAATTCACCTGCACCCACTATCAGCCCTCACTCCAACTACCATAATTCACCTGCACCCACTATCAGCCCTCACTACAACTCCCATAATTCACCTGCACCCACTATCAGCCCTCACTCCAACTACCATAATTCATCTGCACCCACTATCAGCCCTCACTCCAACTCCCATAATTCACCTGCACCCACTATCAGATCCTCACTACAACTCCCATAATTCACCTGCACCCACTATCAGATCCTCACTACAACTCCCATAATTCACCTGCACCCACTATCAGACCTTCACTCCAACTCCCATAATTCACCTGCACCCACTATCAGATCCTCACTACAACTCCCATAATTCACCTGCACCCACTATCAGCCTCAATACAATTCCCATAATTCACCTGCACCCACTATAAGACCCTCACTACAACTCCCATAATTCACCTGCACCCACTATCAGCCCTCACTACAACTCCCATAATTCACCTGGTCTCACCATGGACACACTGGCCAGTTTTAAATCAACCTCATTTACAAAATACCTTCTGAAAAACCTTTACAGGTGCGAGTATTCCCAAGCTCTATTCTTCTAAATTAACACTTCTATATCTGTCCATGTACTGCTGTCCTGTGATTTCAGCATTTCATAGTAATTGTAGTGTGGTTTTCTAACAGAGTGATGTTAGCATGTGTACCATGGTGCTAGTGATTTGGTGGAGGGGAAGGTCAGCCTGCTCCAGATTTCTGGAACTCGACCGTAAAACAAGGCCGTCTGCAGAGCCTCCATATGCGGAGAGATGCTCAGCTCACCCTACAGACAAAACATTAAAGCATAAATCACATAAAGCTTCATTTAGGCTGCTAAATTACAAAACAGCCAAATAAGAATCTAAGAAGAATTTAGGCGAATCTAAAGCAGGGGTCGGCAATAGGTGGCCCGCAAGCGTGAAACATCTGGCCCAAGAGGTTGTTTTTAACTATGATGAACGATAATGAAAAAAATAAAATAAAATAAAATGCTTCTCTGGCGAACTTTGGTTCACATGCCTTCCCGTCTCTCTGTTGCACTCAGTGTAACTTTAGATTCTGCCCGTTCTCATTTTTCTCCTTATAAGACCTTTTTTCCCGGCTGTATACCAATTTACCAGTGTATTGGACCACAATCTTGAGTACACGGGTTTGATTGCGTGTGAGGAGTGGTGTGTTTATTTATCTTTTCCTTTTTTCTTAGGTTTACCTGCTTCATTTTCCAAAAACAGAACTCTTTTGGGGCCCGCCACGTAACGGCTTGGAAAATATCTGGCCCACGACCAAAACTTTTTGCCGACCCCTGATCTAAAGTATAAAACATTATTATTTTTTTAATACTTTTTGGTTACAAAACAGTTTTGCCTGTGTTCCTGTATAACTTTAATGTCTTTATTATTAAATTTACTATGTACAAAATCATAAAAAGGAAGAAAACACATTATATGAGAAAAGGTGGGTCCAAACTTTTGACTGGAACTGAATGTGGTTCAATATTATTTAACACTTGAAAATAAATTATGTTAAAAAATAGGACTGGCAAATCGTTTTGAGTTTTAAAGCCCAAGTCTAAGTTTGAATCCAAGTCAAATAAAAGTCAAGTCGTCAAAATAGTGACTTGTGTTGGACTCCACAGGTCTGGTTAGTATGTATTATCCCATTTTGTACCTGCTGTACATTGTACCGTACAGACGACAAGCACACACCATTATTTCAACCAGTATTTATTATATGTGCCACAGGATAAGAGCTGATTTCTGAAGGAGTGTGTTGTAGGCTCTACAGGTGTACCTTTAAGGCGAGGTCCAGCTCCATGAGTGAGGTGTACATTTCAGAGATCAGCAGGTTCATGCGCTCACACTCCTGCACACACACCAGGATGTAGGGGCTGCGTCTGTCGGTCTTAGCCAGGAGCTCCGCCAGGTCGTACTCCTCCGGAAGCTTCTCCAGCAGCTGCTCCAGCTCATCCCTCACCTTTACCATAACAATAATCACTATATTATACAAGTTACATTATGAACACCTGAAATCACCTGAAACCACAAAAACCTCACAAAGTATTGAGATTACCGAATTCAGGTGTTTGATCCAATCTCACTGCCAACCAATAATCATGCAGTCTAGTGTGGTGCTCAACCACGTAAAGTGACACAGTAGAATGTTCAGTTACGTAAAGCTACAGAGTGTCCTATTACATAAAACAGAGCAGTTATGAAGCAGGGTGGCCATCAGGCCCGGAGTGGCTAATCGGGAGATTCGGGAGGATTCCCGATGGGCCGGCTCATGTCAATCTCGAGTTTTGACACTTATCTGTCACTTATCTAATCTAATTCTTGCATTCATTTCCATTCAACTACGTATGCATTCTCTATTCATCTGACAGCACAGCCCCTACTTCGCAGTAGATTAGATCTGAGGGAATTCTCCCCTCCCAAATGTTTGAGTTGGTTGTGCCCACGAGTGGTCTTTTCTGGAGCGATGGAAGAAGAAGCTGCCAAATGTGCAAAATTAACAAACTTGTTTTCCAGAGGACAATACCCGCTGCAGCCAGTAAACAGAGATATGGAAATAGTTTAGTTTAGTTATCTAGCCTATTTAGCTGTATATCCTTTCCAAAAACAAACAATTAGGGCGAAATATGCCTTGTTTATTAGAATTATGATTCATAATTTCCATATTTGCATGGTTTGTATGTATTATAATTGATCTAATGTGGACATCACTCGAAACGCATAAACCTCTGGATTACGGAACAGTAAACCTTTTTACTGTAGGATGTACAGTTCCTGAATTAGAGCCGAAAAAGTGCTTATACTTTTTACCGCAGCTTTAAAAACAGGCTCTTTGATCAGCTGGGGCTACTTCAATCCTCATTTATCTCCCAACAATGCTAAAAGAAATTTGCGCCATAAATAAATGAATATCTATTTTAATCCACTGTAACACAACTTCCCTTTAAGCGACCCGTGTATATTTATATGGACGAAAAGCTTAAAGTCTCATCTGATCAAATATGTGTCGGCCGACTCTGTCAGGTGGCAAGTTCTGCAGGGGGAGAGGGGATGTGGGGGCTTGTTACCCGACACTCAGTGAGAGAGGAGCTGACTGCTGGAGGGAAGGAGGGGCCTTTTAAAGAAACAGTGCACAAAATCTCTTCTTTAGGAGTAGAATATACAAAAACACCTTTTTTAATGCAAAATAAGTTATAAAATAAGTTGTTTTTATTCTTATTAAGTTTCCAGTCCTTTGGAGAAAGAAAGTACCATTCCAAGTTTAAATCTCTATAATATCTAACCAGTAAGAGGGAGCAGTTTATAATTTTACATGGTGATTCTAAACAATTTAAAGCAAAATATAGAGCTGCAAAAACACTTGATCCATATAAATATTTCATTTTATGGATCTGAAAAAAAAAATACAGAAAATCTGAAAAGCGCCAAAAACATTTTTTTTTTTACTATATTTTGACCAATACAGATCAAGTTACAGATTCGGGTGGCCAATTAGGTAAAGTTACAGAGTAGAAAGTCGAATTACATAAAGTTACAGATACGGGTGCCCAATTATGTGAAGTTACAAAGCGGGGTGTGTGATTATGTGAAGTTATAGAGCAGGGTGTCTGATTACACTAGGTTAAGTTAAATACTGACCATCTCCTCCACACTCTGCTCCGACTCCTCTCTGAGGGCAGAGTCTCTGGGCTGCAGTTCCAGCAGCGTCCTGAAGAGGGAGTCGGATGTGACGGTCATGAACTCAATCTCTGCATTGGGGTGAAGGCTGTAGAGGCTGGGGTTCTCTGCCGGCAGCGTTTCATCCACATAGCGGTGATACCCGGCATAGTCCAGGTCTGGAGGCGCGGGGAACCCGGGGCACAGGAACAGCTCACCTTCAAACTAAACAGAAACACAGTTTCACTCTCAGGACTGTGTTCTGATAATTCTTCAGCGGTTTTTATACTGTGCCTTTCAAACATTCCACTGATCAGCCTCTTCATTAAAACTACCTTTTTGTTATCAGGTCCACTGATCATACAGGACACTTTGTAGTTATATAATTACACAAATCCTGTATCTGTTTCTTTACAAACTTTATTATTATTATTCTAAATGCAAACAGCTGTAGACTGAAAGTGGGTGATTATTTGGACATCTATTCACGGCTGTGACATAATAACCATGCTGATAGGCTGTATTGATGGAGAAGTAAAGGTTTGTGTGATTACAAATAATTTATTTATAGATATAAGGATATAGGTACAACAGCATTACTACAGCAGCACAGTGAGACAAAAAGGAATGTTTAAAATAAAAGTGTTTTTAGAGTATAGATTACATTATCTTGAGTAGCCTGCCACTCTGACGAAGATATTATACTTTTATTTTAACTATATTTATTAAACAGAAAGTAACAGAACAGAGTTAGATTCACATGATGGCTACTGTGCTCTGTTCACTTCATTCAAATTATGTTATCTTATATAGAAAATATATATGTTAATAAGCATAATGATATTGTGGTCAACAGCCTTTTACTGACAGGTGTTTTAAGGCAGGGAGCTCATTAAAATGTGCAGGAGGGTACAGCAGTTCTGGAGGAGTTTAGTTAACTAATGTAATGCTGTTTGTGTAACATCTTTCTGTAAAATTACCCACTCCATGGCCATCAACAGCCGTTCCTCCAAAACCCTGAAAGAACTCGGGAAACACTTGGAATAAAAGTGCGATACTGGAGTTGCAGCATTAAAGAGGATTAATTTAGTATTTACTCATCTGGAGCTTAACCCCACTGTGAGGTCGTTTCCTGGTCTGCACAGTGGTCATCCCCTACTGTTCCCTCACTGAGGCTCATTAAGCCTAGGGTCAAGCAGCCATCAATCAAACCACGCCCATCCCAAACCCGGCTATCGATTACCCACACTTTCATATGCTGCAGAACAAGCCTCTCAGAGAGCTGGTCTAACTGCCCTGATCTCCAGATTAGAGATGTGCTGAGAATCAGGAGCAGGTCTGAGATGAGTTAAAGAGCCCATATCATCAAAAACAGCTCTTTTATTACATAAAATTATTATACCTGACAAAAACACCTTGAAATAGTAAATAATTCATACTGGATCTATGATGGAGAGCACACTTAGATCCAGTATGAAATATTTACTGTATCAATGATGGAGACCAAACAGTAAATAATTCATATTGACTGGAAAGCCCTCTCTTCTACAGTAAAGAATTCATACTGGATCTATGATAGAGAGTCCACTCTGGTATGGTAAAGAATTCATACAGGACAAATGATGGAGAGCCTCCTCTGATACAGTAAATAATTTAAACTGGATCTATGATAGAGAGCCTCCTCTGATACAGTAAATAATTTAAACTATATCCATGATGGAGAGCCTCCTCTGATACAGTAAATAATTTAAACTGGATCTATGATAGAGAGCCTCCTCTGATACAGTAAATAATTTAAACTATATCCATGATGGAGAGCCTCCTCTGATACAGTAAATAATTTAAACTGGCTCTATGATGGAGAGCCTCCTCTGATACAGTAAATAATTTAAACTGGACTTATGATGGAGGGCACACTTTGATACAGTAAAGAGATGCATACTGGATTTTTGATGGAGAGTTCCCTATGAAACATTATAGAATTCATACTGGATCTATGATGGAGAGTCCCCACTGAAAGAGTAAAGAATTCATAGTGGATCTGTAAGGGGCCGCCCGCAACGTGGTCTTCCCACCACTAGAGGGAGGCCACGCTCTAAGCCAGGTGGTAATCAGCACGATTAACAACAGCTGGTGTCACTACCTTATAAGGGCTTCCTTCCGGTTCCTCGGCGCAGAGTCTTGAGTATTCCCGTCAGAAAGCAAGACCACGCCGTTTTTTCTTACGATCTCTTCAGAGTTGCCAAGTGGCTCTCTATCTTTAACCTCTATGGGAACAGTGTATACTGGGCTCAGTTCAGAGAGGTTCTCTTTAATTCTTCTAGAGCTACCTGTGTCGCTCTAACCCCTTCACCTCTCTTGTCGTGTCACCACGAGGCTGTCTGTCTCTCTCTCTGCAATTCCCCTATATCTGCTTTTGAGTTCATCCTGGTGCTTTATTCCACTAGGATAAATAAAAATTCTGAGACAGCTCTCTGGATCTTCCCTTTGGGGCAGCTGTCTCATTACAGCAAGACTCTGCCAAATATGGACTCAGCAGATAAGGCAGCAATGCAGCAAGCCATAACATCTCAGGGTGCTCGTCTGGGCAAGCATGAGGAGGCATTAAATCAGCTAGCTCAGCGTATGCAGGAGTTAACCATGGCTGTCCAACAGTTAACTATTCCACCCAAGGAGGAAGCCCCACCTGCTGCTGAGCAGGCCCCGTCTCTCACTGCGTCCTCTGCAGATATAATGCTACCAGCCCCCATGAGATTTAGTGGTGAGCCAGGTGGATGTCGGGGCTTCCTGCTCCAATGCTCTTTGGCTTTTAAGCAGGCCCCTAATCGGTTCCCCACTGAGGAGGCCAAGGTCGCATATATGATTTCCCTCCTTTCTGACCGTGCCTTGGAATGGGCTACAGCCCTTTGGGAGTCCGGATCTCTAGACTGTAAGTCCTCTTCTCTCTTTGCTGGAGCCATGAGGCGGACATTTGATAGCTCCAGCAGGGGCAGTGACGCTGCTACTGCCCTCCTTAATGCACGTCAGGGTACTCGGTCTATTGCAGATTATAACATTGCTTTCCGAACCCTGGCTGTTGAGAGTGGGTGGGACTCACTGGCCCTGATGGCTGTTTACCAACAAGGCTTTAATGACGAGCTAAAAGATCTAATGTCAGTCCGTGATCCTCCTAATTCCTTGGAGGACCTGTATGACCTGACTCTTAGGCTTGACAACCGTCTCCGTGAACGTCGTCGGTCCAGCAAAAAGGGGTCTCGCACTTCTCAACCTCGAGAACTTTCTCCTCATTCCCGGCCACAGTCTAGGGCTGATGGGACTGAACCCATGCAACTCGGTCGCACCCACCTCACCCCTCAAGAGGCTGAAACACGTCGCTGTCAGGGCAGATGTATGTATTGTGGTGGAGATGATCACAAAATTGAAAAATGCCCTGTTAGGCCAGTAAAAGGCCAAGCCTACCCCCGGTAGGGGACCCCAGGGTAGGCTCTCTCCTCAGTCCCCAGTCAAGTGGGCTGTTTCTCCCAGTCACTCTGATATGGGGAACACCATCTAAGGAGGGACGCCTGACTGCCTTTGTTGACTCCGGGGCAGCAGGCGATTTCATGGACATCTCCACAGCACGCCAACTAGGTTTACCCCTGGAGTCCCTTACCACTCCTTTACCAGTGTCGGCTATTGATGGCTCCCCATTAAGATCAGGAGCAATTAACCAACAGACCAAACCCATCATTATGAAAGTGGGCCAACATACAGAACGTATGTCTTTCTTTTTGACTCAGGCACCAAACCTACCTGTCATCCTGGGGTATTCTTGGCTGCAAAGACACAACCCCCATATAGACTGGCTCTCAAAAAGCATTCGACAGTGGGGTTCCCATTGTAGGGCTTCATGTTTACGCCCTGGTCTCCTGGAGAGTCATAATACACCTTACCAAAAGCCTGTTGACCTGAGTAAAGTACCTAAAGGTTACCATGACCTTAAGGAGGTCTTCAGACTGAGGTCCTACCACCCCATCGTACCTTCGATTGTGCCATTGAACTAATGCCGGGCACTGTTCCTCCTAGGGGGCACCTCTTTTCTCTATCAGGGCCTGAGAAAGAGTCTATGGAGGAATATATCCAAGACGCCCTGGCACAGGGGTTCATCCATCCTTCAACATCTCCTGCTGGGGCAGGTTTTTTCTTTGTTGGCAAGAAGGACGGGGGTCTGCGGCCGTGTATTGACTACAGAGGCCTCAACAAAATCACGGTCAAGACCGCTACCCTTTGCCTTTAATGACAACAGCCTTTGAGGCACTCCAACAGGCCTCTGTTTTTACTAAATTGGACCTTCGGAGTGCCTACAACCTGGTACGGATCCGCCCAGGGGATGAATGGAAGACAGCTTTTGTCACCCCTACAGGCCACTACAAATACCTAGTAATGCCGTTTGGGCTTATGAACGCACCAGCTGTCTTTCAAAGGCTTATCCACGAGGTCTTGCATGAGACCCTCGGCCTCTATGCTTTCGTTTACCTGGACGACATCCTCATATTCAGCAAAGATCTGAAGGAGCACATTGTTCATGTCCGCCGGGTGTTACAGCTGCTCCTTGAGAACCACCTGTTTGTAAAACTGGAGAAGTCCGAATTCCATGTTGCTACGGTGCGTTTCCTGGGCTTTGTGGTTTCCAAGGGTAGTTTGGCTATGGATCCAGTAAAACTGAAAGCAGTGGCCGAGTGGCCTCACCCCACCTCCCTCCGCCTGGTCCAACGTTTTTTGGTCTTCGCCAACTTTTACCGCCGGTTTGTCAGGAACTTTGGCTCGGTCGCTGCACCACTCACTGCTCTGACCCGCAAGCAACCAGGCCCATTCCAATGGACCGACGAGGCCCAGAAAGCATTTGAGGAGCTCAAACATCGTTTGATCAGCACCCCTGTCTTACGCCTCCCAGATCCTGACCTCCCATTTTTAGTGGAAGTTGATGCCTCGGACATTGGGGTTGGTGCTGTACTTTCCCAGCGCTCAGGTGAAAACAACAAGCTCCATCCGTGTGCGTATTTCTCTCACCGTTTGACTCCCACTGAAAGAAATTATGACGTGGGAGACCGGAAACTCTTGGCCGTTAAGATGGCCCTTGAAGAATGGAGACACTGGTTAGAGCGTTCCAAACACCCGTTCTTGGTCTGGACGGATCACAAAAACCTCTCATACATCCAGAGCGCCAAGCAGCTGAATCCTAGACAGGCACGTTGGGCCCTGTTTTTCAGCCGCTTTGCCTTCACTCTGTCTTACCGTCCAGGATCCAAAAACATTAAGCCTGATGCTCTATCCAGGCAGTGGGAGGAACCCTCTGTACCACAGCTCTCGCCCATTCTTCCCCCAGAATGCATACTTGCACCCCTGCAGTGGGAAATTGAGGGAGTGGTCCGGACAGCCTTGCAAACAGAGCCAGATCCAGGTGGATGCCCCACCAACAGGCTGTATGTCCCCACATCTGCTCGGGCTCAGGTTATGCACTGGGGACACACCAGTCCAGTTTCAGGCCATCCAGGGGTTAAACGCACACTGGAATTCCTGAGCAGGCAGTTCTGGTGGCCTAGGATGGCAAGAGAGGTTCGGCAGTTTGTGGCTTCCTGCGATGTATGTGCTCGCAACAAGGAGCCCAGGGCTAAGCCCTCTGGACTGCTACACCCTTTACCGGTTCCACATTGCCCCTGGTCCCATCTGTCCCTGGATTTTATCACCGGATTACCCAAATCCAGAGGCAACACGGTCATTTTGGTGATTGTGGACAGGTTTTCAAAAGCAGCTCGGTTTGTCACCCTGCCCAAACTCCCATCATCGCAAGAGACAGCTCAACTCATTCTGCACCAAGTAGTACGGTACCACGGGATCCCTGTTGACCTGGTATCGGATAGGGGCCCCCAGTTTTCCAGTCGGTTCTGGAAAGCTTTCTGTACTTCTCTAGGGGCTTCCGTTAGTCTGTCCTCAGGGTACCACCCCCAGTCTAACGGGCAGACCGAAAGGGTGAACCAGGACCTTGAGCAGTCTCTCCGGTGTCTGGCGTCCACCTGCCCTTCCACCTGGGCGGATCACTTGTTGTGGTCTGAATACGCTCACAACACTCTTTGGCACTCCTCATTGGGAATGTCTCCCTTTGAGTGCCAGTTTGGTTATCCGCCCCCCTTGTTCTCAGCGCAGGAAGCCAATACAGCCATTCCCTCTGCAGCCAGTATGGTGAGGCGTTGCAAAAAAGCGTGACGACGCGCGCGTGCCACTTTGCTAGCACAGACCGCATCGCGCAAAGCCACTGCAGATCGAAGGCGTATGCTGGGGCCGTCTCTACGTCCCGGCCAGCGTGTGTGGTTGGCGGCCATAGACCTTCCGCTCAAAGTGGTAAACAAAAAATTGGCGCCTCGTTACATCGGGCCCTTCAAAGTTGTCCGCCGAGTCAACCCTGTGTCATACAGGTTGCAACTGCCTCCGTCTCTTAGGATCAATCCCACGTTCCACGTTTCGCGTCTTAAACCCTACCTGTGTTCAACTGGGGCCAAGCCGGTGGACCCGCCGCTCCCTCGCATGGTGGCTGGCTCACCGGCCTATACAGTGAATAAAATACTCGATTCCCGTAGGGTAAGGGGCCGAGTCCAGTATCTGGTGGATTGGGAAGGTTATGGTCCTGAAGAGCGTTCTTGGGTTCCAGCTGCTCGGATTCTTGATCCAGATCTCATTCGAGCCTTTCGGCGTGATCAGGCGGCCGGACTTGGGACTTCTGGAGCCGCCCCTCGGGGAGGGGGTCCTGTAAGGGGCCGCCCACAACGTGGTCTTCCCACGACTAGAGGGAGGCCACGCTCTAAGCCAGGTGGTAATCAGCGCGATTAACAACAGCTGGTGTCACTACCTTATAAGGGCTTCCTTCCGGTTCCTCGGCGCAGAGTCTTGAGTATTCCCGTCAGAAAGCAAGACCACGTCGGTTTTTCTTACGATCTCTTCAGAGTTGCCAAGTGGCTCTCTATCTTTAACCTCTATGGGAACAGTGTATACTGGGCTCAGTTCAGAGAGGTTCTCTTTAATTCTTCTAGAGCTACCTGTGTCGCTCTAACCCCTTCACCTCGCTGGTCGTGTCACCACGAGGCTGTCTGTCTCTCTTTCTCTTTGCACTTTCGTCAAAAAAAAAACAAAAAACTTTCTTTCGTTTTTAGCGACCAGAGGGGAATACTTCTTCCCTTCTAACTTCGCTTACTTTTTCTCTCTAGCCCTTATTGTTTTTTCTCACAGTTTCTAAATCACTATTCCTGCTTGGATTATTTTTATTTCGCTTCGTTTATTTAGCTCTCCTTCTCCCGCTTACAAGTCACTTAGTTCTTCCTTGCGCTGACGTCATCGGCTCGTCCCCGGTGGCGCAGCGTGTAGGTTGCATTCACTGCGCCTCAGAGCCCGTGCTCGCGGGTGTTCAGACCCCGCTCCGAGCGATTTTTATTTTATTATTATTATTTTTTTTTAAATATCTTTCCACTGCTCTATATCTGTATTCGAACCCAGCTCACTGCAATTCCCCTATATCTGCTTTTGAGTTCATCCTGGTGCTTTATTCCACTAGGATAAATAAAAATTCTGAGACAGCTCTCTGGATCTTCCCTTCGGGGCAGCTGTCTCATTACAGGATCTATGGTAAACAGCCCGCTCTGATAAGAATTCATACTGGATCTATGGTGAATTCTTTACTAGATCAGAGAGGGCTGTTCACCATAAATCCAGTATTTTTTTACTGTATCAGAGAGCACACTTTTATACAGTAAGAAATGGGCTGGTTATGGGCTGTTCTGCTTCTGTTTGTTTTGGTTTTCTGTCCAAATCGTTCTATTCTGGATCCATCTATTCAAAGAACAGTGCTCCGCAAGTCCTGCTCTTAGTCGTTGTGTTCTCTTGTAAACTTTAGTGTTGTTCTAAATTTATTTTGACAGTAAGGGCTTTTCTCATCTCTCTCCTTTCACATTAATCTGATCTCTTTAGTTATTTCTTTTTCCTCAAGGAATTTACTTTTATTTGTGCATTACATTTTACCACTTGGACATTTCCATATTTTTTTACATTACACCCACAAACATAACTGTGTTTAATAAGGATTTTATGTACTAGACCAACACAAAGTTGCAAAGTAATTGTAAAGTGAAACAAAATGCTTGGTCAGACTGGAGGGAGTGTGTCTGTAAACTGGGGGCTGAATAAAATCCCAATAAAATATATTTATGTTTGAGAGTGTAGAACATGTAGAAGAGGTATGTGCATTTTTTAAGGCACTGTAAGTTTAAAGTAATTTCTTCAGTTTTATTAGCTTAGTTTTACAAGATACTGTTCATATGAAGCTCAGACATTCAATTGATTAAATATGTGATAAAGAGATAAAGATTTTAATGAGGTGTCTATTTTTCTACACGACTGTACATAAGTATATATGTGCATCAGTCAGCTGCTCAAAAAGTATCAGTCATGGTTTTAGACTGGCCAGCTCTGGTGCTCTTCTGGCACTCCATCTAAACCCAGAAATAACACACACTCGCCACTAGGTGTCACCAAATGACTGCAATTATCATTCTTAACCACCATTCTCTAAACCCTGGCTGCTGTCCAGGGGCTGTCCTGATGAGAACCAGTTTATCATATAGTTTTTGATGGTCTTTGTGACTGCACTTGAGGATACTTTCAAAGTTTTTGATTTTTTTTTTTCAGATTGAATGACATTCATTTCTTAGTCATTTTTTCTTTACTTAGTTAAGTAACTCCTGCCACAATATGAATTAGAATATATTTGATCAAATAATATAATTATTATAATTACTAAATAATTTCATATGTTTTTCTTCATAGTCTGGTTGACTTAAGTATCAATCTACAAAATAATTATTAAATAAAAATAATTAAAATAATTATAAAAATAATAAAACTGAATTTAAGGTGTGTCTACACTTTTGACTGGTACTGTACAAAAATGTAATAATCTGCGTTTGGCAGGATAGTACAAAAAATATTAACATACTAACTCACTTAATACTGAACATCAAGCGTTCTTCTGCAGTTTCATTTTTTGCATTTATTTT
This sequence comes from Astyanax mexicanus, assembly GCF_023375975.1. NCBI lineage: Eukaryota > Metazoa > Chordata > Actinopteri > Characiformes > Acestrorhamphidae > Astyanax > Astyanax mexicanus. The sequence continues at coordinate 10,340,756 of NC_064413.1, read as the reverse complement.
AAATATACTTTTCTCCCAATTTTCCTTTATATATGATGACAGTAATGCACTGCCTGCATCGTTGTCTGCAACTTTTTATTATTTTGTCCCAGAAGTGATTAGCTCGTTTTTTTTGTTCTGAATGTGTATTGTGGATACACGGGTCTTAAGGATGTTACCAGTTTGGGGTTGAAGAGTTCCTGTAGCTGTGTTCTGCACAGTCTTCTGTCCCACTCATCAGTGATGTGTCCTCCATACATGATCTCACCAACTAGGTAACACAGGTCCTCCCACGGCACCTGCGACAAGATAACATCAAATTAACATTAGCACACACACACACCAATTTAATGCTGTAATGTAAGGATAAATGCAATCAAATGCCTGGCACTGCAACTTCTTTCCAGAAGATAAGCAAGTGTCCACATACACTACCAATCAAACGTTTTAGCCATTTTAGCCCATAACACAAGCTGTTCACTTTCAGAGACCTGAACGTTTCCTGCTGTGGATTTGAGTGTCAGGTCCGCATTTTTCACATTATAAGCTCCAATCTTTTATTTCCCCTAAAATTGTCAGTGCGTCTTATAATCTGGTGCGCTTTATGTATGAATTTTACCAGTCAGGTTGTAAGAAGCAGTAAAGCCACACTGCTGAAGTACAGAGTTATACAGGAGTTTCAGTTTAGTACTGAAAGTGTAATACTGTCGGGCGGCATTTACTAGTGCTAACTACGACTAGCGGTTAGCCGCTAGTGCTAATGCACCCAGCCTTGGAAATCTAAGCTTACTGTAAATAAATGGAAGCACTTTACTCACTCAAATAAACAGTTTTTAGGAGATAAATCTGTGTAGATTAAAATCCAGCACTCGTTTAACTTTAAAAAAAATACTGTCATTTTTCTTAGCTTAGCTTTACTTTACTTAGTTACCCCCCACCTCCACCAATCAGCACAGAGACCTGCTGAACTAGAAGGTAAACAGGGTGACATCCCTGTTCCTGACTAGTGTGACATAATGTGTCTTATAATCCGGTGCACTTTATGTATGAAAAAAGACCAGAAAATAGACTTTATTAATATAGTTAATAAACATATAGCCTTATAGTGTGAAAAATATGGTATTCAGTTGTCTTCAGTTTCTATGAATCTTTAGAAGCTGTAGGAAACAGGCGCTCTCTTAAACTCTATAGTAAAGTCAGTGTGCGTTTCATACCTTGCATGTCTTGAAACACTCTTAATTAAATCATGGGTGTCTTTTGGGGTGAAACGTGATATAAACGAATCAGCATGCAACTTTCACATTCCCATTAAGAGCCTGTTGCTCTGCTATTTTACCAGCTTCTCAGCAGAGAAAACTGAGCTCCTAGTTCATGATGTGAAGGTGCGCCAGCAGGTCAGATTTTTGTCACGTATTTTTGTGCTGATGCAGAATAATGTTATTTTACTTTGTCTTTTTTTGTATTGTTAATGTAAAATTTTACATAGCTGCCAAATGGCATGAACTATAAAAAAAAATTACAATCATGAAGGGGTGAACACTTTTTCACACCACTGTAAATCCTTCAACCACAGAAGCAGCTCCTTTTCTTTGTAGGGTGGTGGATTATGTAAGATAGCTAGGTATGTGGTGTACCCACAGCTTTCCTCTCTTTTTGTGTGTGAAAGCTGGTTAGGTAGGTAAATAAGGTTAAATAGAGCTTATGATCAGTAGCTACTTCAGACTGCATTCACTCTAAATACAATACGACCATAAAGTGTTTCTATTATTTTGTCCACCCACTGTGGAAGTAATGCATGCATTTTAATGTGAATGTTAACAGTTAATCTCTGCATATATGATTCTGGCAGTGTGTGACAGGTTTTCTGTGATGTAGCGTAGTAGGAGTAGTGTGTGTGTGTGTGTGTGTAAGCGTCAGAGCAGATGACAGAAGCTGGAAGTTCACAGTCATTTGTACCTGTATTGTTTTGCAAATTGCTTCCTTCATCAGCTCTAATTGCAGTGATCACTTACGGAGCTGCGCGGGATGTCAGACGCAGTGTGTGTAATTACATTTAGCACGACGCTTCATTGGCCGCCTAATGAATCCGCTGTATACGCTCACACAGGTTACTGTTTGGTTAACATAATGAAGGACATTCGTTTTTGAGGGAGGAGGGGGAAGGGGGGGTCTGGCAGTATAATTGGTTGTGACCGGAGTGAAACTATCTTGTTATGAGATCTCACACACTGTCCTTGTCTCTCTCCACCGTGAACACATTCAATAATCCTCTCCATCAGAAGCTGGTCTGTGTTAAACTACAAAAATAGTAAAGATATGTTACCAAGCGAAATCCTAATGAATGTAGTCTAATCTAATATTTCTATTTTTAAGACTATTAAACTATTACTATAAGAATGAATAACTTATTTTTAAACGTCCCATTTTTGTTTTACATGATTTAATCTACTAAAATTGTCTTACTGTATTGGAAGATTTTGCTTTCCTTAATTAATAGTGTTTAAAACATGAAAAAAATCTTCCAAGGAAATAAGATACTTTTAGTAGAGTAAATGACTTAGAATAAGGAAATTTAGAAGATTTAGAAGATTATTTAGAAGGATTTACTTGCTAAGATTTAAAATTTTGCATTGTACAGTGACTTACAATAGTATTCATTCCCCTTGAACTTTTTCACATTTTGTTACTATACAACCACAAATTTAAATGTAGTTTATTGAGATTTTAAGTGATAGAACAACACAAAATACCATATAATTGTGGAACATAAAAGTGGAATGAGAATGACACATGGTTTTCAACATTTTAATACAATGAAAATCTAATAGTCTTAACTTGCAAAAGTATTCAGCCCTCCTATATCAATACTAAAAAAGCCACCTTTTAGGGTTTTGTCTGTACCAGCAGCTTTGTGCATCTAGAGACTGAGATTTTTTCACACCCGACCAAACAACTTCTTTCACATGTTCGCTTCATGGATTGTGGAAAACAGTACTTATGTCTTTCTTTAAACATTGGATTTCTTCATCAACTCTTTTATAAAGGGTAGATTTGTGGAGTGCATGACTTATTTTTGTCCTGTGGACAGACTTCTTCACCTGAGCTGTGAATTTCTGCAGCTCCTCTAGAGTGACCATGGGCCTCTTGGCTGCTTCTCTGACTAGTGCTTTCCTTGCTTGATCTGTAAGTTTGGGTGAATGGCCATGTCTTGGTAGGTTTGCAGATAAAAAAAAAACCTATAAAATTTATTTGGAAAAAGAATTAAACAGTACTTATTGAGATGTCCAAAGCATGGGATATGGTTTTATCACCTAAATCTGCTTTAAACTTCTCCACAACTTTATCATTTTCTCTGACCTGTCTGGTGAGTTTCTTGGTCTTCATGATGCTGTTTGTTCACTAGTGTTCTCTAACAAACCACTGAGGCCTTTGCAGAACAGCTGTATTTATACTGAGACTAAATTACACACAGCTGTGTTATTAGTTAATTAAATTAAGACTTCTGAACGCAGTTGATTGCACTGGTATTTATTTAGAATGATTTAGAATCATTCCAATTCACAATTTTGTGCTACTTTGTGTTGGTTTATCATTTAATATCTCAATAAAATACATTAAAGTTTGTGGTTGTAAGGTGACAAAATGTGAAAAAGTTCAAGGAGTATAAATACTTTTGCAAGCTACTGTAAATATACTGTGGGGATATCAATGCTTCTGCTCCTGGAGAACCTTCTGCTTATTATGGTGTTTTTTGCTCAACCACACTATCATCACCTCGGAGAAGGTAAATGGGCTAGATCCATATTATGATAATAGCAATGTTCTGGAATCTTGATTTCATTATTTTGGGTGGTTTTATTATATTATCTAAAGGGTTATATGGACATTGTTGATTAGTTTTAACTAATTTCCCAGCTTACTTTAGAGTTAGCCTCCAGGCAGTTGTAGAGCACGCTGGTGGAGATGCTAAGGTCTCCGGTGTTAAACGGATAGCAGCAGTTCCATCCCTGTGGCCCAAACTTCCTCCTCTCGCTTACACAGGCGTGGAAATAGCAGAGCGAGAACAGCAGCAGCTTAAACTCCTGCTCATGAGAACACATCTCCAGAGTGTCCTGCCAATCACACATCACCAACAGTCAGATCTTCATTCACCAAACAAGAATACCATAATGACCACACCCTCGATTCTTCACCCATTCCCCTCTGTTTAGCTCCACTAAGGACACACTGTAGTTTCTAAAATTGCATATTTGGTGTGTTTGTGTGTGTTGCGCTGGTACAAGGGGATCAGATACAGCTAGAGTTTTTAAACACTGTTTTGAGTGAAATGAACATCGTTGTTTTATTCTATAAAATACAGACAACATTTCTCCCAAATTCCAAATAAAAATATTGTCATTTAGAGCTTTTATTTGCAGAAAATGAGAAATAGCTGAAAGAACAAAAAAGGTGCAGAGCTCAGAAGTTCAGAAATCAATATTTAGTGGAATAACCCTGGTTTTTAATCACAGTTTTCATAAATCTTGGCATGTTCACCCCCACCCGTCTTACACACTGCTTTTGGTTAACTTTATGCCACTCCTGGTTCAAAAATTCAAGCAGTTCATCTTACTCTTGATTATATTCCAGAGGTTTTAAATTTGGTAAAATCAAAGAAATTAATCATTTTTCTCTTATTTTTTTCCAAAACTGTATATAAACAAACACAGTCTGCTTAAAATAATACCACGCAATTTTTTTGTTTTTTTATTTTAAGCAGACTGTGTTTGTTTATATCACATAACATAACATGTTAACATTTACAGTGAGGGGGGGGGAGGGGAAGTATGTGAACCCCTAGACTAATGACTTTTCTAAGAGCTAATTGGAGCCAGGATGTAATGGAATTAGATGTGTTGGTTGAAGCTGCCCTTCTCTATAAATAAAACACACACCAGTTTTTAGTTTACTGTTTTTAAGAAGCATTGCTTGATGTGAATCATGCCTCAGAAGATCTATGTTCAAGAATTTCAGAATTGCATGAAGCTGGAAAGGGTTACAACAGTATCTCTAAAAGCCTTGATGTTCATGTTCCCACGGTAAGATAGACAGTCTACAAATGGAGAAAGTTCAGCACTGTTGCTTCTCTCTCTGGTGGTCGTGGTCGTCCTGTAAAGATGACTGCAAGAGCTCAGCGCAGAATGATAAATGAGTGTGAGCTAAAGACTTACAGAAATCTCTGGCACATGCTAACATTTTAATCTACAAAAGGAAAACATTACACAACAATGGAGTTCACGGGAGGACACCACAGAGGAAGCCACTGCTGAAATACGTTGGAGGGGGCATCATGGTTTGGGGCTGCTTTGGATTGCTGTCATCACTGGAAAAATGAATTGCCAATTTTAACAAGACATTTTGCAGGTAAACTTAAGACCATCTGTCCGCCAACTGAAGCTCAACAGTGGATGGATGATGCAACAGGACAACGACCCAAAACAAGTAGATCAACAACCAAATGACTTCAACAGAAGAAGATACGCCTTCTGGAGAGTCCTGACCTCAAGTTTGGTGAAGAGGAATGGTCCACATAAATGTTCACATATGTTTTCCACACTGCACTAGGAATGTTAACATGTTGTGTTCAATAAAACCATGCAAACATATAATTTTTTGTGTGGTATTAGTTTAAGCAGACTGTGTTTGCCTATTGTTAGGACTTAAATGAAGATCAGAACACATTAATTGACCCATTTATGCAGAAATCCAAGTAATCCCAAAGGGTTCACATACTACTTCTTGCATTGAACTAAGGGAACACACTCAGATATTTAACATGTCTCAGCTAATGGGCATCAACCATGTTACTTGGAGTCATGTAACTCCAGTCTGAAACTGGTGAGATCTCTGACCTGGTTGAAGTTACTCAGGGCGGCGTGCAGGCTGGCGCTCATGCCGGTGGGCGGCTCGTTGGTGAGTTTGAGAGAGTTCTCTAGGATGGCTCTGGGGATGATGTGCTGGTCAGGGCTGGGGGCAGGCTGGCCGGTCAGAAACACTCGGTACTGTGGGTCAGCGTTACGCCCCGAGAGCTCCAGCAGATCACTCAGACGAACCAGCCAGTGCTTCACTAGATGCACATTCTGGATAACAGAAGCACATCACATTACATTACTGACCAGTGGATTATAAAGAGCCCATGGTATAGTTTAGTTTACTTTCGTTTCATAACCCACACACATTTTCATCCCTATACAGTCAGTTCATATGAAATTTATGACCAATATATGCAGAAATCCAAGTTATCCCAAAGGGTTCGTATAGGGTTCTTGCAACTGTATGTAAAATAATTGCAGTCTAAAGTAGCTACTGTTGTGGAAACTGATTATCCTGTAGCTAGCTATACTTACCCAACATTCACACAGACTATTTACTGTTTTTTTGCACTATAAGGTACACCATGTTATAAGGCGCACTATCAATAAACGTCTATTTTCTGGTCTATTTTAATACATAAGGCACATTTTATGCAACACTATAAAGAAACAGAGGTGTCGCCATGTTTCCCATATAATAACGAGAGCTGATATTAATTTATATAGATTTCTCTCCTTCTGTTTATAACATTGAGCTTGCTAACAGTAAGCTTAGATTGCCGGTATTTTAGATCAGTTAGCAGCAGCACTAGATGGGGTTAGCAACACTAGTAAATTCGGCCTGGCAGAGCTACACTGAGTGTGAAGTCAAACCCAAGTTTTCAAGAAAGAATAATTAAAAAGGAAAATAATTAAATAATTTAATTAATTAATACAAAGAAATGAATAGATAAAATGAAATTAAGAATTAAAAAGAAGAGGAAACGCATTAAAGTACATCAGAAAGAGTAAAGCATCACTAAAAAAAAAAAAAAACCTCAAAGAAGATAAACTACTGAAGTTAATTAATAAAGAAAATTCTCAAGAAAACAACCAAGCGGAACTAATCTGGAAAACCCGAACCGGAACTTCTAGAAGGCGCGCGGGCGCGGGAGGAGACGACGCGCAGAGCGAGAGAGGAGTAAAACACAGAGAGAGAGAGCTGCTAACTTGAATCACGAGGAGAAGCTACTGTTCGGAACCCAGCGAAGTTGGTGTTCTCAGAGACTGTGCAGGACTGACAATGTCTACTAGACCCGGAGAGGCAGCCGGTAAGAGTAGCCAGAACATTAAAAACACCTCGGAATTGCTACTCGAGTGAAAATAGTGGCTTCTGCTTAAGCCATATGGACTTTGCTAACTCCGTGACAAAGAAGATACCAGGCTGTTGTGTTTAGCTAATTGTTTAGCCTGCTAGTTGTTTATTTAAGCTAGATATGTTTCTAAATTCTGCTTATGTTAGAACCATTTGTCGATGTGTTAATTATGCTTTTAGTGGTGAAACATACTAGCTTTAATTTCTTGAGATAATTAATTTTTCTTTCTTCTGTGTATTTTCTGTTTTAAAGGTTTTTCACCTTACACCTTAGACCTATACTCTGCCCAACTATATTTGGCTCTGTTCAGCTGTATTCGATTCAGTACGCCACTCTATTCAACTATTCAACTGAAATCAACTCTATTCATCTTGTTGTGGCTATCGGAGCTCGTCCAAGCTAGCCCAGCTATTTTGACTATTCGGACACTGTTCAAACCAAATCACCGAATTAATGAGCTAAAAACAACTACAAAATCATATGGAAAACTGTGAATGAAAACAAAAGCAAATTAAATAAGGACTGTGTTGAAATAAAAAGAGAAAAGAAGATATTTGGCTGGTCATTGAGTGAAATCCAGTGTAAACTCCGAGTAGATGGGTCAATCCCTTTCAAGTGGGGAAGCTGCACATGACAAGCGACTTGACAGTGAAAAACCGCGTCTATCTCAGTGAGAGACTGAAGCTAACAGTGGAAAAAACTGTGTCTATCTCAGTGGAAAAACTGCTATCAGTGGAAAACTGAGAGACAGAGAACTGGAAAATCACAAACAGTATAAAACTGTCATCAGGAAAACTGTTAAGACTAGAATTCTGAAAATTCAGAAAACAAAGTTAAATAAATTAAAGTTATTCCTCTGTGTAAGAAAATCATGTCTGAGCAAGCTATTGGGAAGTCGGTTGAGCAGCTAAAAACAGAGAGGGCATCAGCTAAAATAGCATTCACTCGTCTGGCGAACAGTATTACCAGGACTCATGCCAGAAGAAGAGCTCAGAGATAGTTTCAATAAACTCACAGCTGAAGCTGAAAAAGTCATGGAAGCAAATGACGAGGTAGAGGCTGGACTCACTGCGGAACTCGAGGCAGAGCTGAACACAGGCGATGTAGCTGTGTTAACAAAACAGCAAAAAGCTGACTTGACAAGAACTGCAAATGAGTCGAAACTAAAAGAAGTAAAAAGCCTGATCCAAGATGCTCTCTGGTTAAACTTGGGAGTCGCTGAACTTTGCACTGCGCTGCAGGCTGCTGAAGTTGAATGTGAGCAAGTTGCTGCTGTAGAACCAAGTGCTAACCAGGAGGCATACGAGTTCATGCTCAGTCACATGCAAGAGCTAGTAAAAACATTGAAAGTGGTGTACGGACGTTGGAAAAAGTGGATCCCACCAGATGAACAAGAGGGCATTCAAAAGCATGTAATGGAGATAGAACTGCACTTACCAAAATTAATCTCAAGAAAAGCCAGCTTCATACAGATAAAAGAAAGGGAAGATGCCCAAAGACCATCATCCGTGGCGAGTACCCCCAACTATCCCACACCAACTATTAAGCTGAAGCCTACAGCGCTTCCCAAGTTCACTGGCCACAAGCGAGACTTCTATAGGTGGAAGAAAGACTGGCAAGCACTCCAAGTCCAAGGTGAACCAACTGGTTCAAAGGAGGTGAGGAAAATCCAGTTGTTGGACAGTCTTGATGACAAAATCACAAGAGACCTCCGTCTAGCCACTTATAACACTGCAGATGACATCTTTCGTGTCCTAGAAAATCGCTATGGAAATCAAACATCCATTGCTATTGAGATAGTGGAGGAGTTGCAGAGAATGCCAACAGTCAAAAGTTATCAACCAAGGAAGATTGTTGAACTAATTCAAGCTGTGGAAAAAGCGCTACAAGATCTAAGCGACCTTGGCAACACAGGTGCGATTAAAAATCCACTAGTGACAAAATCAATAGAGAGTAAACTTCCAGAAACTCTTAAAAAGGAGTGGTTGATCCATGCTGCTGATGCTAGAAACATGGTGTTGCCAGACAATCGGTTTGATGGGCTCTTAGCATTCCTTAAAAAGCAAGAGACCATATATGAGCAGCTCGAGCAGTTAAGGGATGAGGAACCAAGCAGAAGAGACACCAGGTCTGAGCCAAGGTATGCTAGGACCAAGTCCACCAAGTCCAACCAGGAGCAAACAGAGTGTGTAGTCTGTGGAGATGGAAAGCACCGGAAGAAATTATACTTCTGCAGACAGTTCAGAGCTCTAAAAATTAACAGACAAAAGGGCTGCAGTGAGAAAGCTGGGAGCATGCAAAAGGTGTCTTGAAGTTCACGATGACAATTCATACTGCAAACCAGCTTATCTGTGCAAAAAACAAGATTGCAAGAGTGAGCGTTCTCCTGAGCATCATTATTACTTGTGTCCAAATGCTGAAACCAAGAAAAGCAAGAGTGGAGCTGGTCTAAAAAAGGGCAAGTTCAGTCAAGAGGAGGATAAAGGCAGGACAAGATACACTAGGGAACAAGTGGAGTTCTTTAGCAAGCTTTCACCAGAGCTAGAAGAACAGTGCAAAGTAGTATTCTCAAATACTGCATCAAAAGTCTTCAACACTCTGAGAAAGCAGCCAAGCCCTCTAATGGAAAGTGGACAAGAAGAACTGCCAGTGATCATGATGCTTCTAGAAGTCACTGCCAATGCTGGTCAAAAAATAGGGACATTAATTGATTTAGCATCAGACACAAATTATATAACTCACAAGGCCGCAAGCAAGCTAAACCTAAGAAGTGAAAAAATCACACTCGTCGTCCATGGAGTTGGAGGAATGAAGGTTTGTGTGGAAACAAAGCGATACCTGCTAAAGATCAGAGTAAAGACTCCCAAGGGTATCCTCAAGTCACATCAAATGGTGTGTTATGGGCTGGACAGCATTGCAGACGTGCATAACAGTGTGACAGCAAAGCAACTGCAAAATTTCTTTCCAGACATCCCACTCAGTGAACTCGCAAGACCCAAAGAAATAAACCTACTCATAAGCCACAGGGAAGGCCAGCTAGCACCTCAAAGAATCAGAGTCGTTGGGGACCTTGTGCTATGGGACGGGCCGCTGGGTAAGACAGTCGGAGGAACTCATCCTGAGCTCTTTGAAGATCTCACTCTGTCAGCCCACATGTCCAAAACACATTTCGCCAGGTCAATGAGAGCAGCTGCCTTAAAGTACGAGGAGCTTCCTGCCAAGACCTCAGAGCAACATCCCCCAAGTGAACAAGTTGGTTCCAAGTCTCATGAGTCAAGTTCTGCAACCACTAACCGAAACTTTCTAGAGTGGTGGAAGTGGGATAGCATCGGTGCAGCATGCGAGCCAAGATGTGGAGGCTGTCGTTGCGGAAGCTGCCAGCCAGGTGGCAAAGAAATGACTCTCGCTGAGGAAAGGGAACTTGAAACAATAAAAGCAGGACTCACCTATGTCACAGGTAACAATCATAGTGAGCGACCACACTGGCATGCCAGTTATCCCTGGGTAGAAGATCCAGTTTCCCTACCAAACAACAAAAGGGCCGTCGAAGCTACATTCTTCAGGACAGAAAAGCAGCTGACTAAAGAAACAGAATGGAAAAGGGCCTATGCTGCTCAAGTGCATGACATGATCGACCGAGGTGCTGCAGTCAAGCTATCCAGCGACACAATCAGCAACTGGAAAAGATCAGTCTGGTACGTGAGTCACCTCATCGCTCCAAATCCGCACTCAGTCACGACCCCTGTGAGACTCGTGTGGAACAGCAGTCAGAGATTCAGAGGCGTGAGTATGAACGACTTATTAATGAAGGGCCCAGATGTTCTCAACCAAATTCGTGCTGTCCTCCTCAGATTCAGGGGTGGAACACATGCTGCCCTGGGTGACATAAAAAAGATGTACAATTCAGTTTGGCTATAATCTGGCTTCACAGATTTCTCTGGCGTGATTCTGAGGATGAGGAGCTGCAGGAATTTGCGATCACGAGAGTGAACATTGGCGACAAACCTGCAGGGTGCATCGCGCAGTTGGCAATGCATGAAACGGCCAACCTACCATCCTTCACACACCTAAAAGAGGAGCATCAGGTACTCCAAAATGACAGTTATTGGGTCTTGGGTCTTTTCTGGGCAAAGTGGGAGGAAGGAGCCTTGCAAAGAAAAGAAGCAGATCAAGACAAAAACCATGATCTTGCCAAATCAGATGTGTGATGATGACAACAAAGCACTTGGTCTGGGTAACATTGTAGAAGAAGACAAGCTGCACATCATGATAGAAATCAACTTCTCAAAGAGAAGGAAAAAGATGCTCAGCCAGATAGCAGGGCTATTCGACCCAATTGGCTTGGTAACTCCAGCTAAGCAAAAGGGAGCCATTCTGGTGCGCAGAGCATTCCAAGAAGCAAAGGGCAAACATTGTCTTGTTAAAGACACATGGGACATGGCACTCTCAAAAAGCATCAGAGAGGATGCAATCAACCTCTTTGAAGAGTATGTCCAGCTTGGCAAAGTCAAATTTACAAGAGCACTGACTCCTCAATGCTTCACTGAAGAACCCTATGCAATCACATTCTCTGACGGAAGTGAACATGCGTATGGAGCAGTGATGTACCTGAGATGGAACTCCACTCAAGACCTGATCATTAGACTAGTAGAGTCAAGGCAGAAATGTGTGGAGCAGTATTTGCCTCACGGCTAAAGAAGTACTTTGAGCTGCACAGCCGAATCCAGGTAAAGAGATGGTACCATTTTGTCGACAGCCAAACAGTCCTTGGTGCAATACAACGAGAGAGCTATGGCTATCAAACATTCTTTGCAAATAGAATCAGAGAGATGCAGAGCAGTACAAGGATCCAAGACTGGTACTGGATACCTGGATCACAAAACATAGCTGATCTTGTCACCAGAGGAGCCAGCCCACAGGAACTGGACGAAGACTCTGAATGGCAAAAAGCACCAAAGTTTCTGAGCTTACCCGTAAGTGAGTGGCCAATCAAATCAGCTAAAGAATTAGCAACCACTGCTAGAGAAAATATCAACAGACTGCAAAAGAAGGCATTTGTGGCTGTGTTAACACGGGCTAAAGCAAAGGAACAAGAACCTAGACAGCTCCAGAACCAAGAACAGGTTGAGCCAAGAAGACCACCTGCAGGGTCAGCTATCAAGAGCCTTGTGGATGTCAAGCGGTTCAGTGATCTAACCCGATTAGTCAAAACAGTGGCGTGGATCTGGAGAGCAGCAAAAAGGTTCATGGGAAGAAATCAGACCCTAAACAGTCCAAAGTGGGAGGCAGTCCCTTCAACAGCAGTCATCTCAGTAAGGGAACGTGAAGATGCCCTTAGAGACATTTTCCTTGGGAAGGCTTGGGTCATAAGAGGTAGGAGAATCGCTCAAAAAGTTGTTGATGGATGCATGGTCTGCAGGAGAGCAAAAGCAAAGAAGTGCCAGCAAGTGATGAGTGACTTGCCACTAGAAAGAACCGAGCCAGCTGCACCATTTGAATTCACGGCAGTAGATCTGTTTGGACCCTACCAAGTCAAAGATGATGTCAAGAAAAGAGTAAAACTCAAGATTTGGGGGATTGTCTTTAGCTGTATGGTCAGCAGAGCTATTCACACTGAATTAGCAAATTCACTTTCATCAGAAAGCTTCCTGATGGCATATCTAAGATTCACAGCGATTAGAGGGCATCCAAAGAAAATCTGGTCAGACCCAGGCACCAATTTCATTGGAGCAAAGCCTATCTTACAAGAGCTGTACAAATTCATTGACAATCAGGATAAAGTAGCCTTGGAGGAGACTGCAGCCAAGAATGGAACAAGCTGGATGTGGAAAATTCACCCTGCCGACTCTCCACATAGGAATGGTGCTGCAGAAGCTGCTGTGCGAGTTGTGAAACGAGCGCTCCAGAGTCTTGGGAAAGAATCTGATCTCAGCTACAGTGAGTTTCAAACAGCCTTACACATAGCAGCTAACCTCGCAAATGAGCGTCCGATCGATGCCAGAGTACAGAGCCGGGAAGACTGTATTCACTATGTCACACCCAACACTCTTCTACATGGTCGAGCATCTCATAGTGGAGACATTAAAACCTTTGACTACCCTTACAAAAGACTAAGAGCCATGCAGTCAGAAGTAACTAGGTTCTGGAAGTGTTGGAGCCAACTCGCTGGTCCCAATTTGTTTGTAAGGAGCAAGTGGCACACAGTACAGAGGAATGTCGCAGTAGGAGATGTTGTCTGGTTATGTGACCAAAATGCACTCAGGGGGCAGTTCAAGCTTGGTAGAGTTGTCTGTGCCAATCCAGACAGCAAGGGCATCGTCAGAGATGTTGAAATCAAAGTTTTCCCAAGCTACTGTGTTCCTTTAAAAAGAGCTCAAGACACAAAAGCAAGACACCAAACTGCCGATGGAAGAAGAGGGGCAACCCAAGCCACTGTCCTTCATAGAGACGTCAGGCGGTTAGTCGTTTTATTACCTGTTGAAGAACAGACGGAGACTGAGATCAAAAATCCAGCAAAATCTAGTTTGACTTAGAACTCGCCAATCTCCCTGGTGTGTCCACGTGAAGATCGAGTGGGAGGTGTGAAGTCAAACCCAAGTTTTCAAGAAAGAATAATTAAAAAGGAAAATAATTAAATAATTTAATTAATTAATACAAAGAAATGAATAGATAAAATGAAATTAAGAATTAAAAAGAAGAGGAAACGCATTAAATGTACATCAGAAAGAGTAAAGCATCACTAAAAAAAAAAAAAAAAAAAAACTCAAAGAAGATAAACTACTGAAGTTAATTAATAAAGAAAATTCTCAAGAAAACAACCAAGCGGAACTAATCTGGAAAACCCGAACCGGAACTTCTAGAAGGCGCGCGGGCGCGGGAGGAGACGACGCGCAGAGCGAGAGAGGAGTAAAACACAGAGAGAGAGAGCTGCTAACTTGAATCACGAGGAGAAGCTACTGTTCGGAACCCAGTGAAGTTGGTGTTCTCAGAGACTGTGCAGGACTGACAACGTCTACTAGACCCGGAGAGGCAGCCGGTAAGAGTAGCCAGAACATTAAAAACACCTCGGAATTGCTACTCGAGTGAAAATAGTGGCTTCTGCTTAAGCCATATGGACTTTGCTAACTCCGTGACAAAGAAGATACCAGGCTGTTGTGTTTAGCTAATTGTTTAGCCTGCTAGTTGTTTATTTAAGCTAGATATGTTTCTAAATTCTGCTTATGTTAGAACCATTTGTCGATGTGTTAATTATGCTTTTAGTGGTGAAACATACTAGCTTTAATTTCTTGAGATAATTAATTTTTCTTTCTTCTGTGTATTTTCTGTTTTAAAGGTTTTTCACCTTACACCTTAGACCTATACTCTGCCCAACTATATTTGGCTCTGTTCAGCTGTATTCGATTCAGTACGCCACTCTATTCAACTATTCAACTGAAATCAACTCTATTCATCTTGTTGTGGCTATCGGAGCTCGTCCAAGCTAGCCCAGCTATTTTGACTATTCGGACACTGTTCAAACCAAATCACCGAATTAATGAGCTAAAAACAACTACAAAATCATATGGAAAACTGTGAATGAAAACAAAAGCAAATTAAATAAGGACTGTGTTGAAATAAAAAGAGAAAAGAAGATATTTGGCTGGTCATTGAGTGAAATCCAGTGTAAACTCCGAGTAGATGGGTCAATCCCTTTCAAGTGGGGAAGCTGCACATGACAAGCGACTTGACACTGAGGAACCCTAAATGTTTCAGTGACCCAGGGCACTATTAGCTAGTGTGGCTTGTAGCTTGTTTTAATACAGTAAACCCTTAGACTACAGGCGATATACTCACCTCTGAACAGCTTAACTTGGTTCGCGGCTAGTGCTAATACTGCTCCAGTCTCGGTGCTGGAGAACTAAACTACAACCCCTGTATAACGCTGTACTTTAGTGGAGGGGCTTTACTGCTCCTTAATACCTGACTGGTAAAATCCATACATATGGTGCACTGGATTATAAGGTGTACTGATGATTTTTGGGAACCTTTTTGGAAACTTTAAAGTGCGCCTTATAGTGTGAAAAATACGGTAACCTTATTTACTAATGTAAATCCACCAGCTTCCTGAGAATTCCAGAGAATTGGGTCTGTGGTTGAAGGAGCTAAATTTAACACATCAAAAGTCCATATATCTGCTCTTACAATCCTGTGGTGGAAATCTCGGCTATGCAGCTCTAGTGAAACAGACATGTGGGGTGCTGTGAGGCAGTAGACGCTCGCTTAAGAACTAAACTACATGTACAGCAGCACTGTTTCGAGCGTAGAAGGTAAGACTCACAAACTCGCCCAATCTGTCAGCTTTACTGGAGCTACTGGTATTAGTTTCTCCTCTACAGAATGGGAGGAGCAGATGTATAAACGTTTGGGTGGATTTTTTCTATTTCACTCCTTCAACCACAGATGCAGCTCCTCTTTAAACATAAAGCTCAATACCTGTAAAATCACCCAGTGGCCTTTTAGAGCTGCTGCCTCCAGAGCCTTCTCAGCCATGCCCTCCTGACCCTGACCAAGAGACACGCTGTGGAGGTTCCCTTGCTCTGTGGAGAAGCCCAGCTTCAGCCCTGAATGAACACACACACACACACCTTATATTGAAAAAAGTTTAGCCAGCAGAGATTCTAGCATTACTGCTACTGCTTTCTGTGCCGGCTCATTCGATATTGTTCTGTGTGAGAAAATTAGTTCAATGTTTAGTATAAAAACAATAAAACATTTATAAACTCTTGATTTTGCTCAATTGCTTCATGTGAACCTATTTGTTCTGGAATTAATCGAGAGTACCCAACAAACTCAAAAATAAATCTCTAGTCCAATGATGTTCTGGTCTGAATCAGAACGCTCCTGACATACCGAGTGTTTCCACCTCAGTCAGGGGGTTGACTCCTGGAGACAGGATGAAGAAGATGGGGGATAAAGAGCTGCTCTCCTCAAAGACCTTCTCAAACTCCACCTTTCCAGCGTCCAGATACTCACAGCCCAGACTCTCCTCCACAAAATTCCTACCACACAAACAACAATTTCACACACAGAGGCAAACTGAGGGCGGTCCTACTGTCCAGTTAGTTCACTAAACAAATATAAATACTGTCTGGTATTTCAAAAATATTTTAAATTTTACTTTAAATTAAATACTAACCAACAAGAAAACACACATTTCATTTAATAAAGACATAAGGGAAGCACTGGATAGTTGGCCACCAACATTATTTTTTTCCAAAAAGGAATAGAAGGAAACTCTAAACCAACTATTTTAAACCAAGAAATTACACATTTATTTGAAGTCATACTGCAGTGTTTCCTCTAAAATTAGGATACATTTTCACTGCAGTGAAAATCAGTGGTGTGTTTAGGTTTATGCCTGAGTGAAACTGAACCAAACAGAGGGAGGCTTTAAAAGGCTTTAAGTAAACAAACTCATCAACTGATCCAGACCATAGAAACTTTCAGAACTACAGGTGTGAAAACACCCTTTTATATTCATCAAATTAAGTCCTAATTCCAGAGCCCCGGGTTGCTGACCCATGCTCTAGTCAATCCACACTGTCCTAGAGTGCTCTCTATTCCGTTCACACTGTTCTAGAACGCTCTATTCAATCCACACTGTTCTAGAGTGCTCTCTATTCCATTCCCACGGTTCTTGAGTGTTATATTCCATTCTTACTCTTCCTAATAAGCAAGCTGAGATGTACCGTATTTTTCGGACTATAAGGCGCACCGTATTATAAGGCGCACGATGAGTGAACGGTCTATTTTTAGTGTTAGTCCATACACAAGGCGCACTGGATTATAAGGCGCACTAAATGAAACTTTATTTATATCAGTAACAATAACTCTGAGCAATAAATCCTTCACAATATCTGTGAAAAATAACAACATCTTTGAGCAATAAATCAACAAGCACAGCAAGTACGTATTACTCCGCGACGCTCCTGACAACGGTAGCCGCAACGCTCCGACAGACCATAATATTATGTTGAAGCACAGCAAGTACCGCATTACTCCGCGAGGCTTCTGACTATAATAGCGTGTTGTGCCGAATTCGGTGAATAAAACGGTTTTAAAACAGAGATAAAGATTGGATAAGTTTCATTTCTGGATGAAGTGATTTCCAGCGCTGTTTGGATATAACTGTGGATTACAGGAGACTGGATTGATGGATTCTCTTTAGTCTGGACGCGTTTTGAAGGTAGGACCTGTGGCTGAGCGCGGGTGTGTGTTCGGGGGGTGGCGGCAGTGACCGGAGGTTACCCCAGGACAAAAGGAGAGCCTTTTATTACTGGAAACATGCGCTCTGACGCAGCTCTAATTCATGAAACATACATCCTACAGTAAAAGCACAGTTCTGGAATCCGGAGAGCCAGACGGTTCGAATGGTGTATGACATGACCGCATTCGATGAAATATGGACGAACGATAAACGCAAATACGAGAGTTATGAATTATTAAAATCATAACCAAGGCATATTTCGCCCTAAATGTTTATTTTCTGAAAGGATATTCCGCTAAATAGGCTAAATAGCTCAAAAGCAGAGATTCTAAGCTTTAAATGGTATATTGGATGTCTATATTGAACCTGTAACTGTTCATAACTATTCAGAAACACAGCCAGTTATGAAATATTAAATATTTCTGGCCCGCCGGTGGGCCAGCGCGTGTTAAGAGGTTAACTTTACTTAGAAGTGGGCGCTAAAAAGAAACAGTTTGTGCTATTACCCCAGAACGGGTGGAAAGGAAAGTTTACCGGCACCTTGTTCTGGCCACGGAGCTACAGTGGAAACTAGCTACCCTGAGCCACAGCCGAGAGGCAGTACGGCAGTCAAAGGTAACCACGCGCTAGCCCAAGAGGGGGATCTTTTTCTGGCGTGGGTGAGGAATTCTGCACAACAGAGCGCCGTGTACCACATAAAATCGAGGTCAGTAAACACAAGCAAAATCCATACACAAGGCGCACTGCATTATAAGGCGCAATGACGATTTTTGGGAAAAAATAAGTATTTTAAGTGCGCCTTATAGCCCGAAAAATACGGTATATTAAAAAAGAAAAAAAAAAAGTTTCCTCTGTCCAATTTGTCATGCATTCATTTTTCCAGCGCCCCATGATGGCTTTATCTCCCCTCAAACATACATATACTAGTATTTTCATTGACATCGCTAATATACATATAGTTGCATTTTACATTTTTTACATTCATTATTTTATTTACATTCATATGTCCACTGTAAAAACTTGCATCTTCAGAGAACAAGTGTGATTAATCGCAGTTTTCATCAATTGACTGCTATTTTAAATCCAATAAGACCATGAGGCATTTAATATTAACTGACTAGATATTCTAACACAACTAGGTCCCATTCCCATATTGTTCAAAGAACCATTTTAAGTGCTATATAGAACTTGTTTTATTCAGTCTTCTGACACAGCACTGTTTAAAACAGGTGAATGCAATTGATCATGCGCAGGTTCTAACAGGTTCTCACCTGAGAGCGTAGCTCATCCTGTCAGGACGCATGGCTCTGAGGATGATCAGCTTCTGCATTGAGCTCTTCTTCTTCCAGTCCAGAGGGAGGCGCTCTCTCTCCGGACACTCTGACTCCACTAGCTTCCTCCAGCGCTTAGCAGAACCCTCCACATCCCGGTCCAGTCCCCAGAATGCCTCCAGAACTGACAGGGCCTGAAGAGAAGCTTCCGGTTATACACGCTGTACCTGTAACAGCCTATACTGCCTAGAACCCAATCTGAGTGTTCCTCTCCATTCCCACTGTTTTAGAGTGTTCCTCTCCATTCCCACTGTTCTAGAGTGTTCCTCTCCAATCCCACTGTTTTAGAGTGTTCCTCTCCATTTCCACTGTTCTAGAGTGTTCCTCTCCATTCCCACTGTTTTAGAGTGTTCCTCTCCATTCCCACTGTTCTAGAGTGTTCCTCTCCAATCCCACTGTTCTAGAGTGTTCCTCTCCATTCCCACTGTTCTAGAGTGTTCCTCTCCATTCCCACTGTTTTAGAGTGTTCCTCTCCAATCCCACTGTTTTAGAGTGTTCCTCTCCATTTCCACTGTTCTAGAGTGTTCCTCTCCATTCCCACTGTTTTAGAGTGTTCCTCTCCATTTCCACTGTTCTAGAGTGTTCCTCTCCATTTCCACTGTTCTAGAGTGTTCCTCTCCATTCACACTGTTCTAGAGTGTTCCTCTCCATTCACACTGTTCTAGAGTGCTCAATCAATCAACCTTTATTTTCTTTTTTATATTCTAGAATGCTCTATTCCATCCACACTGTCCTAGAGTGCTCTCTATTCCATCCACACTGTCCTAGAGTGCTCTCTATTCCATTCACACTGTTCTAGAACCCGGTTTCCACGTAAAAGAAAACACTGGGAGCCACAAATACTTTTTGGGCCCTATTTTAGCGTTCTGTAGCGCACCGGTCATTTGCGTATTGCGCAATTTGATTTAGGGCGTGTCAATGTGTCTTTGGACAAAGACAAAGGCAAAAATACGCCTTTGTACAGCTCAAAAAGGAAAGCACTAATTCTCTTAATTAATCATGGGTGTTTTTGGGTAACGTGAAATAAACCAATCAGCGTGCCAGTCTTATAAGTTTTAAGAGTCAGGTGCGCGCTGACTTTGGATCGCTGCGCTTTTGTGCGTCTCAGCAGAGGAAACTGACCTGCTCGTTCCCGCTGTGAAGGAGCTCCAGCAGGAACGGGAACAGCAATGTTATTTTATTAAGTATTGTGTTTTTTGTTGATGTAAAAGTTGGGTTTGCAACACTGACTAACTGACATTAGTTTCACTTTCAAATCATGGAAACAGCACACCAAAACCTCAACCTGTCCTTTATATTTGACAGCATTTAATTAACTTTACAGGTCCGCACTCATCTGAAGTTGAAATGAATTGAGTTTTATATTATATTTGTAACCTCGCTCTGAACTCCGTTCTTGCTGCGAAAGAGACAAGGTGCAGCGCACTTTGCCTCAATAACAATAAATAACATTTCAGTAAAGATGCTGGTTATAGAGTGGTTTATACTATTGCTTTGCTGATTAAACTACACTTGACCCAACGTCATTTCTTAAAATGTTAAACTTTTTTTTTTTTTTTTTACCAAGACAGAGGCGCAATGCCGCTGGGCTCATGTCTCCGGCAGTGAGCGGCGTTTTAGAGAGCGGGCGAAACTAGTAATAAGTTAATACATTTTATATTTTAATATATGTGACCTGGTGATGAGAAACGAACATATACCTTTATAGATCTTCACATCTGGTTTCACCGGGAGCTTTGGAGAACTGACAGGCAACGCGAAAAGCGAGAGCATGGTAGCAACATGCTTTGATATTTTTCAAATTTGAAAAACAAATTTATGTTCAGTCGAAGTGTTTTTTCTGTTTTTATTTTTTATTTCCAAAACTGCAGGATGAGTGAGAATGAGCATCAGGTGCATCTGTCAAATTCTCAAACAGCAGGATTCTATATCTGATGTTAAGCAACAATTATTAAGTCCGTCTACTGAACATAATTATAAATCCTTATAAATATCAGAAAAAATATAACTAATAGTAATTCATCGTTACTGTGCACATTTTTGATATTTTATTTTTGGTTCCTGAAGGCTCTGGGCCAGGTGTTTTTTTTTTTTTGTGGGAGTGGGGTGGCGGTGATATGTGGCATTTTGTTGACTGTTGTTAGGGTTTTAATCAGTCAGTGGATGAACCAGAAGCTATTTTAACGATGTGTGCCAAGACTGTTGACAGGGTGTAAGATAGCAACGAGCATCACAACCATTTCTCCATACTTGGCCTACCTGGGGTTGAAAGTATTGATACATGGACAGCGTTTTGGCGGGTATACCGGCTTTCGCAAATGTGGCACTTATTTTGAGCGATGAAATATAATAAAATATAATTTTGTATTCCAAGATTACATTAATCTTCAATTTAGAACTATTTAAAAAAAAAAGCAACTAAAACAAAATAAAATACACTTCAATTAAATACTTGTAATTTATTTTCACAAGCCACGCGGAGCCGCGGTATTAGGATGAAAGAGCCGCATGCGGCTCCAGAGCCCCGGGTTGCTGACCCATGCTCTAGTCAATCCACACTGTCCTAGAGTGCTCTCTATTCCGTTCACACTGTTCTAGAACGCTCTATTCAATCCACACTGTTCTAGAGTGCTCTCTATTCCATTCCCACGGTTCTTGAGTGTTATATTCCATTCTTACTCTCCTAGAGCGCTCTATTCCATCCACACTGTTCTAGAGAGCATTCTTCTAATTCAGACAGTTTTACAATTGCCTTTAAATCACACTGTTTTATAAAAATAATTCTATTAATATGGTTCTGCAATATTTTCCACTGGTTGGTCTAGAACATTCTCTTAAATTCACTGTTTCACCATGTTTTCCTTGTTTACAATATTTTAGAATATGTTTCTTAATTTGCACTGTTGCAAATCTTCATTTTCTTTCAGAATTCAATAGAATTATTTAGACTATTTCTAGAAGAATTTAAAGAGTGAGAACGTGTGTGAAGCTAAGTGTGAGCTAATATTAGTAGAGGATCAGACAGTGTTTACCCTGATGGTTCCCCAGGCCTGGGCAGACAGGAAACTCACAGGACTTCCACTGCTGGATTCTGCAGGGAGATGCAGCAGCAGATTAAGCTCCTCTACTTCAATATGTCCTTCCATCAGAAGAACCTGTAGAGATCATAGAAACACCACACCATCAGACTGAGGAACAGACCTTAATACAGTCATATGAACATTTAAGAGCTTTATAGAGCACCCCATACACTTCCTGTAGTGTATTACAGTCTGTTAAAATGAGAGTGTGGATTATATGAACATTATAGAGCATTAGAGAGTGCCACCTACACTTCCTGTAGTGTATTACAGTCTGTTAAAATGAGAGTGTGGATTATATGAACATTATAGAGCATTAGAGAGTGCCACCTACACTTCCTGTAGTGTATTACAGTCTGTTAAAATGAGAGTGTGGATCATATGAACTATGAAGTGCCCTCTACAACTTCCTGTAGTGTATGACAATTCATCAGAATGAGGGTGTGGGTCATATGAACATTATAGAGCATTATAGAGCACCCCCTGAACTTCCTTTAGTGTATTACAGTCTGTTAAACTAAGTGTGTGGATTACATAAACATTATAGTGCATTATAGAGTTCCCCCTACACTTCCTGTTGTGTTTTACAGTTTGTCAGAATGAGCGTGTGGTTTATATGAACATTATAGTGCATTATAAAGCACCCCGTTTGCCTCCAGTCTGAGTATAAGGAACAAATAGTCCCTATACACTCTTTATTTAAGTAAATGACCGTTTTATGTCAGAATCAGCTGTTGACTGATTACTGTAGCCGGACTGTGCAGATGGAGAGCAGCAGGAGAGTTGGGGTTGGGGGAGGGGTGTCGGTGGGTCCATCCTGCCTGTCAGGAGGATGTGATCAATAAGCTGACAGGCAGAGCCTAATAGAAGTTAATGTAGGGAAGAAAAGTAAAGTGATTGATGCAGATGACGGGTGTGGGGGGAGGGCAGTGTGGGGGGGTGTTTTGGTGTAGGGTTGCCACTCCTCTTCACCTGGAAGGTGGTGTGTGTCAGGAAGGTGAGCCGGTCCCTCTGAAACAGGCCTCGGTTGATGTGCTGGAGGACAGAATAGGTGAGCGATTGGGTGAGGGAGCACACTCGGGCCGACACGTCCTCATCCGCCTCAGCGTCCTCGATCGCCCTCAGAAACACAGCACTGAACGACTGAGAGATCAGATCAGAGAAAATTACACACTGCAATAACACAAATCATCTGAAGTCTGCTATAAATATAAAATAATCCTCATGTTGTGATTGCTGTTCTATTGAATGAAATAATACAAAAAATAAAAAGCTCAATTTTAAAGATATTTTGTGTTGTGTTTTATTGTACTGGGACATCTGGCAGATGTTTATTAAAAAAATGTTTTCCTCATTTTAAGTAATCTGATTTTTATTTTTTTTTTCATTATTTTATTTCTAATTTTTTCCCATTTTCTCCCTAATTTAGCACAGCCAATTACCCAACCCACTCACTAGGACTCCCCCTATCACTAGTGATGCTCCTACACACCAGGAGGGTGAAGACCAACCGCTGATGCAGCATTGCCGAGCAGCATCACAGCGCAGCGACTCGGTTCTGATACATCAGCTCACAGACAACATGTGCTGCAGACATCACCCTAGGAGTGATGTGGGGAGAGAGCGCCATCTACTCACCCAGAGGGTCAACTGTGCTCCCTCTGAGCGCCGGAAGCTTGATGGCAAAGCTGCATGAGCGGGGGTTTGAACCTGCGACCTCCCGCTCATAGTGGCAGCGCTTTAGACCGCTGGACCACTGGGCGCCCTAACTTCTGATTTATTGTACAATACATGGACATAAGCCCTATAATTTTAGCTGACCTCAATATTACCCATTGTGATTTTTTTCTAATAAGGAAAGTAAATAAATTTGAATTTAATGGTATGCTGCTTTTGTATTTTTTTGTGTTTATTTAGGATACTTTTATATATATACATACATACACTACCAGTTTGGACACTTAATGTATTTACTTTGTTATTGTTTTCCTACATTGTAAATGAATACTGAAGTGCCCATGAAGGACATAAGGAATCATGTAGTAACCTAAAAGTGTTAAACAAACCAAAATACTCTGTGAAGCATTTAGGTGCTCTTATCCGGGGTGCCAGTTTCATCATAGTGTTTTTGATGGCCTTTGCGACTGCACTTAAGGATACTTTAAAAATTCTTAAAATGTTTTTGATTAACTGACCTTCATTTCTTAAAGTATTTTTATCTTTACTTAGTTAAGTAGTTCTTGCTTTTCATAATATGTATTAGAACATTATTTAAATAGAGCTATTCACTGTTTACGTACTCCACGTCTTCACAACTTTACAACTGATGCTCTCAAACACATTAAGAGACAAGAAATTAAATTAACTCCTAATAAGCTCAGTACAGCTGTTAACTGAAAGCCTGAATTCCAGGTGACTCTACCTTATAAAGCTGACTGAGAAAATCCAGACAAGATGTGCAAAACTGTCATCTAATCAAGAGATTCTACTTCTAAAAATCTAAAATCTAAAACATCTTTTGTATGTTTAATATATTTTTATTTTAAATGTTTTTAATTTAAAATTTAAATTTTTATTTTTTTAAATATATTTTTATTTTAAATAATTCCATACATTTCTTCTTAGTTTGGATGACTGCATTTTAAAACTAAACCTTTGACAGGTAGTGTACATTGTATATTTTCATTTCAATGTCTAAATATCCATAATTATTAATAGTTCATTACTTTTTAAAAGAGTATGACTGTATAGGTTTGTTATTATATGTTTTTATTAGATCAGTGGCATGAAACTATATTAACTAGAATAGTGTGGTTTGTTTCAAAAACAGTGTTTGTGACCGGCCTAATCCAGATCTAAGACACTTCTTTCAATGGCCAATTTTGTTCCTTTGGTTCCGACCGTGGCTCACAGCAGCTTTCACACCTGCTATTTGCAGGACTGAAGACGGTGAAGGTCAGCGGGTGTGTGTGAGGTAAAGTAATCAGTCAGCAATAGAACGGAGTGTGTGTCACATGCCATCACAGCATGCTGTTCTGCATGGACAGTGAAACAGTGGGGTGGTTGCTGTGGTTGTGGTTACCTGCAGGGAGTGCTGGTACAGAGGGTTTATACTGTGAAGTTCTTTAATGATGAAGTAGAGCAGAGCGGCTCTCTGAGCTACAGGACGATAGAGCTCACGAGCTGCATTTATCTTCAGCTCATTCTCTCTCGCCTCCACAACCTAACACACACACACACACACACTACATGTTTACCTACAATGTGAAAAGTATAATTTAATACACTGAACTAAAAAGTAAAAAAAATCTTGATCAACTGTTACTTGATCAATGTGTTAATGGGTGGCTGCTAAGGTACAGCTGTTGGTCACTAACATGTTGCTAGGTGGATGCTAAGGTGTTTATAAGTAGATTTTTTGAAAATTGTTTGTTGCTATGGTGTTGCTAAGTGGTTGCTAAGGTGCTGTGAGGTGGCTGCTAAGGTGTTGCTATGATACAGCTGTTAGTCACTAACACCTAGTTACTAACACCTAGATGTTGCTAGGTTGTTTTTTAAGGTGTTGTTGGGTGGCTGCTAAGGTATTGCTTTAGTACAGCTGTTGGTCACTAGATGTTGCTAGGTAAATGCTAAGGTGGTTATATGTAGTTGTTATGAAAATTGTTTGTTGCTGTGGTGTTGCTAAGTGGTTAGTAAGGTGTTGCTGAGTGGCTGCTACGGTGTTGCAATGGCACAGCTGTTGGTCACAAAAATGTTGCTAGGTGGTTGCTAAGGTGCTGTAAGGTGGCTGCTAAGGTGTTGCTATGGTACAGCTGTTGGTGACTAACATGTTGCTAGGTAAATGCTAAGGTGTTCATATGTAATTGTTTTGGAAATTGTATGTTGCTATGGTGTTGCTAACTGGTTGCTAAGGTGCTGTGAGGTGGATGCTAAGGTGATGGTATGTTATATCTGTTGGTAACATGTTGCTACGTGGTTTTTAAGGTGTTGCTGGGTGGCTGCTGAGGTGTTGTTATAAACAGCTGTTGGTCTCCAACATGTTGCTAGGTGGTTGCAAAGGAGCTGTGAGGTGGCTGCTAAGGTGATGCTGTAGTACAGCTGTTGGTCACTAACATGTTGCTAGGTGGATGCTAAAGTATTTTGGAAATTGTTGGAGCTGTTGATATTTTGGGGAATATAAATCAGATAACGGTTTCTTTCCAGTGCAATGCAATAGTAATATGTGGGGTTTGGTAGCTGCAGAATGTCTAAACTCTTACATCTACCAGGGTTTAAAGCACTATATCCCCCCACAGTGTGGCCTACCTTGCTGTGGATGTGCAAGGCGGTGGTCTTGGTGTGCTCCAACTGCTCCACTAGAACAGCATCTTTCAGGAAGCTTCCCTCAGCAGCGGACAGTCGGGTCAGCAGCTCATCCTCCAGCTCCTTCAGCTCAATCCGACACAAGTTCTGCTGGATGCTCAGCTCCAACTGCATCATCACAGTTACCACCATCACTATTATTCCCCTCAACACCTTCATCTTTACCACCACCATCAATACCATCATCACCACCACCACCACAATACTATCACCATAATCACCATCATTCTAACCATCATCATCCTTATTTTCACCACGATAATCACAGTAATCACCATCAACATCATCACTGTTATCACCATCACCACTATCATTACTATCATCACTATTATCCCCATCAACACCTTCATCTTTACCACCAACATCAATACCATCATCACCACCACCACCACAATACTTACCCTTATCACCATCATTCTCACCATCATCATCCTTATCACCATTATCATCACCACCATCCATATAATCTTCAGCATCACCCTAATCACCATCAACACCACAACAATATCACTATCATCACCTCACCCTAGTCACCATTATCACCATCATTCTAATCACCATTATCACTATGACCTCCCTGTCTGGGAAATTGGCCCTTAAAGTTTAAATTCTGTTAATTTTAGAATCTGAAGGCTCTGAACAACCTTAGAACACATAGATTCTTCAGATTACTGAACCTTGAGAAACTAAAAAACACAAAACCCTGTGAATATGCAATTTGGGAATAAACATATAATTAAGGAATTTATTATAACCTCAAGAAAAAGTGTGAACATAGCACCTCAAGACTGTAGAACCATTAAGTCTAGAGCATTGAGAATATAGTATTTATGTAAGAAATATATGTCAGTATATAGAATCTTGTAAATATAAAACATATAATGATTAGAACCTTGGAAACATAAAAAATCTGAGAACATAGGAAATGTAAAACCCGAGGAACTATAACTTGGAAATTAACTAAACAGATTAGTAACAGCAGAGTTCTGAATCTGACCTTCAGGTTCTCCAGGTCCGGCCTCTCGCGGGAGACCACCTGACCCAGGAGCTGCTCCTCCAGCCCAGTGTGGGTCACTGTGAAGTTGATGAGGGTGGTCTGGGCCTGCAGCTCTGGGGGGAAGTGAGGGTTGGCCAGTTTAGTGTGCAGGATGAGCCGGACGCTGCTGGGGTTCTGATGCTGCTGTGCTCCCAGCCCGACGGACCTGCAGGCAGTGTTAACAACACACAGTTACGATCACACAATCTGAGAGGCTGGAAAGCTACACCTCTATTACCGTATTTTTCACACTATAAGGCACATTATGTGACACTAATAAGGAACATAGGTGTCGGCATGTTTTCCTTCTAATTCAGCAGGTCTCATTGCTGGAAGGTGGTGGTGGTGGTTGAAAAAAAAAACATTGCCAAACTGAGCACTAAATGTTAATTTACACAGATTTCTCTCCTGAAAACTGTTTATTTGGGTGGGTAAAGTGCTTCTGTAAAGTGCTTCTCATTTACAGTTCGTTTGGATTTCCAGATTTCCACTAAGGCTGAGTGCAACAGCATTAGCATTAGTGCCTAACCGTGGTTACAGCTAGTAGTTGCCACCTAACAGCGCTACACTGAGGAACCCTGAGTGTTTTGGTAAGCCAGGGTGATATTAGAACGGTTCGTCCCACGTAGCTTGTTTTAACTCGGTAAACATGCAGGCTACAGTCCAATATCCTCACCTATGAACAGCTAAAAGGCTAGCGCTTAGCACTAGGGTTAGCGGCAGGCTACAGGCCACCAAACTGTGGATCATAGCAGCCCAAGATATAGCCTGCTGGTAGAATGTGCTAACCAAATGGAACCCCCAGTCGTCTGTATAGATACACCAGTGAAGCAAATCTGCACCATTTTACCAAAAGCTCCACAGCATTAAGGTCCATCACCCCATGTTTAATGTTTTTTCCCCCGACTTCACTCTGTGCCTGTGACCCACGACGCTCTCTAACTGTGATCAATCCGGCCCGGCCGCGAGGTCCGTGATGAATCTGGTGCGGCTCCTCGGCTGAAGTTCATTAATAATTGGAATGTTGCAGAGTGTGAAGTAATGAATACTAATTATTCCTTTCATTTCTGACGGAGGAGCATGAGCCAATCCATCAGCCGGGACTTTAATTTGGTGGAGTAATGGTTCTATCAATAGTACATTAATTCCGTCTTGTGGAGATATAGAGTTGAATTGGGCCCAGGAAGAGCCGCGGTGTTCGAGCCGGCACTGCTGGCTGACAGGCTGGGGGGTGGGAGGGGGTGGAGGGGTAATTAGAGAAAAATTAAAAGCCACCAGGTCCAGCCAGCCAGGCCTGATTTAATTGAAATGCAGATTGGGATAAATATTGGCTGCTGGGGAATATGATCTTCCACATCTTCCAGCGTTTATTTAATGCCATTTGTCTGTGGGGCCTGGAGACTTCATTTGTCATCTTTTCCTGTTTCTGTCCAATCAGAGTGCTGGCAGAACACTGGGAACACATCTCACCCAGTTTTACTAGCACTAGAAACAACCCTACTTTTCTGGGTTTGGATCAGTTCTGTATTATGTAGTGGTCACAAACAGTCATGAAGGATGAAAAAAAAAACTGCAAACCACCAAGCAACAACCTGGCAGCCATGTGAGATCCAAGTGCAACCACCTAGCAATACTCTTGTAGCCATGTGAGATACTACAGAACCACCAGGCAACACCATCACAGGCATGTAAGATACCACAGCTACCACCAGGCAACACCATCAAAGCCATGTGAGATACCAGCGCAACCACCTAGCAATACTCTTGTAACCATGTGAGATACTACAGCAACCACCAGGCAACACCATCACAGGCATGTGAGATATCAGTGCAACCACCAAGTAACACCCTCGCAGCCAAGTGGGATACCAGTGCAACCACCTAGCAATACTCTTGTAGCCATATGAGATACCAGTGCAACCAAACCACCTACCATCACTACTACTAATATTACTATTACTGCTAACACTTTTACACTGGTAACAATTTAAAATAAGCGTCACAATAACGGTAGGCATGACAGTAATAAACCTAATTAAATAGTTAAGTGATAACTATTAATTGACATTAGTTAAGACATTAAACATTACTACATTTTATATTTAAGGAATGTTATAAATTATAAATGAATCGAGACATTTTAAGTGATTAATAATAATGTCTTAACTAGTGTCAGTTAATAATTAGACATTCTGTCATAAGTACTGTTGATGTTCCTTATAAATTCTAAATTGTTACCATTACTATTACTCCTACTACTACTACTACTACTACTAATACTACTACTAATAATAATTATAATAACAGTTGTAGTATAGTATACTGCAGAGTGTTTTGATGTGTGTAGAGATGTCTGAGGTTAAGCTGTGTTGAGTTGAGGTCTGCTGTCTGCTCAGCTCTACAGGATGATCAGTAAATGTGGTGGAGGAGCGTCCACTGTGGGTCCGGCTTCCCCTCAGCGCAGAGAGAGACGCTGATCAGTCACTTCAGAAGAGCTGCTCCATATTCAGCTCGCACAAAGAATACGAGCAAACAAACGCACATCTATCACCCGCGCTGAGAGCTGATCAATACCGCCGCCCTGCTGGATTCAGCTCACGCAGCCCTCATTCATCTCCCATTAAACCCTGAGCTATCATACCGCACTCACTCACACAGCTCCACACACACACACACACATTCTGCACAGATATCACACTCTCAGAGGAAACATCACACACACCTTCTGACAAAAAAACCAAACAATACAGCCGCATTCATATCATCTCCGTCACAACAAACACACTAAACTACAGACTAAACTAAACTACCATTACAGCAAAAACAGTAGCCACATCCCAACGTCACCCTTTATTAACACCGGTTTAACTGCACCTCATTTATACTGTTCCATTTCTACTCATCTGCTTCATTTTCACCAGTCGATTCAACTATTTAAAGAGAAAGAAATCCTAGAAAATGGACTGTTAGAAATACTCAAATGGATTCATTCAAATAACTACAAGGAAAAATACAAAACAACAGAAATAATCACATTATAAAAGAAATATATGCAAAAGCATTAAAAGTTGTTCAATTAGGTAAAGAATACTAAAAGTACCTTTTTTTATTCAAAATACTCAATGAAAATACACATTAAATATACTTTCTCTCTATTTTTAAGCAATATGCTTTAAATTATACGTTGTGTTGATAGAAAATATATGTAGTGATATTAAATACTAAAGTGCACTTTAGTGTAGTTTTTTGTTTTACAGTAGCACTAAGGTGTACACAATATGTGCATTAATACAAAAAGTAGTACATTTACAATATACTTCAAGTGTATTAAAAATTATGTTCAAAAAAACATACTTAAATCTACTTAGATTTAAGTTGCACTTAAAAGCACATTAGTTGTTTCAAAATAGTACATTTAGCAGGTATTAACAGTTTTTCCACATTGCATACACACAAAATGTGGAACTATGCACACAAATACAAAAACATGAAGCTCATGTGTCACATTGTGACTCCAAACTGCTGAACTCAAAACACAATTTCACATGTTCTCACTCAGATATCACTCTAAATGACAGCTCTGCAAATCGCTAAACACAAATTGCATCATTTAGTACACCTTGGTCACCTGAGAATCATTGACCTTCAGATACAAAACCCTAATTACCAAGTAGTCTCATACAAGTTGCACCTGAGCAAACTTAATTAGAAGAACGTTGTAATCATTTGTCAGGGTATAAAAGAGGTTTTAAGTGACTGATACAGGTGTTTCTTTGCAATAAATACATTTTTGTTACCTTTTTGTATGTGAACTGATTTTTCCTCATCATGTTTCTCATTGTACGCTACATACAGTAAAAATGGCTTATGTTTGTGTCTCATATACAGGTAGTATTGTAATGCTATATGAAGCTATATAAAGAACAGAAAGGCAACATATTTCCATGGACTTGTATGCATTTGAATTTGTACAGTGGCATAAAGTAAAAAAAAATAACTGAATACTTCTGATAAAAGTGCTTTGAATTGATCTTGTTTAACATTATTAAACATTGCTCAATGTTAATAGCTGCATAATGATATTAGATAAAAATGATATTAGATATTAGTTATACAGTTTTGTAATGATTAATAAAGTTACTCTAGTGTCACTGAATAATTAATTAAAACAATTCTGTTGTAAGTACTGTTAATCAAATCCTAAGTACACACACATTTAATAGAATTTTTTTATGTTTATTTCAACTGGAGGAACAGAAATGCAAGAATTATCCAATAGAAATGACAGAACGGCAAAATACAGAAGAAATGATGAAGCAATAAAAAAATGATAGGATGGTCCAGCTGAAATGATTCATTACAAGTTAGTACAAGTTAGTTAGTTAATTGACCAATAAATTCAGATTGGTTTTCTGAAAAGCGTCTTGACAAAGAAGATTCTAAGATGGTCGAGTGAGCATCACACTGAGCGCTTCCTCTCAGTGTTAAGATGTTCTTAATACACAAAGGGTTTTGGGAAACTGAGCCCTGATTGGTTGGACAGGTAATAATAATGGAATAGACCAAGAGAAACAATATAATAAAAAAAATAAAAATGATTAGCTGTTAAATATAAAAAATAATAAAGAAAAAGACAAAATATAGTAGAAATAATGATGCCCCAAAAACAATAGGATGAAATTATAGAAATCGTTGATCGGACAGAAAAAAAAATATGAATTGGCCAAGCAGAAAGGAATAGACAAATTGAAAAAGGTAAATTAAACCAATAGAAATAATGGAATGAAAATTTAATTAAAATGGTTAGGTTAGTGGAACCAACAAAAATGGCTAGATAAACCAAATAGAAACAACAATGTCCAAATAATAATAATAAAAATATTTATATCACAGAAAATATGGAATGGACAAATAGAAATAGTAAATCCTTCTTATTGTTCTATTCAGCATGAAATGTTAAGTATAAAGCATAGCTGTTTGTGCCTTAGTGTCTGGAATATCAATACCTGGTGTGTTGACTTTCATAGAAATGTTAAAGTCAAGTACAGAACATTTAAGGCCTGGTCTTAAATATTTATTTTTTTATCGGATCAACATAAATACAGACATATATAATTCTACATACAGTATACATAACTGAGCAGCTAGAGTACTGGGTAGCTTGTTTTCCACACTGTCTTTTTATTAAACTTATAAAATATAACCTTTTGTTTAGAAATGTAAATTTGAACAGACTGAGTTGCAGTACTTGCCTTCCACTGTTTCTGGTGGTTCTGTTCAGCAGAGGCTCCAGGACTGGATCCAGTTTCTCCTCTAGATTCTCAATCAGCACAGCTTCACCACAGGCCAGCGCCTCCTCAACCAACTCCACATACCTGCACAACACAGCAGCAGAACACACTAAGGAAACTGAGTACTGTGTTCATAAAACCATCATAGATCAGACAACTACCTGTAAACCAGAATTCCCCCTTCGAAAAAACATATTAGTTACTGTACAATAACAGTGTGTGTTTTTATGGTAAGTGTGCTTGGAAGTACAGCCTCCAAACATGATGGAGGTAGTTTTATTTACAACTCAAAGAAAAGCCAGAAGAATTTGCTCACCTATCTAGTTCTAAATTCAGGCGTTCCTATCATAGCCATGTCCACAGCTGTATAAAAGCAAGCAGCAAGACATGCAGACTGCTTCCACAAACATTAGTGAAAGAATGGGTCTCTCAGGAGCTCAGTGAAGTCCAGTGTGGTACAGTGATAGAATACAGCACCTGTGCAACAAATCCACTCATGAAATTTCCTCACTACTAAATATTCCACAGCCAACTGTCAGTGATATTAAAACACAGTGGAAGATACTGGAAACAACAGCAACTCACTCTGTCAGTGTAAAATAACAGGGCAGGGTCAGCTGAAGCTGAGGAACATACTTTCTGCAGATTCCATCACTACACACCTCCAAACTTCATGTAGCTTCAGATTAGATCAAGAAGAACAGTAGAGCTTAGCAAGACTCATGGAATGGGTTTCTATGACTGAGCAGCTCCATCCAAGTCTTACATCACCAAACACAATGTAGGACAGCAGATACTAATGGCAATATAGTGTTGGCTGATCATATAATCACAACTAAAACATTATGTGTCAATGCATTTATGTAAAAGTTTAACATTTTAAATTTTAAGTTATAAATTATAAGCATCAAATACCTAACCACAATTATAGTACCAGTCAAAAGTGTGTACACACATTCTCAATCTAAACCCATTCTAAACCAAGCTGAGCTGATTCTGGATGAGTCTAATTGGGATTATAATTGAGTTCTTTTGGAACCTCCTGGATGAGATGTCCATGCCCTTTTGGAATAATTTTGATAGGCTGGTCACTCCTGGGAAGGTTCACCAGTGTTCCATGTTTTTGTCCATTTGTGAATAACAGCTCTCACTGATCTTTAATCTATTCATTTTAAATTAAAGCAGTCAGTCTGACACCAATATAATTCTGATATCATTGCGCATTCCTAGTTGGAGCGCAGTGAGAATTGCAAGAAGGGGCAAAGCTGCCATCAAAACTAAAGTTATAATAGCTACTATAAAGAATTTCAAGTACAAAAGATATTCTGGTTTATTTAACACTTTTTTAATTAGATAATTGCATTAATTTATGTCTTTAATATTAATCTACAATGTAGAGAATAACAAGAAAACTATTAAAATGGGAATGGGTGTGAGCAAATTTTTGACTGGTAATGTAAATACAAAGATTGAGTGTTTCTACAATTCAAAATACTTATGTAATGCAATTAATTAATAGTTCAAAAATAAAATATCTTAATGCACATTACTACTTTACACTTAAGTTGTTAACAATGAAACAATGACATCAATAATCAAGGACAACCTATGGGCTGAGTTTATTAGAGTTGCTTATGTTATCATAAAGTGGTGAACCTAAAACACATCAGTGCCCTGGCTATCAGAGCGGGGTCCTAGGACACCCAGGGGTCTATTATGTACAGAAGGTCTGCAAATGCAAATAAGTATAATTCTGCGTGAATAAAATGATTAACAGTTTTGAGTGGCTGCCGTGGTGGTACTACGTTGTTTACTGGGTATCTCTGGTGGTTTCTGTGGGGTTATTAAGGAGCTCTTACATTTTTGTTGTAACAGATTCTTGTTCTCATAGAAAGAGGAACCGGAGTGTAAAAGTGTCTACAGTAGTATAGAGATATTCACATTAATTTAAATATTAAATAATGAATAATGTTAGTAATCACTCCAACCTGAATATTTTAGAAAGCCCTTCCCAATATATTTGTTTTATTTACTCTGCACTATTCTTAAAAAAGAAAGCCCCTCCCACTCACCCTTTCTGTCCGTGCTGCACCAGTCTGAGTCCGGGGCCGTACAGATTACGGAGCCACTTGCCGGCCTGTTGCTGGGGGTCTACCAGCAGGGGGCAGCGCTGGCTGCGGGTCAGGATGGTGGCGTTCTCTACTGACAGTCTATCTGCTGGCAGGCCCTGGTTGTGCCAGGCTGCCACGCTGGCCTGGTCAGCCAACAGCAGGACGGGGTCCAGGCCTTCTGTCAGCGGGACGGGGGGCTGGAGGTGTGAGGAAAACACACAGTGATGCTATTCACATCAACGCTTCACTAATTTACACACTCAGCCCAACACACACTCCACACCCCACCACTCCACACCACACGAGGAACAGCACACCTCCCCAACAGAGCTAGTGCTTCAACCCCTGTAAAGAAGCAGCTCACAAATACCAAAATACCAGTATCAAATACCAATATCAAATACAAATGATCACCAAATATCAATAAACATATCAAATACCAACACCAATATGAAATACCAGTACTAATATCAAATACAAATGTTGATCAATACCAAATCTAAAATAAAAGTATTAAATAGTATCAAATACCAATACCAATATCAAATACCAGTAGTAATATCAAATACAAATTTTGATCAATACCAAATCTAAAATAAAAGTATTAAATAGTATCAAATACCAATACCAATATCAAATACCAGTACTAATATCAAATACAAATGTTGATCAACACCAAATCTAAAATAAAAGTATTAAATAGTATCAAATACCAATATTAAACAAAAAGTGCTAAGCAATACTTAATCAATAAAAATTTTAAATACCAATACTAATATCAAATGCAAATGTTGAGCAATACCAAATATAAAATAGAAGTATTAAATAGTATCAAACACCAATAGCAAATACCAATATCAAATACACATCTCTAATATAAATACTTAATACCGATAAAAGTATCAAATACCAATACCAGTATCAAATACTAATATCACATACCAACACCAATATTAAATACCAATACCAGTATTAAATACTAGTATAAAATACCAATATCTAGTACCCATATCAAATACAAATATGTCTGTCAATACAAAATATTAATTAATGTATCAAATACCAAAACCAATTTTTTACACAAATATCAACACAAAATAGTAATTCTAAATAGCAACAACAATATCAAATACCAAAACTAAATTCCAATTGCGATACCAAATACTAAAACAAGTTAAGTAATATCTCTAATGATTAATTGACACTAGTTGAAATATTGTTAATTAATGCTCAATATTTAGGACTTAATAATGTTGTAAATAATGAATTGAGACATTAGTTAAAATGAGTACTGAAGAATCTGTTGAGTAGTGTTATTGAATAAGAAGTGATGTAGCTGTGGGATGTGGGTGTGGTTTGGGTGGGGTTGGAGGAGGTGGACGTACGCTGAGCTGTCTGAGAAACGGTCTCCAGCTGTTCTCCAGGAGCTGCTCTCGGTACGGCTGAGAGAAATACCCGGCGTACGAGACGAACGCTGCAGCCAGCAGAACATCTCCACACAGCGCCCCCTGCTGAGCCTCCAGCTCCAAAACCGCCTCCGACCAGCGCACCTTCTCAGACTGCTCACACACACGCACGCGCACACACAGAAGATAGTGGTCAGAATAATAAATACTGAATAACCCTTTTACGGTGTTGAAAAGTTCACGCAGCAGAATGAGTTTAACAGACTCCCCTCAGACTTCTTTAATATCTGTTAATAAATAAGAGTAAATCTACAGTTACAGTAGATACAGCAATCACCAGCATAATCTGTTGTAACCACACTGCAGACAAATCTTTTGTTCAAACCACATTTTGATCCTTTGTTCTGGACCATAGTTTATAACACCTTTCAATCCTGATGTCTTTTTTTCCACTGGTTCAGAACAAGCTGAACATTGTACAGGATCTTGTTTTTCTTTTTATATAATAGGAGATTGCTGGTTCGAATCCCATTCATGTAGCTTACCATCGTCTACCGGAACCCTGAGGGATCACAATTGGCCTTGCTCTTTCTGGGTGGGAAGATGGTGCTCTCTCCCCTCATCAGTCCTAAGGGTGATGTTGATCAGCACAAGGCGTCTGTGAGCTGATGTATCAGAACCGAGTCGCTGTGCTTTCCTCCGAATACGCTGTGATGCTGCTCGGTAATGCTGCATCAGCAGCAATTCAAAAAGAGGCTTGTAAATTTGGTTAAAAAAATAAATAAATTAAACTCTACAGTTTCTATCTTACATCTTCCGCAAGGCACGCTGCGATGCTCATTGCTATCTTACACGCCACCAATAATCTATTTTCCCGCCTTACACCTGTGTGATTTAAATAGCAATGGTGCTTGTGAATATATCTACACTGATGGGTATGGTGGTTTAGAAATGAGGTGTGTTCATTACAACCCTGACAACAGTCAACCATCAAGTTCATTGCTAACGGGTGAGCTCAGTGAACATACACCCCCACTCGTTACACAAACACAAGGACACACAGCAGTGCACAAACCCAACTTTTACATCAACAATAAACAGAATACTAAGTAAAATAACATTATTGTTCCTGTAACTTACCTGCTCACGCACCTTTACAGCCCAAATGAGCAGTGCAAAAGTGCGGCAACGTTAATATAGCAAAAATCAGAGCGCAAGTAACCACAATTAAAGATTTTAAGAAAACTAGTACATGCTTTTTATGCATTTTGTGCCACGCATCGCACACTTTTCCCATCATTACGATAGCAAAGATACACGTATACGCCCCAAAATCAAGCTACACGGTGCACAGTTCATGGCTCACATATAGATTGCTAAAACAGGGCTCTATAAATCTGGTTCTAACAAGGTAGGTGAGAAAGCTGCCTGAGATAATACACACTGGACTAACCCTCTAACACATCTGGCCTATTGATGTCTAGTATTAATTGTATAATCTGTGAAACATTCAGATGTTGTCCTCAGAGACTGAAGCAGAGTGACACCACAGTCAGACAGGTTTACAGCATCAGCGGTCAGGGGTGGAGGAGGACGGCGGTGCAGAGCGTCTGATGATTGCGTCTCCTCCCCATTGATCACACACACACTGACCAACATAAGCAATAAAGTATACACACACAATTCACCCAAACCGGCTCTGAAACTTTAGTTACATTTTCACTACTCATCAATTTAGCTCTCGTTTAGGACTTCAATAATATCGCCCAGACGCTCCTGCAGTGATAAATCTTACCTAACGTCGGCTTCGCGGGGTCGAGCATCCAGAACATGTCGCATAATAAATTCCCAGACAGTTAAAAATCACTATAATTTTAGCCTAATGTATTATGGATTGCTTGGAATATCACTCAGTCCTGGGTGAAGCGTTTTTAATTTCCAACAGCTGTTGAGGCTTTGCAGTAAGTTAATGATTAAATATAGACGGGCTGATTTATTAGTCTAAACACTATTGCTTCCAGGTCAATGGCATAAAGACAAATCATTTATCTTGATATGTTTAAAAGCCGAGCTGTCCTGTTCTCGGCCCATCCATTTCCTCCAACAAGAGCGCCCGGCGCTTTAAATAAAACCACTAAAAGAAATATTACGTTCATTTTATTTCACATTAACGGAGCTAAAGATTTTGGATAATCTGAGGGACAAACGTACAAGTGAAAGAAATGCAGGTAAAACAAGTTTAACTTTTTTACCCGGAACCAAAAAGCGATTATTAAAGGGCCGGTATCATAAAAAACTGAATATACCTTCATTTGTGTAAAAATAAAAGACTAAACATTGTTATAATACAGTTATAATACATGCACTCAGAACACAGATAAACAGCAGCTTTGTTTAAATTCATGGAGTTATATATATATATATAAAAAAAAAACAATATTTATCCAATAAAAATCAGTATAGAGCTATTTCGCTCCACCCTATTTAAGCCAGAGTTATCCATGACTGGAGGAGCATCTGTGTTTACTCTGTGTTAGACCATTTGATGCATCAGAGAATCCTAATATAGATTACACTCACAATTAAATAAACATAAATTATTAAAGAGTAGTAAAGAGTTAATACTCACTATATACATACAACCAAATAACCCAAAAAAGTTTCCCTATTGATAAAGTCAAAAAACAATTTGTTACAATAAATGGGTCCATTAACACAACTTTGTGAATCTTTGCTTAATTTTGGCAATATACACTGCCTGTCCAAAAATAAATTACCACAAAAAAAGGCACACACAAATTTTATTGGACTGTGTTTGGCTTTAATTGCAGAACGCATTAACTGTGGAATTATTTTGATAAGCTTCTGCAAAGCCACAAGATTTATTTCAATCCAGTGTTGCATTAATTTTTAACCAAGATCTTGCAGCAGCATTGATGATGGTAGAGTCTGACCACTGCACAAAGTCTTCTCCTTCCAGCACATCCCAAAGATTCTCAATGAGGTTAAGATCTGGACTCTGTGGTGAACTCTCTCTCAATCCATGTGTGAAAATGATGATCTCATGCTCCCTGAATCACTTTTTCACAATTCCAGACCCATGATTCCATGATTGTTATCTTGGAATATTTTTGTGTTCAAACGGGAAGAAAAAATCCATTGATTGAATACCTGGTCTATATTCAGTAGGGGTGTCACGATTTCGATATTTTATCAAAATCGATCGAAATTGTCTCGAACATCGAAGTAAAAAAGATGATCGACGATCCCTCCCTCTAAGCTATGCAAGCACACGCACTACGCAAATGGCGCAGCATACTGTAGCCGACGCCATGGACATTATGACTGGTCAAAGAGCAGCCCTTTCTCCAGAGAATGTGGACATTCTCATCTTCTTAAAGAAAAACTTGAATATATAAAAATAACAGGTGTTTTCTCTAGCCTCAAATATGTTAATAGTTTTGGTACCTTAAGGAGCATCTTTCTCTCAGATAAAGTTAATAATATATCTTTATTAAAGAAACAAACTTGTCATTCTCAGGGACCGAGTCTTATTTTTCATGTTTAACTGTTATAGTAGGATACAGTTCAGTTTGTTAAGGCTCTAATTGTTCTATTATTTTGTACATGATTGTTGAATTGCTGTTTTAATAGTGCACACTGCTGCTACCAAAAAAAGCCACTAGATGGCATTACATATATATATCTTAATTAAATTATTTAAATTTGACCATTAGTGCCTAATGTGGTGTATTACAGATCACTTGTATCACTTTTATCACTTATATCAAGCCCACCTTTTGAAATAAGATATTGTAAATGTGATGAATCAAACCAATAACTGACCATAGACTAATCTAAAACTGGCATAGACCTCTCTGCTGTAAAAAAAAGAAAATTAAGAATCGAATCGAATCGTGACCCTAAAATCGGAAATAAAATCAAATCGAGGATTTAGAAAATCGTGACACCCCTAATACTCAGTATATTCAGGTAGTCAGCTGACCTCATTCTTTAAGCGCATAATGTTGCTGAACCTAGACCTGCAGACCAACTGCAGCATCAACCCCACATCATTTACTTACTTAAATCCAGGTGGAGACTTTTTTTTTGGCCAAACAGTGTATTTTTACATATGATATATACAGATTATTGCTGTGGTATACAAGTATACCAATACTAGAACAGTATCTCAATACTTGTAAGTACCGGTACTTTCAGAATGAACTCGTCTTAAAATAAGAGCAGCATTTTGAAGGAGTGTCACAGGGGGCAGTGTGTGCAGTGTGATTTCTCCCGTCACTGCAGAATATTATGAGGGTAAGAAGAGAAAGCCAGACAGGGCTTCTAGATAACTTAATGAGCCTCAACACTGAGAGTCAACTGTTTCTCTGTGAGAGGTGACGGGTCTGTGATTAATCCATTGTGGAATACACAATACGTTTCTTTCAGAATAGCTTTCTGTTGCTTGTTGACTGCTTTATTTCTCAGTTTTCAGCACAAACACATTCTGAAGTATAATCCAGAGTCTGAGGCAAGATCTGTGTTGCAGGCTGAATTTCAATCATTTATGAGTCGACTCATCAGCCATGGCAACGTAAGTTCCTCAAAGCGTCCACACATCAAACAGATCACGTGATAATTCACAAAACTCTGGCAGTTTTAATGTTTAAATGCTCACCCTGTTTTAAATGCTTCTTTAAATAGTTAAAATTATTTTCTGAACCTTTATTCACTACGAACCCAAACTTTGACCCCCAAATGTGTATTGAGTGTTATTAAATGAATTAATCAGTGAGATTAGTAAAAAAAAAGACAAACATATAATGTTCTTACTTAAAATGAAGTATAATAATTTCATTGTTAAGTTTCCCTGTTTTTTAATCACTCATTAATATTAGAATATTATTTTTAGTTCCATGTTTTAGGTTTTTGCTGTGGTATTGTTTCAGTATTAATATTGAGATATTAAGGTAGATAATGTATAGAAAGTCAGAATTTTAGAATCAAGACAACACTAATACCGATTATGTTCTTTAAATATTAAGCAGCATATAACATTACTACAGTAAGAGGCTCACAGAGCATCAGCCAGTCAGTTGGCAGGTGAGGGAAAATGCTAATGGGCTATGAAATAGCTTTCCTGTCCTGACCTTCGTTTGGCCAGTGCTCACTGACCTTCTGGCCATTCGGCTGGTGTTTCTGTCCTGGTGCATCCTTTCCTTCCTAACCCAGCACCTCATCCGCCAGCCAAACCCACCGGCCATAACCCGTAGCCACATGTTGATGGAGGCTTTTTCCTCCAGACCAGTGATGCAGCTCTTTCCTGCCCCACCAAACCCCACTCCGTACCTGCAGGCCTCCCACCAGCCGATTGGCCATCTGGATGGTGGTGCTGGTGTGGGTCACTTCCTCCTGGCAGCGCAGCTTCTCTCCGGCCGCTCGCTCAAACTGAGCCGTGAGGTTCTGCAGGTGGCCGTCCAGATCCTGAAACACATCAGAAAGTGCTGATCATGAACAATACTGAGCAATACTTTAAATAGAGTCCTAATCACATTCATACTTAGTAATAAAACTGTGTTTTAGAGGATTGTGATGCTTCTAAAATACAGATAAAACACAGAAACTGACATGGGTGAGATTGTGCTGATATGAAGGGTCAGGTCTGCTGTACCATATCATATAGTATGCAATAATATCACCAACATTTCTGAATATTTTAGCAAAATAAAAATTCACAATGTTCTCATTTCTCTTTATATATCTACTAGAGACAGATTATATCTGTTCAGTATCATTTATTTTACTTTGATCCTGGATATACTGAAATATTTGGAGTGCATTATTAGTATCATGCAGTAGTGTATTCTTGAAAGAACTTTTTTAATTCAGTGTTTTGTCATATCGCTAATATCGCTAATCGCTATTGTAATCGCAGAAATACCATAAAATATCATAATATTATTTTAGGGCCATATCGCCCACCCCTACTGCCTACAAACAAATACCTGAGACCACAAAACAAACATAACTGACCAGCAGTTTAGTTTTTATGGTAACACTTTCTATGAATGTTTATATGAGACTCTATAAACACAATCATAACACATTTAAATGCATTTATGAGGCGTTATAAACATGGCTTTACATATTTATGAACATGCATAACCCATTATAGCCATGGTTATTATGCATTATGGCTTGTGATCATAATACATTATAAGCTGTGCTTATAATATGTATTTTAAAATAGTATATATCTATCAGTATTAATCTAGTCCCACAATAAAAGTCTGTCACCTTACTTGGACCTGTTATAATCCATTATAAGTGACTATAACTAATATTATATTCAGGACAAGTATAATTCATGAGTGGTGAAAAAATATTTTGAGTATTATACAGAGTTTGTAAATAATAAGTTGGAAGCTTTTTTTTAAGTCATAATGCATAATTCTGTAAGCTGGGACTGACTTTCCTGGTGTTGACGTATAACAAGTTATAAACACAGCAATTAATGCATTATGATCACAATTCATGATGCATAATAAACATGGCTATGATGGGTTATACATTTTTCTAAATGTATATAATGCCTTTAGATTGTGATATGAGTATGTTTATAGAGTCTTACAGAGATGACATTCATTGAAAGTGTAACTGTTTTAATTTATGGCTAGACAGAACACCTTTCAAATTTAACCAGCTTTAAAAACTAAATTACACAATATGTGATGAGCACATAATAATAATAATAATAATAATAATAATAATAATAAAACAAATACAGACAGATTGATTAAGATCAGAGTAAAATAGAGGGCAGCACGGCACTCACATCCAGCTTCTTCCTAATGCTGAACAGTTTAGCCGTAGCACTGTCCAGCTCAGTGTTCGCCTGAGAAAGAGCCTGTCGCTTCGGAGCCACTTCACAGTACACCTACACACACACACACACACACACACACACACACACACACAAACAATTAACACAATTAACACAGTATTACACAAATATCGCTTATATACAGTACCAAAAGTCTGAATACTGAACTCATCCAGATTATGAAGGATAACATAAGGAATCCAGTAGTATAGCTTCAGTTGTAGTATCTACAGTTGCAAAGAAAAGTATGTGAATCCTTTGGGATTACTTGGATTTCTGCCTGAACTGGTCATTAAATGTATTCTGATCTTCAATAGACCAACACAGTCTGCTTAAACTGATACTACACAAAATTTATATATATTTGCATGGTTTTATTGAACACAACGTGTTAACCGAGGGGGGAAAAGTATGTGAACCCCTCGGCTAATGACTTTTCTAAGAGCTAATTGGAGCCAGGATGTGATGAAATTGGAAGTGTTGGTTAAAGCTGCCCTGCTCTATAAAAAAAAACACACACACCAGTTTTGAGTTTTCTGTTCTTAAGAAGAATTGCTTGATGTGAATCATGCCTCTCACAAAAGAGCTCTCAGA
Source organism: Astyanax mexicanus (assembly GCF_023375975.1). Taxonomy (NCBI): domain Eukaryota; kingdom Metazoa; phylum Chordata; class Actinopteri; order Characiformes; family Acestrorhamphidae; genus Astyanax; species Astyanax mexicanus. Next base: position 10,297,227 of record NC_064413.1, on the reverse strand, counting down.
AGAGCTCTCTAGATGTGCTCTTCCTTTAAAAATGACTGCAAGAGCACAGCGCAGAATGATCAACGAGGTGAGGAAGAATCATAGAGTGTCAGCTGAAGACTTACATAAATCTCTGACACATGCTTTTTTTTTGTTGACAAATCTACAATAAGGAAAACATTAAACAAGAATGGAGTTCATGGGAGGACACCACAGAGGAAGCCACTGCTGTCCAAAAAACATTGCTGCATGTTTGAAGTTAAAAAAAAGCCCCTATATGTTCCACAGCACTATTGGCTAAATATACTGTGGACAGGCGAAACCAACATTGAGTGGATTAGAAAGAACACAAAACGCTATGTGTGGAGAAAAAAGGCACAGCACACCATCATCAAAACCTCATCTCAACTGTGAAACATGGTGGAGGGGGTATCATGGTTTAGGGCTGCTTTGCTGCCTAAGGGCCTTGACGGATTGCCGTCTTCAGCAAATAAATTAATTCCTAAGTTTACCAAGACATTTTCCAGGAAACCTTAAGACCATCTGTTCACCAACTGAAGCTCAACATAGGATGGATGATGCAACAGGACAACAACCAAAAACATAGAAGTAAATTAACCGAATGGCTTCAACAGGAGAAAATATGCCTTCTGGAGAGTCCTGACCTCAAATCAATAGATATACTGTGGCATCATGACCTCAAGAAAGCAATTCACACCAGAATTTTGCTGAACTGAAACAGTTTTGTGAAGAGAAATGATCCAAAATTCCTCCTGATCATTGTGCAGGTCTGATCTGCAACTACAGGAAATTGAGGTTGAGGTTATTGCTGCCAAAGGAGGGTCAACCAAAGATTCACATACTTTTCCTCCCTCACTGTGAATGTTAACATGTTGTGTTCAATAAAATCATGCAAACATATAATGGTTTTTGTGTGATATTAGTTTAAGCAGACTGTGTTTCTCTATTGTTGTGACATAGATGACGATCAGAATACATCCCAATACATCTATCTATCCATCCATCGATGCATCAGAGGAAACTCTTGCTTTTCCTTTCCTGGGGCAGTCCTGATGAGAGGCAGTTTTGAGAAGTGGTTATGATAAATCATAACTGTATGTCATTTGACCTGTTTAATTACAATACAAATGCAAATGTAAATTATTTATTAATGTAATATTTTGTGTTTTATGTATTGTGTGTAATCTGTAAAGAGTTGTGACCTCGTAGTAGCGCACTATGTTGATGGTCCAGGCGCAGAGTCCGGCGGCGGCGTAGGATTTGGTGAGGACGTGTTCGGGGAGGAAGTCGGGGCTGCTGAGGTATTCCTGTTTCACCACCGTCAGACACTGATCCGGGATACACTCCTTATCGTAGCTCACCAGCGCCTGCAGGAAGTCATCAACCTGCGGGAAACCGACCGTCAGACTGACCGCACAACCAAACACTGTGACGTCATAACTCACTGCTGTGACATAATTTCTCACAACCTATCCTTCTCTACGCCACTGAGTTTACACCCCCAAACTGGTGTAATAGCATGGTTAGCAGCACTGCTACACTGAGGAACCCAGAGTGATCCGATGACTCTGCTATACTCACCTCTAAATAACAAAAGAGCTAGCACTGCGGTTATCGGTTAATGCTAATACTGCTCCAGCCCAACTAAAACTCCTGTATAACTCTGTACTTCAGCAGAGTGGCTTTACTGCTCCTTAATACCTGACTGATAAAATTCATATTTAAGGTGCACTCTAGATGTTTGGGAATAATAAAGGATTTTAAGTACGCCTTATAGCGCAGAAAATATGGTTGTCTACTAAGTTATTGCTTTAAAGTTAATTTAAAGTAAAATCCATTTTGTTCTTCTTCTAAAAAAAAAAAAAAAAGGTTAGGTATGGTAAGATAATAACAGTGGGATTAAATTTATATTCAAATATGTTTGCTTACATATATCTGTTTAACTCGCACCATTTAGAATACGCAGTCTTTTTTTTTTAGCTATCTGTAGTTGAGCCATCAACCGTGCAACGTGCAGCATGATTGAGGGCATTTCAGTGTGTCTTTGCTATCATAACAACAGGAATAGTATGTCTTGTGCCGTTAGAATCACACAAAAGGCATATACAAATGAATCACAAGCACTGTTGTTATTTATACTATGCAGGTGGAAGGCATGAAGGAAATCTCAAGGTGATATAGGGGTGGATTAAACAGGCAGAGGAGAAAAAAATTAGAGCAGTAGTGACTTTCGCATAAAAAAATTAAAAATAAAAATCTGTAATATCTCACCATAATCTGTAAAAAGATGTACAAACAGCAGGACGTTGCGTCGAATTAGTAACAGAAATAATGTTCATTAAAAAAATGTATGCATTGAAGTTTCCTGAATAATCATGTGCGTTAAAGCTCCACTAGGTAGGATTGAGATTTTGTGCTCGTTTGCTCCCCCTACAGTTGTAGAGTGTAATAAATGTTTCAGGCGGATTAGTTTCTCTTTCTCGTTTTCTGGCTTTCAAATACATATTCGGTCTCTTTCCAGCTTCTGCCAGAGTGTCTGTATGTTTGTCAAGAATTAACCAGTAGTCCTTGTAGAACTGTTAGAACTAAAGGTTGGAAAGCAGGTCGCAGTTCTCGCGAGCGTTGGTCGCGGCTGCCTCGGAAAACTTACAGAGTCTGGTTTGAGCTCAGAGGAGCTCCGACACAGACAAGAGCACCGCTATTCCTCCTATTACACCTCAATGCAGCACTGCAGTGAGTTTCAAGCTGTAATTTTACTTATTTAAAAATATCAAAAATCAAGGAAATCCTACCTAGTGCTGCTTTAACAGCTTTTTTTTTTTTTTACAACCTCAGTTGTAAAATACGGCTTCTAAACATGGTGGAGGTAGCTTCACACACTGTTTCTGTAACTAAACAATGAGAGATTCTTATGTATGTTTACATCAGCTTTACATATTACGTCAGTCTGTCTGACCACACTGGTTTTATTGTGTCAGATATAGTCGTGTTTTTCACCATCATTTCACCTCTGTATCATCAGAGGTAGTAAAGTCCTGTTCCCTCAAACCCCATAAGTCCATTCGTATTTCATCTCCAGCGACGGAGCTGTTTTGAAAATATAAGCTACTGTATATAAAGCACTACTCATACTGTCAAGGTCTTCGTGTCAAGGCCTGAGTGTGGATTAGAATGACATGAATCAGACTGAAGTGGTGCAGGGTGGAGGGGGGAGGGGCTTTCATCACAGCAGCTTCACCTTGCCCATAAAGGCTCTGGCAGCCTTCCAGCCACGCTCCTTAGGAATACGTCCACGAGGGGCCAGGAGGACCATCACAGCCGCCAGCACGTTCATTACCGCCTTCGGAGGGTTAGGGAACGTCTTCAGCTCGGTCAGATTTACCTGCACAGTACATTTACATAGAGATTTATATCACCTAATAGTACCTGCGTTCAGTGTGTTACCAATATACACTATACTGCCAAATACATTCGCTCACCTGCATTCAGAGTGACATAGTTATTCTTAATCTATAGGGTTTAATATGATATCAGACAATCATTTACAGCTATAGCATCTTCAGCTCTTTTGGGAAGTCTTCCACAAGGTTTAGGAGAGTGTTTATGGGAATTTTTCACTATTCTTCTAGAAGCACTTTTGTGAAGTCAGAGACTGGTGTTGGATGAAATGGGGATTAAATAAAAAGTATATAATCACAATGTGTAAAGTCACCTTTTTAAATATACTAAATGAAAGCGAAAGTTGTCGCACAATTTCAATCCCAAAGGTGCTCTATCGGTATAAAATCTCTTGGTATACTGAAACATTAATAGTTCCTTTCACTTGAACTAAGGGTTCGAACTCCACACCATACTAATAATCCCCCCTCAGTCAGACAAGTACTGCTGAATTGCTGATGTTCCCAGTCGCTTCCACTGTGTTATAATAGCACTGACAGTTGGCTGTGGAATATTTAGTAGTGAGGAAATTTCTTGACTGGATTTGTTGCACAGATGCTGCATCATATCACAATACCACACTGGAGTTCACTAAGCTCCTGAGAGCGACCCATTCTTTTCAATTCACTGATTTGGATGGGGGAGTAAATGCTTTTGCCAATATAGTGTATATTCACCCTACTGAAAAACAGTAGCTGGAGCATTTTACAGTTTTTTACTCTATATTTAACTCCACTATGTTACTGTGATTTTAAAGTCTGGTTTGAATGAAACCTTGTTGAGTGTGTTTAAAGCTGTAGTTGCTGCCTCTAGAGCCGGTTCTGCTTTAGCCAGGTCATTCTCACAGTCCCGCTGCCTCAAAGTCACCTCCGCCTGGATCGCTGCCACCTGCACACAAACACATAGTTTTAAGAACCAAGGCTTAAAATAAGACCTTAATAAAACTGAAGGTACCGCAAACCACAGTCCTGACCTATAGACAGAGCAAAAGAGGTGTTCTCAGTCCGGATCTACTGAACCATGGTCCAGTTCTTCTGCAGTGTGAACGGTTCAGACGGTTTAAACTGATTCAGATTATTTACAGGAGTTTGAGTCAGGCTACCATCACAGATTAAACAATAGAAGAAGAAAAAGAAGTGGTGTCCTGCAAAATCTGACCCCCCCCCCCCCCCTTGGCGTGCAGTATGAGTATGAGGTGAGTATTATCAGTCTGTAGCCTGCTGGTAACCCTGGCTAGCACTGCTGGAGCAGTATTAACATTAGCTAATAACCACGCAAAGCACAAGCTCTTTCTGCCAACACCGGCTAGCATTAGCTTTAGCATTAGCAGTTAGATGCTAATGTTAATGCTGCTGCACCCAGCCTTAGTGGAAATCAGGAAATCTAAGCTTACGGTAAATAAACAGAAGCGCTTTACTCGTTTTTGAGAGAGAAATCTGTGTTAATTAACATCCAGCGCTTGTATGACTTTGAAAGAATTTTCTTTTTTTTAGAATTACAGTTTTGTTTACTTAACTTAGCTTTATTTAACTTAGTTACCAACCCACCACCACCCAGCAGTGAGACCTGCTGAATTAGAAGGAAAACATGGCAACTCCCATGTTCCTTACTACTGTCGCATAATACACCTTATAATCTGGTGAGCCTTATGATAAAAATAGACCAGAAAATAGTTTATTGATAGTGCGCCCTACAGAGTGAAAAATACAATACTCATTTCTGTTAAGCAGTTCAGTGTCATCATGTGACGTTTGTGCATGACGTCACCACAAAGCAACAGGCTACTGAAAACCACTCTTTAAAGAACAGGACCCGCCCCTATTTAGACTGTAGCCAAGACACTGGAACACAGCTACAGTAACAACAGCATGAACCCTGATATGGAGGAACTGCTGAGTGTTTTTTACCTTCTGCTCCTCCAGATCAGCGTCCCTCCTCTTCTGGCTCACTCTCTCCGTCTGCTGACCAATTTTACTGATCAGAGCTTCGGCTGCGACATTCTTCACATTCAGATCCACCTCCTGAGAGTTCAGCTTAGCCTTTAGCTCCTCAACCTACACACACACACACACACACACACACACACACAAACACACAAACACACACTACATGTTCTGATCTTTCTGAAAGTTTTTCTGGGAACATTTCTGCCTTGCAGCACACACTGTTGCTGAATCTAGACCTGACCAACTGCAGCAACTCCAGATCATAGCTCCGCCCCCACAGGTTTGTACAGTAGGCACTAAGGCATGATGGATGCATCACTTCAGCTGCCTCTCTTCTTACCCTGATGCTCCATCACTCTGGAACAGGGTAAATCTGGACTCATGAGACAACATGATCTTCTTCCACTGTTCCAGAGTCTAATCTTTACATTCTCTCTAACAAATTGAAGCTGTTTTTCAGTTTTTCACTGATTAGTGGTTTTCTTAAAACTACACAGCTGTTTAGTCCCATTCCCTTGCGTTCCCTTTACATTGTGTGTGTGGAAATGCTCTTCATGTCATTAATAAACATGCCTGAGATTTGCTGTTGTTTTTCTTCAATTTGATTTCACCAAAGGTTTAGGTGATCACCCAATCACGATCATTAAGTATTGTTTTTCCAGCCACATTTTAGTAATTTTAACAATTTTAGTAGTTTCTGCAATCTCTTTAGATGTTTTCTCTGCTTGATGCAGCCAATGATGTGACCCTTCTCAAACTGACTTACATCTTTTCTAAAAACACAGGATATGTCTTCGAACATGGCTGTTTAAGAAATGAGAAGCAGCTCATTACATTAGTTGGGCTTAAATAACTTGTTGCCAGTTAAAAGATAATGCAGTAATTATCTAATAGGAGGCTAGAACCTATTTGCTTGGTTAAATTTAGGTGGCGGCTTTTTTTGGCCAGATAGTGTACGTCCAGACAGTAAATCTGACATTCTGAAAGAGATTCTTTGTTAATGCGTGATAAGGAAGTGGGAAATGTTGTATAACATAACTCAGTGATTGATATTTTAGTTATATAAGCGCTTCAGATTCATTTAAATAATAAATCCTGGTTTATAGAGGCAGAAGAAATCATCTCTCCTCTGAAATCCAAGTTTTATGAGGAGAACCTTCGGCATGTTGTGTGGTTTAGAGCGTGGCCTGAATAAACTGTTAGTGTGTAATATACCAAACCGCTAATCCACTCCTCCAGCCTTGGGAATGCTCTAGTTTAAATACCAACTGGTTCTGATGGAGCTTTGCAGTGTAGATGATTCAACTATGGCTAAACGATGTATTATTAGTAACTTTTTTTACAGTGGTGGATTTTTCCATGGTGAAGCTTGTTGGTAGACGCTTTAGATGTAGGAGTACTTCCAGCAATAAGATCTTAGGACTGCTGAAGACTTGGTTACCACAACGTTTGTTACTGTCTTAACTATTGGGATTAGGGTGACTAGTCCCATCTTACAAGATGAGATGAGACACCATACTGGGTTCATGAGAATGAGATGAGACAAGATTTTAACAATACATTTTTTTATTTCAAACTTAAAATGTATGAAACTCACAAAATGCTAAACTACAGGTGAATTTGTAGGTAATCATCTTGTAATGCCGACCCACAGCACTACACTGAGGACCCTTGGGTGTTCTGGTAAGCCAGGGTGAAATTTGCGAGTGGTTTTTCCCACATAGCTTTGTAGGAGGCTACACTCTGATATACTCACCTCTGAATGGTGGAAGAGCTATTGCTTAGTTCGGTTACAGGGTAATGCTAATGCTGCTCCAGCAGTGCTAGCCGGGGTTAGCAGCAGGCTACAGGCCAATAATACTCAGCTCTTAACGGCAAAAGAGATAGCGCTTAGTGTGGTTAGCGGCTAATGCTAATACTGCTCCAGTCTCAGTGCTGAAGAACTAAACTGAAACTCCTTTATAACGCTGGACCTCAATGGGGTGGCTTTACTGCTCCTTACAACCTGACTGATAAGACACACTGGATTATAAGGCACACTGACGATTTTTGGGAAAATTATAAAATTTTAATTGAACTTTATATTGCGAAAAATATGGTACTGTTATTTGTGATTAGAATATATAAATGCACTATTATGTTACAATATTATTAATATATTGGTGGCATAGATTGACAATAAAACTGGTTGTTACAATTATTTCTGGCAGAATATTGTCCCACAAATGAAAGTTATAGTTTACAAGCCTTTTGGAGAGAACTTGGGCATGTTAGGCATGTTGGCAGATGGTTGGTCTTATTTTAATTTATTTATTTTTGTTATATTAAAAGACATTTTCTTCAGATGTTTAGTTACACTACCCCTATCTCCCAATATTATTCACATGAAGATCTAACGTGCAGATGTTTCTTGCCTGTGTGGGTCAATAATGTTGCCAATCTGAGCAACTGGTGCCCATGTGAGCAATCATCATCTGCAAAGCCTGTAACTGTATTCCAGATGGAGCCCACAGACTAACAGATAAACCCACATGGGGTCCACAGGGAAGCGTTGGCTGGGCCGTACCTGCACAGCGGTGGTCTTCAGCTTCTGCAGGCCCGAGTGCAGTCTGTGCAGCTTCTCCTGAAGAAGCTGGTTCCTCTCTCCCAGCAGAACCCCGTAAAGTCGGAGCAGCTCCAGGAAGCTCCGGGGGGTGCTGTAGTAGTGCCGGCGCTCACTCTGCCGGTACCGTTCTCCAGCCTGCCGGGCGCTGGCATGAGCATGGGCCATGAAAAGACTGATGGGTTCCTGAACGGTGGGCTGTAAAGGAGGAGAGAGAGAGAGAGAGAGAGAGATGGAGCTGCTGGATTAAGCTCTCTTTAACATACTCAGATCCTGACAGGTCCTGAAATATCATCCTTATAAATCCTGAATTCATCTCTGGGTTGGTAGGTGGCCGGACTGACTCAATCTGAGCCTGGGAAAATAACGACCTACTGCGGGTAAACACAGCAACTGGAGCTGGTGGACATTTTAATGGTCGTGTGGCTTTAAAAGAAGAACCTCTCTTATAGCAAGACCCAAAAGGAGAACAGGTAGAACTTTACAATTAGGATACATCAATTAACAGGACTTACGAAAGTAGCCTGTCTAACTTATCAATTGACACTTAGACATTACTACTTTTTAATACTTAAGAATATTGTAAATAATAAAAAATAGACTGAATATTAAAGTCTTAACTATCAGTTAATAGTAAGTTAAGACATTCCGTCATAAATACTGTTATTAATGTATCCTTATTGTAAAGAGCTATTGGAGAACCTCTATTAAACAACAGTTAGTTCCGAAGCTGCAATGTGATTGGCTGAGAGGCGTTCTATGAGGGCCGTTATCAGTCGGTAATTCACTGTAACCGAAGCACTCCATGAATTACTCCGCCACATACAGGTAACCTAGCACTGAAGCAGTGCTTACAAGCCAAACAGAGCAGCTACAAACAGAGCAGCAATGGAACTATTTTAACTCGCTGAGTGTTTATAACCAAACTAAACAGAGCTGGAAGGAGTGAATTCCAAATCCCCAAAACTGTTACATCAATATAACATATCTTTCAATATTATATTTACATCCCCCAAAATGTACATACACCCCACCCACTAGAAAATGCTAACTTTAGGAGAATAAATGTGCTAAATACTGAATGTGCTAGTTACAGAGTCTTACAGAGAATTATTTAATAATATCTTATGCTCCAGCCTATAAGGTCAGTTTCTGATGCTGTACGATTAGTTCCGACACTCCAACTCATCCCAAAGGTACACAGATGTTGTAGTTGAGCCTGTAGATCCTGCTCTACACTCGTAGGTTGCTGAATCTGCTGCCCCAGCTGCTCTCATAAATGCTGGATTGGTGATAAATCTGGAGACGGGCAGGACAAGAAAGTGCTGCAATCTGGTGGAAACACTCCTGGGAAACCAGTGCTGTGTGTGGGTGAGCATTATCCTGCTGAACAATGACAGTTGGAGGTTCTGCCATAAGGGACAGCAAAACATGTAGCTACAGGATGTCCTGCACTGAGCTGTGTTCCTTAGTCTCGTATCACTACTAGCAAAGGGACAGTCGTACGCGATGCTCCCAGATTGTCACACCAGCAGTTGGGGCAGTGTGACGCTCTACAGAAAAGACAGGAATGAAGCGTCACCATGAGGCCCAGAACAGATCACAAACAGAACAGAGGAGTTTTTCTCCTCTTTTTATCTTCTCTGAAGAATGGCAACATGGGAGCCTCAAAACACAACTTTCAAATGACCTGAAACAGAGATTGTTCAACATCATGGTTTAAAGGAAAGATATAAAAAGCTCAGAATCTTAGAGATTTCAGCTGTCAGTTTCCACTGTGAGGAACAGAGTGAGGAAATGGAAGAACCACAGACACAGTTCTAGATAAGGCCTGAAGTGACAGAACAAGATAAAGCTCAGATAATCAGAGGAGAAGGATGGTGAGAACAGTCATAGTCAACCTACAGACCACAGATCCAAACACCTACATCTTCATCTTGCTGCTGCAGATGGAGTCACTGTGCATCGTTCAGCTATTCAGTGCACTTTATATAGGAGAGGCTGAATGGGAGATTAATGCAGAAGAAGCCTTTTCTCTGCACATGCTAAAGCACATTTAGACAAGCCAGCATCATTTTGGAATAAGGTTCTGTGTGTGGACTGAAGAAACTAAAATTGAGTTATTTGCTGTGGGGCTGTGTGATCAGTGCAGGTACTGGGAATATTGTTAAAGTTGAGGGTCTCATGGATTCCAGTCAATATCGAAAGATTTTTGAGAACAATGTTTAAGAATTGGTGAGAAAGATAAAGTCATCAGGCATCAGGACTGGACGACGACCCTAAACACTAAACACTGCTCAAAATCTACTGAATCCTTCATGCAGAGGAACAAGTACAACATTCTGGAATGATCATCTCAGTACTGGTGTAGATGGCGGGGATTTCTTCTAAACAGTCTTTCTGCTTGTCAAAGTCTGTCAACTGAGCAAAATATCTTTTGAGAGCATTGTAAAGGCACGTCTAGCAGGCATCATTTTCTAAGAGTCTAATCAAACCACACGTGTAATCAGATGCACGTCTGACTGAGACATAACTGAATGCTGAGCTTTGCAGCAATGGTGGGAATCTTCATATGCCTGGATCAGAAAAGCAGCTAAATTCACTCTTTCAGAGAGCTGTCTGTTAACTTTCTTGCTCAAAGTGTGTGGTCTAAAAACACTGATAATGACAGACTGTTTGCTGCTCTGGAGTCTACACACACACACACACACACACAGTCTGGCACTGCCCGAAACAGCTGTGTCTCCTTAGAGGGTCAGGCTGTGTGTATTAATCACTGCTGCATCATTAGCATAAATGATCCTGCTTAGTGATCGTTACACTGGGACAGGGAAAACAACATTACACACACACACTCAGCAAGAGACTGTCATCACGCTCATGGTGCATGTGATCACCCATTTGTCTTCACTTCAGAGTGGAGCTAATGATGAGGAATCGAACTAGAGTGGAGAGCTGTGAGCAGAGAACTCTCAGCATGTTCTGGTGATCACGATCAATGTCAGATCAAATACAGTAACTGACCCACAGCTCTACTCATGTAGTTTAAAGATCTTTACCAGGGTATTCCTACTCAGAACTGTTTCAGCCTGAGAGCACTAGGACTGTGTTTTGACTGTAACCTGTTATGAACTACACAGTACTTTGACTTACTTTTTTTTTTCAGTGTAGATTATTTACTGCCTGGGCAAAAAAGTAAGTAATTTAAGTAAGTAAATGTTGTGGGGTTGATGCTGCAGTTGGTTGTTCACCACAAAGTCCAGACCATAACCTGATTGAGAATCTTTGGGATGTGCTGGAGAAGACTTTGTGCAGTGGTCAGACTCTACCATCATCAATGCTGCTGCAAGATCTTGGTTAAAAATTAATGCAACACTGGATTAAAATAAATCTTGTGGCACTGCAGAAGCTTATTGAAACAATGCCACAGTGAATTAAACAAACAGCAATCAAAGCTAAAGGCAGTCTAACAAAATATTAGAGTGTGCAATCTATGTTTGTTTTAGGCAGACATTTTTTTTTTTGGATAGGCTGTGTCTTAAAGACATGAAAACAATTAAGAGAGAAACAGAAAAAAGTGTTTATCCTCCACATTAATCCCCTGATCTAAACCTGATGATCCGAGATGGTGATTTGAGGTGATTTAGGATGAGCTGGAGCTTCACAGCGTGAAGGAAAAGCAGCAGCTATTGTTCAGCACCTCCAGGAACTCCTTCAAGACGCTGAGAAAACTATTCCAGGTGACTCTCCCTCATGAAGACACTGAGACTAAAATACCAAGAGTTTGCAGATCTGTCCTCAAAGATAAATTTGCTACTTAGAAGAATCTAATAGTGACACCAGCTCACCTCAATAGCAGGGAGCTCCCGCAGGAAATGCAGGCTAACTGAGTGTAGCGCCTTCTGTGGCCACTCGTGGAACCAGTCGACTGTAGTGCAGCTGAGCAGAGCTGGGAACCGCTGTACACGAACACGCAGACTGTTACCTACAGGAGACACACCCAGAACCACCTACAGACACAGAGAGAGAGAGAGAGAGAGAGAGATAAGAATGAAACATGCAATAGTTTTCTATTGTATTCTGACAATTATAAACTGAAGTTGTAAAGACCTTGAGCTGCTGATGAACGCGTTCTTTAAAGAACCTCCAGCAGTTCTCTGTGGTGTCCAACAGGCCCAGGGCACGCACCTCCGTCTTCACCCCCCTCACCACTCCATCCACCTCCTCCTCACTCAGCACCTCCGGCACCTCACCTGTACAGTTATGAAAAATATATATTCACCCTAATGAGAGACTCTTCAGAGTATCTTATACACACACACACACACTGTTTGCACACGGCATCTCATTTAATGTTTTTATTTTATTTATACATTGTAAATGAAGTCTTCCAGACTATGAAGGAACACAAAAGGTAGTCCCCTGGAAGGTCTTTTAGTTAACTGCTGTGCTAAATTTATCAAGAGTAAATTACTGTTAGGGCTCTATTTTTATGATCTATAGCGCACTAGTTAATTGCGCTTTGCGCAGTTGAATTTAGGGGTGTGTCCTCTGTGTTTGGTATCGTAAGGGCGCGAAAAATACGCCTTGCGCAGCTCCAACGGCGCAAAGGTGTGTTTTAATTCCCTGAATTAAAAAAGCCAATCAGTGGGTCTGTAGTCATTACCTTTAAGAGACAGGAGCGCGCTGACTTCTGTTCATTCATATTTTAGGAGCGCATAGGAAACTGCGCCATCATGCTGTGAAGAAACACCAGCAGCTTAGAGAAGAGTACAGTTATTTTATTCTTTATTCTGTTTATTGTTTATGTAAAAACTGAATATTAATCAAGCAATCGATTATTTACACTGGAGGGGGACCCTCATTTACAGTTTAAAAGGTATTAAAAATATCAAAAAATAGAAATAAAAACTGACATTTACTATAGCCAAATAAAATATTTACATAAAAAAGGAAAAATAGGACCTTTTAAAAAGATCATAAAAATTGACATAAAAAGTAATGAATTTATATCTTATGAATAAAATAATAATAGCAGTGAAATTGAAGTAAAATAATAAGAATGATAAGAGATTATCAAATTTATACCAATAAACTAAGAACATGGGAATTATGGGGAAATATATATATATATATATATTTAATAATTTGGTTAATAAAATAATAAAAATAATTAAAATGAATAAAAAATGAATAATATAAAATATAAACTCATTAAAGACAGTAATTTAAAACAACCACAGGCTTTCTGAGAGTGCGCAGAATAATAAACATTTCAGTTTCAAATCATTGAAACAGCTCATTAAAACCTCAACCTATCCTTTATATTTGACAATATTTGATTAACTTACAGGTCCTTACTTATTTTTATTTAACTAAACTGAGTTTTATATTATTTCGCGCTGAATTCAGTGCCGCGCTGCAGAAGAGAGAAAGAGAGAAAGAGAAAAAGAGAGAGAGAGAGAGAGTCGCGCCGCATTTTGCCTGATTTCTCTTAATTAATTATCATCAGTAAATATGTGGCTTTAATAGTGAGCTTATTGCAACATTTATTTCAGAAGACAGAGGTTATTCTGCGCGCTGCAAGCTTTGCTTTGCATTCCTGACATTTCAGAGCGCTGGACAAAATTTTAACTAGCTAAATTAATATGTTTAATAATTGAATACACTTGCCCTGGTAAAAAGAAACGAATGCTAACATATAGCTTTATATTTCTGTGTATTTCAAATGTTTTGAGTTTTATATTATTTGTTTTATAATTGACGGGCAGCATCAGATGCCAGGATGACAATGCGCTTTATGTTTTCAAATATAAAAGTGAATTTCAGTTAAATAATAGCAAAGTGAAATAAAATAAATTTATGTTCAGTCAAAGTGCTATTTTAATTTTCCATTTCAAAAACTCCAGCATTTGAGTGAGAATAAGCATCTGTTGAAATTCTTAAACAGCAGAATACATATATCTGCTATTTTAAGCTACAGTTAAGTCTGTATACCGAACAGAAATATAAATCCTTTTAACTGACAGAAATAAATATAACTAATAATAATTTATAGTTACTGTGCAGATTTTTATAGTTGATTGCTGAAGGCTCTGGGTAAGTTTTTTTTTTTTCTGTGGTAAGGAAGTGATGGTATGGGGTATTTTGGAGCGCAGGGTGATCATGATTCAGTTTTTGGTGCGCCACTGACACGGGATTTCGACGTCCTTTCACAGGATCAAACACGCCAGAAATGTACCTGAACACATGTCATTTCCAGACCACCACGCCCATCGGCGTTAATATATTCCAGAAGTCCATTGCTATTTTAGGGACGCTTGCGCAAGGCGTAAAAACAGACTGTTGATGGGGTGTACGATGGCAACGCGCCACGCTACACGCCTTGCGCGGGGTGTACGATAGGGCCCTTAATGTGTTTGAGAGCATCAATTGTACATTTTTGAAGAGGTAGAGTTGGTATACAGCTCTAATTAAGTAATGTTCTAATATTATGGTAAAAACCACTTCACTATGGTCAGTCAATTTGAAAAAAATGCAACCATCAAAAACAATGATGTAACTGGCTCCAATCAGGACCGCCCCAGGAAAGGAAGAGCAAGAGTTTTCTCTGTTGTACAGGATAAGTTCATCGGAGTTACCAGCCTCAGAAACTGCTGGTTAACAGCTCCCTAGATAAGAGCACCTAAATACTTTTCAAAGTATTTTTACTTTTAAGTTACTACATGATTCCTCATAAAACTGAGAAAGTACCAAAATGTGCAAAACTGTCATGTAAGCAAGAGGTGCTACTTTGAAGAATTTAAAATTTAAAAAACGTTCTGGTTTGTGTAACATTTATTTCTTTACTAAACAATTGTATGTTTTATTTATAGTTTGGATGACTTTAGTAATAATCTACAATGCCGAACATTTTAAAATAATAGATAAAATAAATAAAATGTAAACCTTTTGACTGGTACTGTATATTTACCCTAATGAGAGACTGTAGCGCTGCATCAGTGTATTAAATCTGTGTAGAAAGATGGCTACATTTAGAGTGTTTAAAGAGTGTGATGCTGTAAGAATTTAATATAATCAGACGTTACTCTGATTCGCGGGTCTCGAGCGGGTCTTTTTGACCCCTGTGTTTGACATCAATGACAGATGAGCGGCACCATCTGTGTGTTTGGCGCCGCCATCCAGCGCCGCACAAGTCTGTCCTCGTCACCGTTAATCTCCTCACCCCCCCTCCCCACCGCATTTACATGTGTTTCCCATTCATCAGACAACAGCACAATGAAGCCCCCTGTGGCGCGAGAGTGTGTGAGTGCGAGAGGCGGGGGGGCTCCCAGGGGGCGCTTTAAGAGTGAGTGGCGGGGCCTGAAATTCATTTTGGGTGAGAGGGGGTCGGGTGGTTACAAGCACCTCAGAGACATCTCATAACAACCACCCACAAACCCTCATAATCACAGATTAGATAAACCCCGGGGCATTATATACCAGAGCCATCACTGATACACAGAGTGCAGAGCGCCCCCTGCTGCTGACTGCCAGTATAAAGCTTTAATAACATTAATATCTGTGTGTGTGTGTGTGTGTGTGTGTGTGTGTTGGTATGGGTGGTATATGAGGACATTTTTCCTGACAATTTAGTGTATTAAGAGGACAGTGTGGTTTAGCCAGACATTTTTGTGTCCTTGTAAACTAAAGATTACAAATGATGTTTTATGACTCCTATAAGACCCCTGATGCAGTTTCCTTGAATGTCCTGATAAACCAAAAAATCGGACTTTTGTTGTATCAGATTGTATCACTTTGCTGCCCCCAGAGGCAATAAGTGGTATTGCAGCCACCATACACGTCCTTACAATCCATACACATGTCCCATACACATGACCCAATAAACCAATAAATCTGACTTTTTTGTAATAACTTATCTATGTCTCCAGCATTAGAAATTTTATATATCCATTAGATCAGTTTTTTTCAACCTGTGGGCCGTGGACCCTCAGTGGTACTGCAAGGGGGCCATTGGCCAACAGTTTTTTGCTCTTTTTCTTTTTTTTTTTTGTAAAATACATTCCTTCACGTAAATAGAAAAATTTCAACAAACAGAAACAGACATATGTGTGACATATATTACACAACCATTTGCAACATAATTATACATGTATATAAATATACAGTGTGTTTAGCTAAATATTGAGCTAAATGATAATGTGATAATGTGAACAACAAAGCTAGCCATTGGATCAGCAGTATAGCAACCATTGACACCATTTTTAAATGTGTTGAATGTGCTTATAACCTGAAATAGCTATATTGGTTGTTGTGCTGTTTTTGGGTAATACTCTTTTTTTGTGGGCTGTGGACTACTTTGTGGTGGGTTTAAGGGGCCACTGTTACAAAAGTTTTAGAATGCCAAGAAGTGTGTAGTCACCCAATAAAATTATAGTACAGTTGGGTTATGGGTTTGTGTTTGGAGTTGTGGCCGAAGTTAGCCCTGCCCACTGATTGATAATGTTGAAAGAATGTATTATTAATTATTGAGGCTTTTATTTTAAATAATAGTAATACATTGTAACATTTAATTAATTGGTTCTGTATTCATTATGTTTATAACTATTTAATATTGCCAAAAAACCCTCCATAACTTAAAGTCACCATCCTGTCACGGCAAATACGCATGTGCTTTCTTAAGGAGCTTCAGTGGAGCAGGCTTTTCAATCTAGAAGTTAAATATACTCAACACCATGAGTCCTGTAAACAGTGACATAAAGCCCTGTGAATAAATTAGTGATCCCACAGCCAGTAAACCTTCCTTACTTGACATAGCTTGAACCGGAACTGAAAGGGTTAAATTACAAAAAGCAAGAAACACAAGAAATGAAGACACATTTCCCACAACTCTTGACTGCTAATGCCCGTTTGGCATTGATAAAAATGAATCTAACATGGTCCGTTATTCAGACGAACACCACGCCTTGCCTCCTCCTGTATAGAGCTGAATGTGCACTGACTGCACTGATGATTCATGGTAGTGTGTGTTTTCTCCTATCAATCACATGGAATGGGTTCTTTCACAAAGCGATAGAAACAGTGCTGGTTGACTGTATATTTTATGTTAAAGGTTGGAGGGTCCAAACAAACATTCATGAAATGTGAAGGGGGCAGGTTCCCCTCAGATTCAATGGCGACGGTGCCCATGAAACGAACAAAACTCTGTAATACATTCCTCTTTTCTCTACAATATAATTTTCATACATAAAGCTACATTAGCAGAGTCTTAAAGGGGTGGCCGGAGTGGCCAATGTCTTTACTACAATCTGGTCACCCAAAAAATATATACATTGTGGTTCTACCAAGAATGCTTTCCCTGTCTTACTTGGCTTTTGAGAGGAGAGTTTTTTCCTATCAAAGAGACTGCAAAGAAAGGCCATGCTCTGAGTGGAATGTAAGCAAGAACTAGGAAAACAGGACACAGCTTTTCAGTGGAATGACAGCGGAATGACAATTTACAAAAGGTAAGTCCATTTTTATATGTCATTAAACGTTTTGCACTCATCAGCTCTGTTGCTCAGATGAGTCGTAAGATACCTTAATCACTCACATATTCATTGTCAAACCTGGTTTATCTGTCAGGGCCTTGGGTGCAATCTGCTTTAAGAAACCTAATGTAAGTAATCCTACACATGCTGAAATTTAATGTGACAAATTATGCTCAATTTGAAAAACCATAGTCATATTTTGCTTGTTTTACTATGACATGTCATTACAAAACCTCCTATTCTTATTATTAATATATTGTTCAAATTCTTATTCGGCCAATAAATCATATTCTTTTAGCCTTTACAGAACCTTTGCTTTATTATATGGAACATAAGACAAATCCTGTTCATGACAAATCCTGCTATAATCCATTAAAGATTTTTTTAACATTCAACACTAAATATTTTTTGATTAACCATCAAATCATTATTTTCTCTTTTTGTTTAGTTACACCTTTGTTTTAAAATGTGAAAAACATCATTTTAGATTATTTTTCTCTGGCTAGTTGGGTAATTATTTAATTGGGATTTTAATGTTACAGCAGAGTATTGTCAGTAAAACAGTTTAACCTCTTAAGCTCCAAGCCTATTTTTACCATTTTCCGCCTGAAATTACATACTCAAATTTGAAGGCTTATCACTCTAGTATTAAATAATTCAGAGACAATTCTATGAATTTATATTACTTAGAAGCCTTTACACAATTCATTTAAGGCACTTTAATTATTCAATGGAACATGTATTGGCCAAAATATGATAAAATATGAAAAAAAAAAGAAAAAAAATTAGGCGCTTTTCAGATTTCTATTTTATTTTTTTATCTTCAGACTTATAAAATGAACTATTTATATGGATGAAGTGTTTTGGTAGCTCCACATTTTGCTATAAAGTGTTTATAATCATCAAATAAAATTATAAACTGCTCCCTTTCACTGGTTAGATATTATAGTGATTTGAACCAGGTATTGAACAAGGTATTTTTTTTCTCCAAAGGACTGGATATTTTAAGAATAAAAACTACCACTACTCGATTTGCACTGATAAGGCTGTTTTTGTGTGGTCTGCTCATATAGAAACAGAAATCCGCACTGTCGCTTTAACACAGCTCTTTCTGCCGAGTGGGAATTCTCTGAGAGCCAGAGCTCTGTGGCCGAGCAGCCCCCCCCCCCCCCTGATTGGGGGGGGGGGGCTGACACAGCTCATTTGCATAGCGTCTGGTCTGCGAGGGTCTCCTGATTCATTAGATATGCGTGGATTCGTGGAGCGACCAATAATCCGCTTTTAATAACGGGTTAAAATTCATATTTTAGTTCTGCCTCAAATTATTTTAAGCACTGGTTGGATAAATGTGAGAATTACTGGTGAGTGGATTTATGGATTTTCTTAAGTTTGGAGGCATTTTGAAGGTAAGAGTGTGGTGGAAGCCCTTGAGGGGGTTGAATGTGTGTCTTGAGTGTCCTGAGGTAAACACAAAGCGAAACACAAGCAGATTTAAACTGTAAACACACACTGTAACGCGCTGTTTTGGCTCTAATTCAGGAACCGTACATCCTACAGTAACGGAGCACTGTTCCATAATCCGGAGAGGCAGACGGTTCACATGATGAATATCATGACCGCATTTGATTAGATATGGACGTATGAAAAACGCAAATATGAAAATAATATTTCATAACGTTCATAAACTATTTCGCCCTAAATGTTTATTTTCTGAAAGAAGATAAAGCCTAAAAAGGCTAGATAACCGAAAAGCAGAGATTCTAAGCTTTAAAATTGCATATTGGGTGTCTATATTGAACCTATAAGTATTCATAAACACAGCCAGATATTAAATATCATATTTTTCTGGCCCGCCGGCGGCCAGAAGCGTGTTAAACTACTTTTGCTAAAACAAAGTTTTGTAGCAGTAATGACATGGGTTTCTGGTAATCAATGAAAAAATGAACACTAACATTAAAAAAGAGAAAAACCTGGTTTCAAACAAGAAAAAATGTAAATGAGAGGTGCAAGGGAGAAGTGAGAGTGAGAAACAGATTAAAAATTTAGGAGAGGCAGTGTAATGGAATAACTTATTTTAATTATGGGATAAGTCAAAGTATTACTCCACAAGGCAAATAAGGCCTGCTTTTTAAAATAACGGAAAATTACGAATTAAATTATAATAACAGAAAAATAAATAGGAAATAGGAAAATAGCTAACCTAATTAGAAAACTAAACTAATCATATTACAAAAATCTAATCTAACGAATTTCAAAAGATGAAAACGAAAAACTCAGCACAAGAGTAGAAAAACAAAGTAATATTACTTAAATAAAAAACTGCAAATATTTGCGTGTAAATAAATTGCGAATGGACAAGTTACCAAAGCTATGCGTTTCTCAATGTTTTGTTCTGCTGCACCAAGTGCTGGTATCAGAAAGAGCTCTGCAAACTAGAGTTTAGAATTAGATTTTTTTTACATACTCTATGATCAGGATTTATAGTAGTAGTAGACGAGAGAGGCTCGCGGGCCGGTACACACTACGGCTCACGGTGGCACGCGCGTCGGTACACACTGTACACACACATCGTGCTGTACCCGCGCACGTGCCGCTGTTGGCACCGGCGCGCCAGCCTCTGTCCTGAAGCAGAAGCAAAAGAGGTTCCAGAAGCAAAAGTCTTTAGCAGCAAAATCCACAAAAATGCACAGAAAATCCAAAAAACACAAAAATGAAAGCAAAGACTGGCAAAATCCAAACAAAAATATTTTTCTAATAACTGCAAAAAATAATAAAATAACCAAATATATTTAACAATATATTTTTGCTATATATTTTTTTTCTCTTTTGAATTTGTAACATACACTTTTTCCTTTTAATTTTTAAAATTTTGATTGTGGATTTAATATTTTGGCGTAAAACTTTTGGCACAAAATTCACTCCATATAAATCCTCTTCTGGTGCATTGGCCCGCCAGCGGGCAAGAAATAGATCATAATTAATATTTGCCAGTCTTTATAAATAATTATTGACAGCCAATATGCAATATTAAAGTTTAGAATCTCTGCGCTTCAGTTATCTAGCCACTTTAGCTGTAATTTCTTTCAGAAAATAAATGAACCTTTTTAGCTAAACTTTTATAAAAAATATTATTCATAATTTGCATGTTTGTGTTTTATCCATATTTTATCCAATGTGGGCATTTTATACATCGTTCATACCAACGAAATGCAAACATGTATTACATCTAATTCAAACTTAAATTAAAATACGTTCTCCTCTAGCTATTGCTTTAAAACTCAAGCTGTCAGCTTTCCAACAACACATCAATCAAACCGGGGTACGTTTCCCAAAAGCGTAGTTGCTAAATACGTTAGCAACTTACATAGTCTGGACGATGCAGCTGCGACGCAGGTGTTTCCCAAAAGCGTAGTTGGAACTATGGAGGTAACCACGTTAGTAACTTACATAGTGCGAACCTTAGTTAAGCTACTCAGGTGTTTCCCAGAACCGTAGTTCCAGCGAATGGTCGCAACTACCGTGGTTCAGCTGCGTCGTTCCAACTACAGCTCTAGACCTGACGTTAGGAGCTTAGTTCCTGGTGATTAGTGCAGACGATGGACGGTAGGATTCAAAAAGCTGATTTATCACATTAATATTGCTGCACGAGGATTTAAGATGTCAAGTGTACCTTTTTTTTTAATGTTTGTGTTAATTAAATTAATTGAGCCACTTCACTTTTAGCCATGTGCGCCCAGGGAAAATAATAAAATTCAGTCCTTAAATGTATTTTGAAAATGTAAGTTAATTGCCCATTTTTTAATGTTTGTCTTTAACATTTAGCTTTATTTGGCAAACAGGAATTCAGTGTAGTGAAAAAAGTGCACTGAAGTGCTCTTTAGCTAAAATGTATTTCACAGTCTTGGAAAGATGTATGTCAATTATTCAAGCAGGCATCTATTGAGTAAAGATAACTTGTGCTGTGCATATTTATGAATTAGTTAATTTTTTTTTTAAACCCACTGTGCTTTATGCACTCTCCGAATAAGGCTATTAAACTGTCACTGGGGTAATACTCTAAAATGACTTTAACGTACACACTAAGAAAAGTAAGTACAGATTTGTACCTAAAAGAGTACAAAGCTTGTCGCTGGGGCTGTACCTTATATTGAGGTACAAAAAAGTACCTTTTAGTGAAAGTCCTTTTTTGTACCCATATTTTTGTGCCAGTAAAGATTATAAAGATTATAAACATTATCATCAACTGAATATGTGTCAAGAACTTGATGATCTAAAATTGTCTGGCTTTCAAATGAAACATGTGCAGTTAAAATATATATTGTTTATTAGTACAGTGATACAGAATACTGAATGTACCTTTTGGCTGGTTAAATGGTACAAATCTGTACTTATTGCTGTTAGGAATGACTTTGTACTTCAATGGGAACAAATCTGACCCTGTAAAGACCAATATTGTACCATTGAGGGTACAATTATAAAGAATGTACCTTTGAGTACAAAAAAGTACTCATATCGTACCTCTGTTTTTTAGAGTGTAAACACCTGTACCCTAAGGACCTTTGAGGGTATATTTGCATTGTTTGTACCCAGTGAAACAAATGTATCCATACAAGAAAGTGTCTTTTAATAATATATTCATAACAAGAAAAAACTAAGTAAAAAGTGTCTTAAAATAAATAGAGACATGCAATAAGCAGGTGTTTTGAATTACCTAACTATCCTCTGGAGGTAACAGGGCCAGACAGAGGAAAAAAAAGTATCATTTAGCCAGTACAACGTGTGTGTTTCTAGGCCTATACAAATGTTATCAATTAGTATTTGTTAAATAATATATTACAGGAAATAAGTAGAAATATGTAGGCTACATTGATATATATGTAAAAAGTAATAACATTAATTGCCATTATGAAAAAAACATTAAGAGAATAAAACCACGACTGGGATTCGAACTAGGCTTCAATCCGATGTTCTGTCGAGTTTTGCTACCCTGTCAAAGCGTATTATCCTAGTGCATATTTAAATTTTAAATATAAAATTGCTAGAAAAAGCCCCATATTTAAACATGCTTTAGGTAGAATATTTGGACAGCCTGAATCAAAATATCAGGAGACAGTTTAGGGTTATTAGGGGTGATTATAACCCTTATTTTTTTTATTATTGCTCACTTATTATTACTTTCATTATTATTAGCTGTCATTTATTTGTAATACTCAGAAATAATATCAAGGGTTTTCTGGTTGTTTAATGCACCAAAAAAAAAAATACTATAAAAAAAAACAATAAATAAATAAAAAATGTTTCCACGCATGGGCACTGGTGTTAAGAAGCACATCTCTATGGGTTGCACAATTCGACAGAACGCAGAGCGCTGCACGGTTGTAGGCGCACCGCTGAACCACTGAGTAACACACATTTCTCAGGTCTCATTTTAATAAGACTCATTCAGAATGGTGATTATTTAATAAAAAAAAATATTGCAATAGCAAATATGTGTATGTTTTTTTAAGTAACAATTTCTGTTACAATTAATAATTAAGCTATATAATATATAGCAATTATTGTGTAAATTTTACTTGCAGTTCATTGTAATTTTATTAATAGTATTGTTGTCCATTATGTTGTGGTGATAATTACAATATAAATAGCCTAAACATAAGTAACATATTTTTGGCAAAATATTTTAAAGATTGTGAGTTTTGCACGTTTTCTGCTGGGAAAGTCTGGCCG
This sequence comes from Astyanax mexicanus, assembly GCF_023375975.1. Classification (NCBI taxonomy): domain Eukaryota; kingdom Metazoa; phylum Chordata; class Actinopteri; order Characiformes; family Acestrorhamphidae; genus Astyanax; species Astyanax mexicanus. Next base: position 10,273,984 of record NC_064413.1, on the reverse strand, counting down.
AACACATCTGGAAACACCTTAGTTAAGACCACGGTGGTTCAAACCAACATAGTTCAGACTTCTGTGGTACCAACAAAGTACGATGGTTTCGGGAAACGGTCGTACTTCAGATGTTAGTTAGTTTAACGATGCATCGTACCACGTTAGTTTAATTCTAGCCTCCGTCGTTGTACGGGAAACGCACCCCCCGGTCAGCCCCCCGGTTTTTTTTTTTTACCATATTTTTACCATTACATGTTAATTTCAATAATTTTAAGTGTTTTAACTAATTTTGTGAATGCTTTTGAGTAATATTACTTCATAAAATTGCCTCTGGAATATTAGAGTAAAAAGCCTTAATATTCGGGTAACTTATGTAATTTCAGGAGGAAATTGGTAAAAAAAAAATAGGCTTGGATGGTAAGAGTATAAACAATATAGCGCCGACTACAAAATGACAACACGATTGCAGTAGTCAGCATTCTGAAACATAATTTGGAAATATGTTATGTGTTAAAGGTGCAATTTATTAACGAATACATACATTAAAATGGTACAGTGGAAAACAGAATTGTCTTATAAAATTATAATTACATATTACATATTACATTTAGATCATATATCATACACTTTACTGATCAAAATACACTGAGGGTTTTTTGTGAGAGAAAAAAAAAGTTCCCGCCAAATCGACCGCCCCCCTCCCCCCTCCCCCGCCCCTCAGTCAAGTTCTTCTGAGGGAAGGGTAGCTTTGGCGCAGCTGCATTCATTTTTTCATTTTTTAATCATCAACGCGCCTAACTGTGACAAGCGACAGAGAACACAGACTTGACATACGAGTAAGTCGTTAAATGTTTAATAGTTTAAATTTAACAATTGGGTAAGGTTAAACACAGTAACATTAGCTAACTTTAACGTTCTGCCAAACCGATAGCTAGCAGGCTAACTAACGTAACATTACCTCAGTTATGAACTAGCTTAGCTTTTCTTATTTTATTGAAAGGTAAAGCCACTGTGAGGTATGTGTGCAAAGGTAACGTTAGTTAAGAATTTTAGGTTGATGTTAATGTTATTTCATGAGCTAACGCTGTGTTTAACTCGGATAAACAGACTGAAAGACAGACCTGCTAACTTACTCTGTAAAGTTAGCTAATGTTACTGATACAGAACTCACTCATTAAGATAAGATCATCTTTTTAGTCCCAATTTGGTAAATCGTATATCCTAGCAAGTGCTGGCGACAGCACTAGGTCACAAAGGATATAAAAGTAATAAAAAAGATGTAGCAAACATGTAATTAGAGGTGGGAAACCCAGGTCCAGAAAGTGTGAATCCATCCCAGGGTTTTGTACCAGCTATAAACGGTAGCCGCCCTGGCAGCTGATACAAAACTCTGGGAAGGATTTTTACTTTGTGGACCTGGGTTTCCCACCGCTGCATATAATAATAAAATATCTATATAGTTAATCTATTAACGTTAACCCAAAAGTCCGTGTAAAGCACTTTCTCAGTCATTTTAACTCATGAAGTTCCTAAGTACATCCGAAATACAGTGAGTGAATGTGTGATTTTGATCTCAGTTATAGAATATAGTGAGGTATTCTGAGTTAGTGCTGGAGATAAAACTAAACTAGGTACTTTAAAAACTGTATTTTCTGCATCTACAGCTATGTTCAAACTATTTAAACATTCAATTGCTTTAATTAAGGGTTTTACGTTCCATATATGTAGTTGTGACCCCATTTCTCGAACAAAATTTTGAAATACAGATTATGAAATGGTGGTGTTCGTTGTGTTGCATCAGGATTTTAACCATCACAATATTTACAGTCACACACTCACAATAATAATAATAATAATAATAATAATTAAAAAACATTAATGCAGCTCAATTAATTTATCTGATTAAATGTTGTACTTATCAATATTCAGAAATGGGTCTGAGCTCTTATGGATTAAATAAATAAGATGAATAAAAGGTAAATAAATATGTTGTTTGAAATTTTTAATTCTTATGATAAGACTAAGATTAAATACATTTCAGATGACTAAATTATGACAAACGAAATGACGTTTTAGTCGAAAGACTATGACTAAAACTAAATCAAAATTTGCTGTCAAAATTAACACTGTCTGTAACATTATATTTTAGTGGAATCAAGGAAGAAACGCAAAAAACTAGACCCCATTAAAGAAGCAGAAATGTACATGTCAGAAGGAAGAGATAGGGCTGATGAACTGGAAATGCGATACATAAACAATGTCAAAGGTATGTGGCCATTAAATTTATTCTAATTGTATTTTTACCAGCAAGAATGTATGTAATTGGATATAAATACGTATAAATACTTATAAATTCAAAGAAGCAAGAATATCTTATTTTGAAAGAAGTAGATAATATCTTGTAAGCCAGTTTTAAGAACAAAGCTTAGTTTCTCCTGGACGCCTCAGACATTGCATGAATTTATTCAACTTCTTCACTGGGCAGTCTTGCTTTAGCTTAATGAAGTACTCAAAGCAGGTATTAGAAGATAACTAAATAATACTAGGTTGTTTCCACAAGGGAAAATTAGAAAGGATTAAACTTACCAATCTATGTAAAAACACTACTTACTCTATTAATACGATTTGAATACTTAAAAATAAAATTTATATGAATAATTTGATATCTGTATTTATTGCTATAAGAAATGTTTCAGTAACGGTGATATAATTTTTGAGGTATTTCGATATGTATTATGTACAGAATCTCTTACTAACAGGCGCTTTTTACTGCCGTCAGTTCACTGCATTGAAGCAGAGCTAAACACAATCAGCCCTCCGTAGCCGGGCTACGTCAGTGCGTGATGATTCACTCACACAGGCATGCAGCTAAACTAAGCTAGGCTAAGCTAAGCTAAGCTGCGCCTTTACTGTGTTAAAACAAGCTACGTGGAACTAACCTCTAGGTAGCTTTTTTTTTTAGAATTACAGTTTTGTTTACTTAGTTTAGCTTTATCTTAGATATGCTGATGCTGTTTTTTATGGTGGAAAGCGAGTGCTTTAGGAAAATGATGTTGGTCGTTGAGCGCCGATATGAGCTCCCTGGCCGGAGGTATTTTTCATGCTCAACTATACCTAAGCTTTATGACAAATTTAGGGAAAGTGTGGAGGAGAAGGTGAATGCCTAGGTTTATGTTTGACAGGGATGTCATGTTTTTGTTTGTATATAAAGGCTATATATAATCAAAGTGAGCATTGATTTATTTGGATTCATTTTTATTTCTATATAAGTATTATATAGTTTTTTGTGGAGTATGTTTTAAAGACATTCAAATTTTAGACAGTAGTAGGTACAGATTTCCATTGTTATGATTCTTAGCAGTTTTTCTGAAGCCTTCAAAAGTATTTATATTGATATCGAAATTATATCGTATCGATCAAAATTAAGGAATATATCACAATATAAATTTAGGACGTAACATCCAGCACTACAACCAACATAATGTCCCTCCCTTATTATGCATGTAGCTGTATGGAGGCCATCAGGTGCTAGTGCTGTTAGGCAACAGAGCAGGAGATTAGTTGTTTAAAGGAGGAGCAGTTGAAGTACCAAGAAGAATCAGGTGTAATGGAAACATGCATTTTAAATGTCCATATTGTATCCAAATTCCACATCAGATTCAAACCATATTTTTTCTACTGCTTATAATACTCATCATTGTCACCTTTACAACAAAATTAAATTGTGTTGTCAGTTGTGAGTCATGAGAGACATTAGAGTCTCTTATAATTTTGAGGAAAATGTAGTTTTAGTCGCTGTGCACCAGTAAAAAAACAACTTGCCACCTCTTGGGGAATTTCTTTAGTTAAGTTTGGGTTCCACAGCTTTAGTCTACTTTATCAATTTGAAAGAACTTTGAAACTAATAGATATTTCATATTTACCATTTACAGGACGGGGCGTATTTGCAAAATCTCATTTTGAAAAAGGGAGATTCATTTTAGAATACAAAGGAAAGCTTGTCAAAGGAAAAAGTCCGGATCTGTGTACAGCAAATGTAGATTACATGTACAGTTTTCGTTACCAAGGCATGACTTATTGGTAGGTACAGTTCTACAATACTTTTTGAATTACATGTTGTGGTGTTTTCCTCGCCTGCAATTGTGAAATTTTTCATTGATAATTAATTGTGATTTATTTTATTATTATTTTTTTTAGAGATGTATTAATGTACAAGTCTAAAAAACAAATTGAGATATTAGTTCAGTTGTTTCATAGCTGTCAGTATGGCTATAACTAGGCTGTATTGACTTTGACATTGACAAATATTCTGAATAAAAAAATTACATGGCAAGAGCTGTAAATCTCAGTGATGTAAATTAATCTCTACGCAACAGATTATAATGTATGCAAATGTTGACAGAATAAGGAACTCTAGTTATATTGACTTATATAGTTCAGTTTAAGTGCAGTGATTCCTCTCATATATTTACTTGTGTTTGAGTGCCTGTATGAGCTGATCTTTCCTACGTTTACATGGTTTTGATTTTAACATTTGTTTTTTATATCATTTAGTATTGATGCATCTGTTGAAGATGGCTCGCTGGGAAGACTTTGTAATGATAGCGAGAAGCCAAACACCAAAGTAAAGACGGTGGTGATACAGAACAATCCTCACTTGTGTTTATTTGCAATAAAAGACATTGAAGTTGGAGACGAAATAACATATGATTACGGTGGTGAGGGCCTTCCGTGGCGCCAAAAACATCTTAAAAAAAAAGTAAGTTAGCAGTCTTGGTTGATTTCACGTTGAAAGTTTTGTTATTTAATCTCCCTAACTTTCCTCCCGCTCATTCACTCTTCCTCTCTGTTACTGTTTTAACAGCGGATAATCCAGGAATCACAGTCATCAGTCTCTGTTGAAAGTAAGATGTTTTAGTAATTTTATGTTAGTTAAACAATAAGGCTATTTCTAATTATGAATTCCACAAAACTTTGTGGCATATTTGTGGCCTAACCTTTTTGTGTGATGCACTCTATTGGAAAACTATTCTTTGAAAGCAACACCATCATATGTTTGCAGGCTGTAATGTTCAGCAATGGTAAAATCACTGAAGCTGCTTTTACTTCATTGATGTTTCTGCTGTTTTATTCTGTAGCTACTGGTCAGGAGAATCACCAGGCTGGCTGTGAAAATCCTGAGATGTGTGGACCGATCAGTTTAACTGATGAGATCAGATCACTGACTCAGCTTCGAGTGGTGCCCAACCATTCTTCAGACTCTGTTCAGGTTAGTGTGGCTTTTACTGTGGCTTTTTTCATCTCACTGTACGTCTCTCCCTAAGTCTCTCACTAAGTCAGTCTCGCCCTAAGTCTCGCCCTAAGTCTCGCCCTAAGTCTCGCCCTAAGTCTCGCCCTAAGTCTCGCCCTAAGTCTCGCCCTAAGTCTCGCCCTAAGTCAGTCACGTCCTAAGTCAGTCTCGCCTTAAGTCAGTCTCGCCTTAAGTCAGTCTCGCCCTAAGTCAGTCTAGCCCTAAGTCAGTCTCGCCCTAAGTAAGCTCTGTGTCTTTGACATTAAGCTTCTAGCTGTGGTTGCTAATGTACTGCAGTTTTCTAGGGCATTGCAAGGTGGTTGATGCAGTTTTCTGGTTGGTTGCTACGATGTTGCTAAGCAGTGACTGTGATATCCAATGTGGTTGTTAGGTGACTGTTAGCTGGTTGATATTATGTTGCCAAGTGTTTTTTTTTAAGTGGATGCTGTGACCAAACTCGAAATAGTGGTCCTTCCTAACCACCCTGTCCTCACATACCATGTATTTATCTTTACACCTCACACAGTCTGGACAGAGTACAGTATTGATCTGTTACCAAACTCACATTAGTAGTGGTCCTTCCTAACCACCCTGTCCTCACATACCATGTATTTATCTTTACATCTCACACAGTCTGGACAGAGTACAGTATTGATCTGTTACCAAACTCACATTAGAACTGGTCCTTCCTAACCACCCTGTCCTCACATACCATGTATTTATCTTTACATCTCAAACAGTCTGGACAGAGTACAGTATTGATCTGTTACCAAACTCACATTAGTAGTGGTCCTTCCTAACCACCCTGTCCTCACATACCATGTATTTATCTTTACATCTCACACAGTCTGGACAGAGTACAGTATTGATCTGTTACCAAACTCACATTAGTAGTGGTCCTTCCTAAGCACCCTGTCCTCACATACCATGTATTTATCTTTACATCTCACACAGTCTGGACAGAGTACAGTATTGATCTGTTACCAAACTCACATTAGTAGTGGTCCTTCCTAACCACCCTGTCCTCACATACCATGTATTTATCTTTACATCTCACACAGTCTGGACAGAGTACAGTATTGATCTGTTACCAAACTCACATTAGTAGTGGTCCTTCCTAACCACCCTGTCCTCACATACCATGTATTTATCTTTACATCTCACACAGTCTGGACAGAGTACAGTATTGATCTGTTACCAAACTCACATTAGTAGTGGTCCTTCCTAACCACCCTGTCCTCACATACCATGTATTTATCTTTACATTCACGTTGAAAGTTTTGTTATTTAATCTCCCTAACTTTCCTCCCGCTCATTCACTCTTCCTCTCTGTTACTGTTTTAACAGCGGATAATCCAGGAATCACAGTCATCAGTCTCTGTTGAAAGTAAGATGTTTTAGTAATTTTATGTTAGTTAAACAATAAGGCTATTTCTAATTATGAATTCCACAAAACTTTGTGGCATATTTGTGGCCTAACCTTTTTGTGTGATGCACTCTATTGGAAAACTATTCTTTGAAAGCAACACCATCATATGTTTGCAGGCTGTAATGTTCAGCAATGGTAAAATCACTGAAGCTGCTTTTACTTCATTGATGTTTCTGCTGTTTTATTCTGTAGCTACTGGTCAGGAGAATCACCAGGCTGGCTGTGAAAATCCTGAGATGTGTGGACCGAGCAGTTTAACTGATGAGATCAGATCGCTGACTCAGCTTCGAGTGGTGCCCAACCATTCTTCAGACTCTGTTCAGGTTAGTGTGGATTTTACTGTGGCTTTTTTCATCTCACTGTACGTCTCACCCTAAGTCTCTCCCTAAGTCTCACCCTAAGACTCTCCCTAAGTCAGTCTCTCCCTAAGTCAGTCTCTCCCTAAGTCAGTCTCTCCCTAAGTCAGTCTCGCCCTAAGTCAGTCTCGCCCTAAGTCAGTCTCGTCCTAAGTCTCTCACGTCCTAAGTCTCTCACGTCCTAAGTCTCTCCCTAAGTCTCTCCCTAAGTCAGTCTCTCCCTAAGTCAGTCTCGCCCTAAATCAGTCTCGCCCTAAGTCTCTCCCTAAGTCAGTCTCTCCCTAAGTCAGTCTCTCCCTAAGTCAGTCTCTCCCTAAGTCAGTCTCTCCCTAAGTCAGTCTCTCCCTAAGTCAGTCTCTCCCTAAGTCAGTCTAGCCCTAAGTCAGTCTCGCCCAAAGTAAGCTCTGTGTCTTTGACATTAAGCTTCTAGCTGTGGTTGCTAATGTACTGCAGTTTTCTAGGGCATTGCAAGGTGGTTGATGCAGTTTTCTGGGTGGTTGCTACGATGTTGCTAAGCAGTGACTGTGGTATCCCATGTGGTTGTTAGGTGACTGTTAGCTGGTTGATATTATGTTGCCAAGTGTTTTTTTTAAGTGGATGCTGTGACCAAACTCGAAATAGTGGTCCTTCCTAAGCACCCTGTCCTCACATACCATGTATTTATCTTTACATCTCACACAGTCTGGACAGAGTACAGTATTGATCTGTTACCAAACTCACATTAGAACTGGTCCTTCCTAAGCACCCTGTCCTCACATACCATGTATTTATCTTTACATCTCACACAGTCTGGACAGAGTACAGTATTGATCTGTTACCAAACTCACATTAGAACTGGTCCTTCCTAAGCACCCTGTCCTCACATACCATGTATTTATCTTTACATCTCACACAGTCTGGACAGAGTACAGTATTGATCTGTTACCAAACTCACATTAGTAGTGGTCCTTCCTAACCACCCTGTCCTCACATACCATGTATTTATCTTTACATTCACGTTGAAAGTTTTGTTATTTAATCTCCCTAACTTTCCTCCCGCTCATTCACTCTTCCTCTCTGTTACTGTTTTAACAGCGGATAATCCAGGAATCACAGTCATCAGTCTCTGTTGAAAGTAAGATGTTTTAGTAATTTTATGTTAGTTAAACAATAAGGCTATTTCTAATTATGAATTCCACAAAACTTTGTGGCATATTTGTGGCCTAACCTTTTTGTGTGATGCACTCTATTGGAAAACTATTCTTTGAAAGCAACACCATCATATGTTTGCAGGCTGTAATGTTCAGCAATGGTAAAATCACTGAAGCTGCTTTTACTTCATTGATGTTTCTGCTGTTTTATTCTGTAGCTACTGGTCAGGAGAATCACCAGGCTGGCTGTGAAAATCCTGAGATGTGTGGACCGAGCAGTTTAACTGATGAGATCAGATCACTGACTCAGCTTCGAGTGGTGCCCAACCATTCTTCAGACTCTGTTCAGGTTAGTGTGGATTTTACTGTGGCTTTTTTCATCTCACTGTACGTCTCACCCTAAGACTCTCCCTAAGTCAGTCTCTCCCTAAGTCAGTCTCTCCCTAAGTCAGTCTCTCCCTAAGTCAGTCTCTCCCTAAGTCAGTCTCGCCCTAAGTCAGTCTCGCCCTAAGTCAGTCTCGTCCTAAGTCAGTCACGTCCTAAGTCTCTCCCTAAGTCTCTCCCTAAGTCTCTCCCTAAGTCAGTCTCTCCCTAAGTCAGTCTCTCCCTAAGTCAGTCTCTCCCTAAGTCAGTCTCGCCCTAAATCAGTCTCGCCCTAAGTCTCTCCCTAAGTCAGTCTCTCCCTAAGTCAGTCTCGCCCTAAGTCAGTCTCGCCCTAAGTCAGTCTCTCCCTAAGTCAGTCTAGCCCTAAGTCAGTCTAGCCCTAAGTCAGTCTCTCCCTAAGTCAGTCTCTCCCTAAGTCAGTCTCGCCCTAAGTCAGTCTCGCCCTAAGTCAGTCTCGCCCTAAGTCAGTCTCGTCCTAAGTCAGTCACGTCCTAAGTCTCTCCCTAAGTCTCTCCCTAAGTCTCTCCCTAAGTCAGTCTCTCCCTAAGTCAGTCTCTCCCTAAGTCAGTCTCGCCCTAAATCAGTCTCGCCCTAAGTCTCTCCCTAAGTCAGTCTCTCCCTAAGTCAGTCTCGCCCTAAGTCAGTCTAGCCCTAAGTCAGTCTAGCCCTAAGTCAGTCTCTCCCTAAGTCAGTCTAGCCCTAAGTCAGTCTCGCCCAAAGTAAGCTCTGTGTCTTTGACATTAAGCTTCTAGCTGTGGTTGCTAATGTACTGCAGTTTTCTAGGGCATTGCAAGGTGGTTGATGCAGTTTTCTGGGTGGTTGCTACGATGTTGCTAAGCAGTGACTGTGGTATCCCATGTGGTTGTTAGGTGACTCTTAGCTGGTTGATATTATGTTGCCAAGTGTTTTTTTTAAGTGGATGCTGTGACCAAACTCGAAATAGTGGTCCTTCCTAAGCACCCTGTCCTCACATACCATGTATTTATCTTTACATGTCACACAGTCTGGACAGAGTACAGTATTGATCTGTTACCAAACTCACATTAGTAGTGGTCCTTCCTAAGCACCCTGTCCTCACATACCATGTATTTATCTTTACATCTCACACAGTCTGGACAGAGTACAGTATTGATCTGTTACCAAACTCACATTAGTAGTGGTCCTTCCTAACCACCCTGTCCTCACATACCATGTATTTATCTTTACATCTCACACAGTCTGGACAGAGTACAGTATTGATCTGTTACCAAACTCACATTAGTAGTGGTCCTTCCTAAGCACCCTGTCCTCACATACCATGTATTTATCTTTACATGTCACACAGTCTGGACAGAGTACAGTATTGATCTGTTACCAAACTCACATTAGTAGTGGTCCTTCCTAACCACCCTGTCCTTACATACCATGTATTTATCTTTACATTCACGTTGAAAGTTTTGTTATTTAATCTCCCTAACTTTCCTCCCGCTCATTCACTCTTCCTCTCTGTTACTGTTTTAACAGCGGATAATCCAGGAATCACAGTCATCAGTCTCTGTTGAAAGTAAGATGTTTTAGTAATTTTATGTTAGTTAAACAATAAGGCTATTTCTAATTATGAATTCCACAAAACTTTGTGACATATTTGTGGCCTAACCTTTTTGTGTGATGCACTCTATTGGAAAACTATTCTTTGAAAGCAACACCATCATATGTTTGCAGGCTGTAATGTTCAGCAATGGTAAAATCACTGAAGCTGCTTTTACTTCATTGATGTTTCTGCTGTTTTATTCTGTAGCTACTGGTCAGGAGAATCACCAGGCTGGCTGTGAAAATCCTGAGATGTGTGGACCGAGCAGTTTAACTGATGAGATCAGATCACTGACTCAGCTTCGAGTGGTGCCCAACCATTCTTCAGACTCTGTTCAGGTTAGTGTGGATTTTACTGTGGCTTTTTTCATCTCACTGTACGTCTCACCCTAAGTCTCTCCCTAAGTCAGTCTCTCCCTAAGTCAGTCTCTCCCTAAGTCAGTCTCGCCCTAAGTCAGTCTCGCCCTAAGTCAGTCTCGCCCTAAGTCAGTCTCGCCCTAAGTCAGTCTCTCCCTAAGTCAGTCTCGCCCTAAATCAGTCACGTCCTAAGTCTCTCCCTAAGTCTCTCCCTAAGTCTCGCCCTAAGTCTCGCCCTAAGTCAGTCTCGCCCTAAGTCAGTCTCGCCCTAAGTCAGTCTCGCCCTAAGTCAGTCACGTCCTAAGTCAGTCTCGCCTTAAGTCAGTCTCGCCCTAAGTCAGTCTCTCCCTAAGTCAGTCTAGCCCTAAGTCAGTCTCGCCCAAAGTAAGCTCTGTGTCTTTGACATTAAGCTTCTAGCTGTGGTTGCTAATGTACTGCAGTTTTCTAGGGCATTGCAAGGTGGTTGATGCAGTTTTCTGGGTGGTTGCTACGATGTTGCTAAGCAGTGACTGTGGTATCCCATGTGGTTGTTAGGTGACTCTTAGCTGGTTGATATTATGTTGCCAAGTGTTTTTTTTAAGTGGATGCTGTGACCAAACTCGAAATAGTGGTCCTTCCTAAGCACCCTGTCCTCACATACCATGTATTTATCTTTACATCTCACACAGTCTGGACAGAGTACAGTATTGATCTGTTACCAAACTCACATTAGTAGTGGTCCTTCCTAACCACCCTGTCCTCACATACCATGTATTTATCTTTACATTCACGTTGAAAGTTTTGTTATTTAATCTCCCTAACTTTCCTCCCGCTCATTCACTCTTCCTCTCTGTTACTGTTTTAACAGCGGATAATCCAGGAATCACAGTCATCAGTCTCTGTTGAAAGTAAGATGTTTTAGTAATTTTATGTTAGTTAAACAATAAGGCTATTTCTAATTATGAATTCCACAAAACTTTGTGACATATTTGTGGCCTAACCTTTTTGTGTGATGCACTCTATTGGAAAACTATTCTTTGAAAGCAACACCATCATATGTTTGCAGGCTGTAATGTTCAGCAATGGTAAAATCACTGAAGCTGCTTTTACTTCATTGATGTTTCTGCTGTTTTATTCTGTAGCTACTGGTCAGGAGAATCACCAGGCTGGCTGTGAAAATCCTGAGATGTGTGGACCGAGCAGTTTAACTGATGAGATCAGATCACTGACTCAGCTTCGAGTGGTGCCCAACCATTCTTCAGACTCTGTTCAGGTTAGTGTGGATTTTACTGTGGCTTTTTTCATCTCACTGTACGTCTCTCCCTAAGTCTGTCACTAAGTCAGTCTCGCCCTAAGTCTCGCCCTAAGTCTCGCCCTAAGTCTCGCCCTAAGTCTCGCCCTAAGTCTCGCCCTAAGTCTCGCCCTAAGTCAGTCACGTCCTAAGTCAGTCTCGCCTTAAGTCAGTCTCGCCTTAAGTCAGTCTCGCCCTAAGTCAGTCTAGCCCTAAGTCAGTCTCGCCCAAAGTAAGCTCTGTGTCTTTGACATTAAGCTTCTAGCTGTGGTTGCTAATGTACTGCAGTTTTCTAGGGCATTGCAAGGTGGTTGATGCAGTTTTCTGGTTGGTTGCTACGATGTTGCTAAGCAGTGACTGTGGTATCCAATGTGGTTGTTAGGTGACTGTTAGCTGGTTGATATTATGTTGCCAAGTGTTTTTTTTTAAGTGGATGCTGTGACCAAACTCGAAATAGTGGTCCTTCCTAAGCACCCTGTCCTCACATACCATGTATTTATCTTTACATCTCACACAGTCTGGACAGAGTACAGTATTGATCTGTTACCAAACTCACATTAGTAGTGGTCCTTCCTAACCACCCTGTCCTCACATATCATGTATTTATCTTTACATCTCACACAGTCTGGACAGAGTACAGTATTGATCTGTTACCAAACTCACGTTAGTAGTGGTCCTTCCTAACCACCCTGTCCTCACATACCATGTATTTATCTTTACATCTCACACAGTCTGGACAGAGTACAGTATTGATCTGTTACCAAACTCACGTTAGTAGTGGTCCTTCCTAACCACCCTGTCCTCACATATCATGTATTTATCTTTACATCTCACACAGTCTGGACAGAGTACAGTATTGATCTGTTACCAAACTCACATTAGTAGTGGTCCTTCCTAAGCACCCTGTCCTCACATACCATGTATTTATCTTTACATCTCACACAGTCTGGAAAGAGTACAGTATTGATCTGTTACCAAACTCACATTAGTAGTGGTCCTTCCTAAGCACCCTGTCCTCACATACCATGTATTTATCTTTACATCTCACACAGTCTGGACAGAGTACAGTATTGATCTGTTACCAAACTCACATTAGTAGTGGTCCTTCCTAACCACCCTGTCCTCACATACCATGTATTTATCTTTACATTCACGTTGAAAGTTTTGTTATTTAATCTCCCTAACTTTCCTCCCGCTCATTCACTCTTCCTCTCTGTTACTGTTTTAACAGCGGATAATCCAGGAATCACAGTCATCAGTCTCTGTTGAAAGTAAGATGTTTAAATGTGTAATAATAATAGCAAAAATAACATGTGGTCATAATATGTCTGAAATCAGTTAACATTTACCTTACATTAAATTAAAATAAACTTTATTTTAAAAGGAGCGTTATGTAAGTTTTAGCATACAAATCAGAATTATCAATTTGCTGCTCTTTGCTCTAAAATGTTTGTTACAATGCTTAAAAAAGTTCTTGGTTTCCAAAATATATCTTAAATGAGAGCTCCGATGTGAAAAGGATTGTAGGGTGTAGTGAAACATAATTACGAGTGCTAACCTTTGCTGAATACCACAACTCTGTCTTCTCTATGTGGTCGAAAATCCACCATTTTCTTCAGTTTCTCCAAACAGCCCTGGCCTCTAAAAAGAGGCATCAAGAACTTTGAAAGTGCACAGGAAGTTTATTAAATAAGTCTTTTTACATCACGATAGCACTAAGCTAGTTCTCTGGGCGCTGCTGTTGTTGGCAAGTCACGGTGAGTCGTCAGTCGACCATGAATGAATAGGTAGGATAGGGGAATCTTTTTTCACAGTTGAATTCTAGCTCTTGCTGAAAATTTCTGGTTACTGACAATATGAGATGGAAGAGCACCAATAACAAATTAAATAAACGTTGCTAAAAATGTTTTATTATTCGTCCTGAAACAGCGACTCGCCATGACTGAACTTTAAGATAGCTGTGGCCAGAGAGCTAGCTTAGTGCTACGCAATGTAAACAGTCTATTTTAATAAACTTTCTGTGCACTTTCAATGTTCTCAATGCCTTGTTTACGTGTGGAACTACTTTGAGCTTGTTAGCGGTGGAAAAAATTATTTCTCTGCATGAGCAAAATATGCTCCTATAGCGCCCATTCTAAAGCTTGTTTGGAGAAACCTGAAGAAAATGCTGTGTTTCTGAATACTGGGGGAGAATGGAGGTGAGCTATTCAACAATGGTTAGTACTCGTAATTATGTTTTACTACACCCCAAGTCCATTTCACACTGGAGTTCTCCTTTAACACCGAAGTGGTTTGGACTTTGGAAATTGTTGAACTGTTTGAAGAATAAAATTTGTACTAGTTTTGGTAATGAGAATATACATTTTTAAAATGAAAACTAGCTGTTATCAGTCTGAGATAAACAGTACATCAACAACCTTCCGATCATGAACTCTTTAAGCTTCATGAATTAAAAAAATAGGATAAGTAGCTGTTTTTACACTGTCATTGTTTCCAGTACCAATTTTTTACTTATAGTATTGTGATTTCATGATTGGAAGGTTGTTGATGTACTGTGAACTTCATTTACAGAACCCTGCAGAGGACTTACAGAGGAAAGTAGAAGCATGATTGCATCCTCTGACCTTACAAATGGTCCAACTTTATTGAAAATCGTCATCTTATTTGTCCTTTTTGACCAGTCGCGTTTCCAAACTTGTATATATTTGTATGTTAACGGTTGTTTGGTCAGTTGTCAAATGTTAACTAGTTATTTACACGTCACTTGTACGTCTTTTAATTAAGGGATTTGTCAAGTCATATTATCTAACACAAGGTGGTTTAGTGTTGCTTAGTCATCTGAAGTAATTACCTTTTTTTATATAGTAAGCTGTGGTGTATGGCATAGAGCATGCCTTAAGAAGTCTGAAGGCTCAAGGCTATCCTGTGTAAGTTTACTGGAACAAATTACCTCAAACAAATGATACTCCTCGGATGTAAACACTGTACTTATAGTATGATTTTTCTTTTATGTTTCATATATAGGACATCAATTTATCTGAGGAGGAGTGTAGTGTAGAAGACAGTTATTCATCAGGAGAAGAGTACATTCCAGATTCTGCATCTGAAAGCTTGGACTCTGAATATGACATTGACTCTGACAAAAATCAAGAAAAAACAAGAAGAGAAGATGGGCAGATCCTTTTAGAGACATCAAGATTGGATATTTCAGAGGACGTTCAGATTAACCGTTCCATTGGAGATGTTCAAAACAGCAATGAGACTACAGTAACAGAAGACAAATTGGAAAGCTGCGTAGGAACAACTGAGAAAAATTATTGTTTTGTGTGTGGAAAGCCTCAAACTAAAATTACACGACATTTCAAAATACATGAAAAAGAATGTCTAAAAATTGCTCAAGCTCTTAGCCTCCCCAGTGGATCCAAAACCAGAAAAATACTGTTGGAAAAATTTAGAAATGAGGGCAATTTTAAGCACAATGCAGAAGTACAAAAGACTGGAATAGGTTGTCTGAAAGTAAAAAGGATCCCAAAAACTAGCAACAGAAAAGAAACATTTGACTACTGTTTGTACTGTAAAGGAATGTTTGCGAAGAAAGAACTGTGGAGACATGCACGGAGATGCCCTTTAAAATCTATAGCCCACAGAGAGAGCTCACATGATGCATTTAAAGACAGAAGAAAAGTTTTGGGTGTGGCAACCTCTCAATCAACCCTGTCCCAACCCATATCTGATGGTGTGTGGAAGATATTGTCGAAAATGCATCAGGATGATGTGTCACTTGCAGTGAGAAATGACCATTACATACTGCAACTTGCTCAGTCATTATTTAATAAACATGGCCATGACCCATCTAAACATGAATACATTCGCCAAAAAATAAGAGAACTTGGTCGATTAATTGTCACCCTTCATAATACTACGAACATTCATAACCTGGAAGAAGCCATACAGCCCCGGAACTTCATCACACTCACCAATGCAGTAAAGGATGTAGCAGGATTTGATGGTGAAAACAACAGCTACAAGTCTCCAAGCCTTGCTTTAAAAATTGGTCATTCTCTGAGAAAGGTCAGTGACCTCATACAATGTCGAGCACTCATGACGGATGATCAGGAGGGCATCAGATCTGTCGAAATGTTCCAAAAACTGTATGAAGCCAAATGGTCAGAGTTCGTCTCCCATTCTGCTTTGTCAAATCTAAGTGAAGCAAAATACAATAAAGCTTCCTCTCTGCCACTAACTAGAGACATACAAAAGCTCCATCAATTCTTAGATCAGGAGGCAGAATCAGCACTGAAGGTTCTAAAAGGGACATCATGTGCTACAAATTATGCTAAACTGTCTAGATTGACTCTTTGTCAAGTCATTCTTTTTAACAGGAGACGGGCAGGCGAAGTGTCAAAGATGACTGTTAAAAATTACCAGGACCGCAAGACTTCAAAGTTAAGTGATGTGAACTTTGGCCTGTCTGAGATGGAAAAAAAACTTTCTGAGCATTTTGCCAGAGTTGAGTTAAGAGGCAAAAGAGATCGAAAGGTTGCTGTTCTTCTCACTCCCAAAATGACCACTGCCCTTTCACTTCTTGTAAGCAAAAGACAGGAATGTGGTGTGGAGGACTCAAACACCTACCTTTTTGGAATTCCTCGATGTCAGAGCCACTACAGGGGTCAAGACTGCCTTAGATCCTATGCAGATTTGTGCGGTGCAGAAAACCCAGCATACTTGAGGTCTACAAACCTAAGAAAACATGTTGCTACGATCAGCCAGGTGATGAACCTAAAAGATAATGAGTTGGACCAACTTGCTGATTTTCTTGGGCATGATATACGAGTGCACAGGGAATTTTATCGCCTGCCAGAGTCCACAATTCAGGTGGCAAAAATTTCTAAACTGCTTTTGGCTATGGAAAAGGGAAGTCTGTCCAACATCCAGGGAAAGTCCCTTGACCAGATTGATGGTGTGTATTATTGCAAAGGTGATCCACATATGATCTGAAATGACAAGTGTACTTAAGTTTATTTGTATTTCAGATGAAGTGGATATGAGCAATGCCAGCAAGGAAGGAGTTGAGGCAGACATTTTTACCACTTGGCAAACTGAGGGAGAAGGTAAGTGTCTTTCTGCTACTTAATGTGATTTTTAACTATGGGTTTTTAACTATGGGTTACATTACAGTATTACCACCTCTAATGGCATTTTAGACATCACTTTGTTGTGACTGTATAGCAGGGGCACTGGGCACTAGTCCATGAAAATATCAGATTCATCACACTTGGCTCTAATAATAAGATGCCTCTGAAGGCTTTAGGCTTGGAACTTAGTAGAGTGGTAGATCTCCAGGGCCAGGCATCCCTGTTCTGTTAATGCATTTAAATTTTTTAAGTTCTACTAGGGGTGGGCGATATGGCCTTCAAATATTGTCACAATATTTTATGATATGTTTGCGATAACGATATTCAATAACGATATATAAACAATAATGTTTTTTTTTGCCAAAAATTGTTTTGCAGGCAACTGTTTAACTGTAACTGTAAAACAGGGTTCAGTGCTAAAACTCAATATGCACATAGGGGTGAGCGATATAATATCGTTTACGATAATACAGGTGTTGTACCGAAATCTGACTCCCCCACAGAATCTGACTCCCCTTCGCGTGCAGGCCTGCTAACATTCAGCCCGATTTAAACCAAACATTTTTTAATAAGTAGAGCTTTAACTGAACTTTTTACAAAAAAAGAAAACATTTGGGTGGTTTGAATGAGCGAAATCAGTTCAGAATGATGTTAATTAACATTGCAACACTGAAGACGCATAGACCTATTATTTAAGAAAAATGTTTTAAGAACAGATCTCTGAAAGATTAAAATGCCAACAATGCGAACAACAGGCCTGAACATTAGTAAAATAGGCTACAAGTATGCTGTCTGAATGACTTTCCTCTAATCTAATATAATTTAACATGGTTTAAGAATATAAAATACTTTCTAAACAAACAAACTTTTTTATATTGAGCTTTGCCTACATCCAAAAACACACACAAAAACAGTAATACGGCTATACACTGCACAATCATTAAACCATAATAGATCAAGAACAATATCATAATTTACAATTACTTTCGTGTTCTCTAATATTATTAACAATGTTTAAGAATATAAAATACTGTCTGAACAACAAATCTTTTTTATTTTAAGCGCAAAAACACAAACCGCAATAAGGCTATGCACTGTACAATCATTAAACCGCAAAAGACCAACAATTTGCAAAAAGAAAAATAAAATCGGATATATATTTTTGTTACATAGTAAAGGCATATCAAACTATCAAACAACATGTATTCTACTTAAAACTTCAAATATATTGCACATATTGCACAGTGCAGTGCACACTGCGCAGGTCAGAGCTGTGTGATAACATTCTAATGTGTTCAACTTAAAAAAAAAAACAGTTTGATTTGTTACTTTGCTATATTGCGATTATCACGCCATAACTTTATATAAAATCTAAAAAGCATTAAAAAAACTGACATCACAGACCAATTTCTTGAGCCCGACCCGGCCGAGGAAAGTGGTGGGAAATATCTGCCCAACCAGGTGTACTGGGCCGAAATCCGACTCCCCTTTGTGTGCAAGCATGTCATGTAAACGTGGGCGCTAGAGGTTACGCACGTGCTGTGGGTTATTTTTGTGTGTAAATAAATAACACTTTATCTTTATATTTCACTCAGAACACAGTAAGATATAAAGACTCTTGCAGTGCTGGTTGAGTTTAGTTGTAAGGAAACAAAGAAGGTTGTTGCAGTACTAAATAACCCGTAGGACTGAATGCCTTTCAGCCATAATGATCGATATTACGAGAACATGATACACACAGTGCTGGGGCTCTGGGGTGTCCAAACTTTTGACCCATTTCTCCATTACACACAGTACTGGGCTCTGGGGTGTCCAAACTTTTGACCCGTGGCTCCATTACACACAGTGCTGGGGCTCTGGGGTGTCCAAACTTTTGACCCGTGGCTCCATTACACAGTACTGGGGCTCTGGGGTGTCCAAACTTTTGACCCGTGGCTCCATTACACACAGTACTGGGGGGGCCGGGGTGTCCAAACTTTTGACCCGTGGCTCCATTACACACAGTACTGGGGGGCCGGGGTGTCCAAACTTTTGACCTAATGCTGTTTTATCCCATAGCTGCTCCATTACACACAGTACTGGAGTTCTAGCTACCTGTCCTTCGATCTAGCTGCCGTCCTCCGATTGGCCCCATTCATTCCTATGGGGCCACTTCGTACGACATTCGTACGAAATCCGTACGTCGTAACTTTTCGTAACGCATATTTTCGGAAAGAGCTCAATAAGTTCTACAGGTCCTCAATTGGTTTCATCTTCGTATCTCAAAAATTGCGACGTCCACGGGCGTGCAAAGTTCTGCCCATTCATTTTCAATGCGCGAAAAAACGCGTACTTACGAAGTTTTTACGAAAAACGTAATTCCGATCGGAAAGCTGTATACAACCCACCATTCCCGATAAGGACGCACGTTTTCTCTTTTGAACGAAGTCGATATTTCGAAAACTGCGGCACTAGTTAACCGGACAAAAAACAGGTGGAATAATAATAATAATAATAATAAGAAGAAGAAGAAGAAGAAGAATAAGACTTAAGAAGATCAATACTGTGATTGCATTACTGCAATCACACTAACTAGATTGCAGTTCCTACAGAAACTGCGAGTGTGATTGCAGTGCTGGCTGGTATCTGCTATGGTGTTGCTAAGGTGTTGCCAGGCGGTTGCTAAGGTGTTGCTATGGTATCCGGGGTGGTTGCTAAGGTGTTGCTAGGTGGTTGCTAGGTGGTTGCTAGGGTGTTGCTAGGTGAAGAAGAAGAAGAATAAGACTTAAGAAGATCAGTACTGTGATTGCATACTGCAATCACACTAATAAGAAGAAGAAGAAGAAGAAGACTTAAGAAGAACAATACTGTGATTGCATTACTGCAATCACACTAATAATAATAAGAAGAAGAATAAGACTTAAGAAGAACAATACTGTGATTGCATTACTGCAATCACACTAATAAGAAGAAGAAGAAGAAGAAGACTTAAGAAGAACAATACTGTGATTGCATTACTGCAATCACACTAATAATAATAAGAAGAAGAATAAGACTTAAGAAGAACAGTACTGTGATTGCATACTGCAATCACACTAATAAGACTTAAGAAGAACAGTACTGTGATTGCATACTGCAATCACACTAATAAGAAGAAGAAGAAGAAGAAGACTTAAGAAGATCAGTACTGTGATTGCATTACTGCAATCACACTAATAATAATAATAAGAAGAAGAAGACTTAAGAAGATCAGTACTGTGATTGCATTACTGCAATCACACTAATAATAATAAGAAGAAGAATAAGACTTAAGAAGATCAGTACTGTGATTGCATTACTGCAATCACACTAATAATAATAAGAAGAAGAATAAGACTTAAGAAGAACAGTACTGTGATTGCATACTGCAATCACACTAATAAGAAGAAGAAGAAGAAGAAGAATAAGACTTAAGAAGATCAGTACTGTGATTGCATTACTGCAATCACACTAATAAGAAGAAGAAGAAGAAGAAGAATAAGACTTAAGAAGATCAGTACTGTGATTGCATTACTGCAATCACACTAATAAGAAGAAGAAGAATAAGACTTAAGAAGAACAGTACTGTGATTGCATACTGCAATCACACTAATAATAAGAAGAAGAATAAGACTTAAGAAGATCAGTACTGTGATTGCATACTGCAATCACACTAATAAGAAGAAGAAGAATAAGACTTCAGAAGAACAGTACTGTGATTGCATTACTGCAATCACACTAATAATAATAAGAAGAAGAATAAGACTTAAGAAGAACAGTACTGTGATTGCATTACTGCAATCACACTAATAATAAGAATAAGACTTAAGAAGAACAGTACTGTGATTGCATTACTGCAATCACACTAAAAAGATATAACACTGAGTGCTAGATAAAGGTAACGCTTAAACTCTCGCTCAGCGGTGCTCCAAACCGCGATAGTCGGCGGTACTCCGAGCTGCGAAAGTCAGCCTTGGACCATCGCCAACTCCCTGTTTGGAGCACCGCAGAACCATTTCTTTCAGCTAAACTCTTACCTCAGACTTGGTGATTGGGGGCTTGGCCAGTTTCACCACGCTGAAGCTCCAGAGTCGCTCTGTGTCCTAAAATACAACGCGAGCGGCACCCGCTCTGACCGGTGTTGTGTCGAGTTGTTACCCTGTCAGAAGGACCCCTTTAAGAAGACACGGTTTTCTGTACCAAACATTTCCTTGTACTGTGTAAGGTAATAAAATGTAAATAGGTCTAGTAATCATGATTATAGAGGACATTGTTTAATTTAAGATGCCTGAAGACAGTCAGTGGAAAATGACACCATCAATTTATTCTAAATAGGGACACAAGAACTTATGATTTTTTTTTTTTATGCAGTCTGATTCAGGACAAATAAGCCTATAATAAACAGAGCAATGTAAAAGAAATTATACTGTTTTCAGCAAATAGCACCACATTGTACACCAGGAACATTTGAGTACTTTCATATAGTTCTGCCATTAATATCCAATGTCTAAACAAAAATTATTGCTACTGGGAAATACAAGATACATGACATTTATTGTGAGATAATTTAGGACACAAACTTATAATATATGGGGCAATAAAACAAACTATAGCAAGTTTTATGTAATCTAAATCATTAAAAAATGGGGCATTATCACCTAAAACAGTTCTTTCAGCTGTTGGCACCACGTTTTACACTATGCTAATACACAAAATCTGTGGAATTCTGATATTTTTACTAATGTCTGTACTAAAACAATTACTGCTGGGACATGTAGCATTCGGTTGGAATGATTCTAATGTGATATGAATCAGGATACATAGATCTATTATAAATGGGGCATTAGGACAAAGTATGCTTCATTCAGCCTTTGGCACCACGTTTTACACTAGGCTAATACACAAAATCAGTTGAATTCTCAACATTTTTTGACAGACTGGTGAACCATGCATTTACCTCTTAGAGACTCTGCTTCTCTAAAATGATATTTTTATTCCCAATCGTGATTTAGTTGCAAACTAACTAATTAGTTCTGTTAGTAACACCAGCTTTTTTTAAGATGTGTTACACCATCAAGATTTAAATGAGTTAATTAAATGGTAAAATGTCTGTTTTAAATCTTTCTTTACCCCCCCCGATCATTATTTTAAATAAGTTCCGCCTAAGAATCATGTGCTTCTGGACTAAATGAAATTGCACTGATTGCACCAACATTTAGGTTTTATCTAGTCCGTTTTTGATTTTTTTTCCCCCTATGCGTGTGCTAAGTCTGCTAAATCTTATGTAACATTTCTCTTAGGTGGAAACATTGGTGCAGGCAGCAGTGTGGCTTCTTCTGGAAATACTGGTATGATTTTCCTTTATTTCTATTGCAAATAAATGATATATAGAATACAAAAATTGGCATTTACATATTGTCATTCCATCTGAGTACAAGTACACAGTGGAGCAAAATTACAGTGAAATATGGAACAGTCTGTACAATACAGACATACATAAACATACAGTACAAACATACAAAATCATTAAGCGATGAAAAAAAAGTATGTAAGTTTACCCGCTGACAAAGATATAAACTGTCTATAATTTTAAGGGCAGTTTTATTTTATATAATACAGTGGCTTGCAAAAGTATTTGGCCCTCTTGAACTTTTCAAACTTTGACCACATTTCAGGCTTCATACATAAAGATATGAAATTGTATTTATTTTTGTGAATAATTAAGAAGTGTGACACAATCGTGAAGTTAAACTAAATTTATTGGATATTTTAAACTTTTTTTTTTTTTTTTTAAATAAAAAACTGAATAGTGGGGTGTGCAATAGGGCTGCAGCTATCGATTATTTTTGTAATCGGGTACTCTACTGAAAAATCGATTCGATTAATCGAGTAATCGGATAAAACTTTTTTTTGTTAAAGAGCAATTAAAAAGGCATTTTACTCAATAATGAATGACCAATTGGTTTCCTTTTTTAGATGTTATATTTTTAAATTCACAACATATATTTCCAAATTGCAAATACAAATAAATAAGACACAATAAATAAATAAATAAATACCACAATAAAAAAATACATTTAATTACATTACTTTCACATTAGGATTTCTTGTAAATATCAAATATAGGGTATAAATCAATAAAAAAAGGCATAAACATCGTCTTTGTGTTGTGCATCTTAGCTTCTGAGACGTTGTCAGTTCTGCCAGTGTTGGATCAGTGTGCTGCATTCTTTTACCACCAAGCCACTTCTCCAAAATATATCAGGACCTGTGGAATAATTGTGATACACAAGTATTACAAATGTGGGTTTTTTTCTTTATTTATATGTTGGACTACTTGGGTCTAATTACATCACTAAGACTAATAACTCTAATAATAAGTTCATGGCCGTGCATTTATGAACACTAAGATTGACACCTATCGCATTGGGGCACATTAGACACTAGTGGTAATTAATATTTTATCCAATAAATAAGAGACACACTTCCTTATATGAACAACACAGTGTTCATACAGTTTTTGTCTCACCGGCCAAATGTACTCTTAGATGAAGAAATTATGCATTTAGTTTCCAGCCAAAGTAACTTCAGTTTAGCTAACTTTTAACATTTTTATTGTTTATATTCTGAACTCCACAGCGCTGTGTTTACTGTTTACATAAAGCCTGTATGAACTCTGTTCTAATAAACTAACCACACATTATAGACAGTGCTTCTATTAATTCACACTCCAAAGCGCTGTCTTTTTTTTATTAATTCACGTTAATGTCAATCTCATTGATTTATTATAAGTTATATTTACCTGCTCTCTCGGCGTCCTCGCGTCTCGGGTGTCCTCGGCTCAGATGGTGCAGCATTAAAACGCGCTGTTTTGGCACTGTACCGAGTACAGGTCACAGTTCGAACATAAAATGCTTTTATTCCTTTAAAATCACCGTTTTCTCTCGCCATATCCATTTTGCCGCTGCTCAAACCTCCGTCTCCTTGTTCCCGGGCAGGGTGACGTAACGCTGAGCGCGTTGTCAAAATAAAAGTCGCGAAAATACTGCGCGCTGAGTTTATTAATTAAATAAACGATTACTCGAGGCACAGAAAATTAATCAATCAATTTTGTGAATCGAGTTACTCGATTTACTCGAGTAATCGTTTCACCCCTAGTGTGGAATATTATTCAGCCCCTTTGCTGTCAGTGCAGCAAACTCACTCCAGAAGTTCAGTGAGGATCTCTGAATGATTCAGTGTTGACCTAAATGACTGATGATGATAAATAGAATCCACCTGTGTGTAATCAGGTCTCCGTGTAAATGCCTCAGTGTTCTGTTTAAAGTGCAGAGAGCATCGTGAAGACCAAGGAACACATCAGGCAGGTCCGAGATACTGTTCTGGAGAAGTTTAAAGCTGGATTTGGATACAAAAAGATTCCCCAACCTTTAAACATCTCAAGGAGCACTGTGCAAGCGATCATATTGAAATGGAAGGAGTATCAGACCACTGCAAATCTTCCAAGACCCGGCCGTCCCTCTAAACTTTCAGCTCAAACAAGAAGACTTAGAGGTGCAGCCAAGAGGCCCATGATCACTCTGGATGAACTGCAGAGATCTACAGCTGAGGTGGGAGACTCTGTCTATAGGACAACAATCAGTGGTACACTGCACAAATCTGGCCTTTATGGAAGAGTGGCAAGAAAACCACTGTTGAAAGAAAGACATAGGAAGTGCCGTTTGTGCAGCAAATATGTGGAAGAAGGTTCTGTGTTCAGATGAGACCAAAGTTGAAAGTGCTATGTGTGACAGAAAAGTAACACTGCTCATCTCCCTGAACACACCATCCCCAAAGTGATCCCCATGGTGGTGGCAGCATCATGGTTTGGGTTTGCTTTTCCTTCAGCAGGGACCGGTAAGATGGTTTGGGCAGTCCTGGCGGAAAACCTGTTGGAGTCTGTAAAAGACCTGAGACTGGGACGGAGATTTATCTTCCATCAAGACAATGATCCAAAACATAAAGCAAAATCTAATTTGGAATGGTTAAAAAATAATCGTATACTGGTGTTGGAATGGCCTTTGTAGCGCCACCTTTTGCTGTGATTACAGCTGCAAGTCACTGGGGGTAGGTCTCTATCCGTTTTGCACATCGAAAGAGAAATTTTTGCACATTCTTCCTTACAAAACAGCTGGAGCTCAGTGAGGTTGGATGGAGAGCGTTTCTGAACAGCAGTTTTCAGCTCTCGATTGAATTCGGGTCTAGACTTTGACTTGGCCTATTAACGCAGGGGGGCTGAATAATTTTGCATGCCCAATTTTTCAGGTTTTTATTTCTAAAAAAAAAAAAAAAGTTTTAAAAATCCAATAAATGTTGATTCTTCCCCCCCCCAAAAAAAAGACAATTTCATATCTTTATGTTTGAAGCCTGAAATGTGGCAAAAGTTCAAGGGGGCTGAATACTTTTGCTAGGCACTTGTATATACATTTACAGAGAGAAAAATATAGGAGTTCTGGCTCCTACAGGCCAGTTAGATGCTCCTAATCAACTCGTTACCTGCATTAAAGACATCTGTCTTAAATTGCCACCTGTATAAAAGACTCCTGTCCACAGACCCAATTAATCAGTCAGACTCTAACCTCTACAACATTGGGCAAGACAAAAGAGCTTTCTAAGGATGTCAGGGACGAGATCATAGACCTGCACAAGGCTGGAATGCTACAGAACCACAAGGAAGACACTGGGTGAAAAGGAGAAAACTGTTGGTGCAATATAAAAAAAATGGAAGAAATACAAATTGACTGTCAATCAACATCAATCTGGGGCTCCATGCTAAATCTCATCCCGTGGGGTATCCTTGATCATGAAGAAGGTGAGAGATCAGCCTTAAACTACACGGGGAACTTGTTAATGATCAAGATCTCCAAGAAAAACATTGGTAACATATTAAGGTCATGGAGTGGCCTAACTTATGCGGGAGCTGAAGGTCCAAGTTGCCAAGCAACAGCTTCAAAATCATAATGATTTCGAGATGATCTGCGAAGAGGAGTGGACCAAATTCTTCCTGACATGTGCGCAAACCTCATCAACTACAAAAAACGTCTGACTGCTGTGCTTGCCAAAAAGTTTCAAGTCTTGTTTGCTAGAGGGATCAATTACTTATTTCTCGCTGCAAAATGCATATTAATTGATGTATTTTATATGATGTGATTTTCTGGATTTTATGTTGGGTATTCTATCTCACTGTGAAAATTAACCTACCCTTAAAATTATAGACTGTTCATGTCTTTGTCAGTGGTCAAACTTACAAAATCAGCAATCGAAAATATTGTGAATATTTTTATCTTAATTACGTTTATTCAATTAATACATTTTGGCCCTATATTATTAAATAGTTATTGAGAAATTTATAAACACAATTGCACAGAGATAATAACTTTGACACGCAGATCATACGTCACAGTATATCTTGATTTGGTTTATATAAAACACAGACAGTCCTCATGCTATGGAGGACCAAAAATGACATAAGTATAAATAAATAAATGCACATATAAATGTAGAAATAAATAAATATATAAATAAATAAATGTTGAAATAAATAAATAAATATATATATATGAATAAATAAATAAATACACGCATAAATAATTTTATAGGTAAATAAATACATTTCTTATTAATTATGTATTTATTTATTCATTTATATGTGCATTTATTTATTCATTCATTTATTCATTTATTTATTTATTTCTACATTTATTTATTCATCTATTTATTTCCACATTTATTTATTTATTTATTTATTTCTACATTTATTTATTTATTTCCAAATTTCTTCATTTATTTATTTCTGTATTTCTGCATTTGTATGGTAATTAGGTAGGCGGTCCTATCCTCGCTCTATAGCAGGATTGGTTGCTTGCTCGCTCGCCGGTGTTACGGTGAATTCAGTCCCCCTGTTCGCAGCGCAGCTGTTTCTTCGTGTCAGCGACTTTTTACTTCTGTTGTAAAATAGTGTTCATGTAATTTCATACTTTAAAGTGTAAAAAATAGTCAGAATATGTTTAAATACTCATTAAAAACAAGATTTCGCTCCCTGCAATAGACTGAGTTTAGGTGATCTAGTGGATTTAGCCGTACCGTTTATATAAAGTTACTTTATTCTGTTCAGACTCCAGTAAGTGTAGTTTGTGATTCTCTAGTCTCACCACACTCACTAAACTGGGTAAATAAAAAACAGAAATAAATGAAAAAAATGTGGAAATAAATAAATAAATGTAGAAATATATAAATAAATAAATGTTGAAAAAAAATAAATTATGAATTATTCTCGTAATATTACAACTTTATTCTTGTAAAATTAAGACTTTATTCTCGTAATATTACGACTTTATTCTCGAAGTGAACTGTTTTTTTTTTTTTTTTTAAGAGTGGCCCTAAAACGCCGTCATACTTTACTGCAAATTGTTAATGTTAATCTTTTCTGCATTGGGTTGAACATTTTATGGCTTAGTTTTCTCTTTTATGCTATTGTATGCTGTTTTGGTTTTTTTTCCCTGTATGTGTCCATTTGAAATCTGTTACTAGAAAATCTGTAAATTTCTTAGAACACTCTTTAGATGGAAACATTGACAAATGCTTCAGAGAAGCTAATTCTATATTTGAAAATATCTGATTTTATGAGTATATATTTTTTAAACATTTATTTTGCCTTATGTTGTATCCATTAACATATTTTCTTTGTGAAGTTTCATGAGATAACTAAGTTTGTTTTATTTCTAACAGCGCAAAGAGGAAGAAAGACGGCTTATGTGAAGCAACCATGGAGCAGTCTGGAAACTAAGGCTGTCATGAAGCACTTTGGGCAGCACATAAAGAAAGGAAAGTTAGCTACCTTGACAGAGTGCGAAGCATGCAAAGAAGCAGAAAACCCCATTCTGGAGAAACGGACATTACAAAATATTAGAGACTTTGTGCGAAACAGGGGAATATCTCACAAGCGCCTTTTACTTTCAGTAGATAGATAAGTAAAGGTGTACTGCTGTATGAATCAGTTATGTGAGGTGTACTGCTGTATGAATCAGTTATGTGAGGTGTACTGCTGTATGAATCAGTTCTGTGAGGTGTACTGCTGTATGAATCAGTTATGTGAGGTGTACTGCTGTATGAATCAGTTATGTGAGGTGTACTACTGTATGAATCAGTTCTGTGAGGTGTACTGCTGTATGAATCAGTTCTGTGAGGTGTAGTGCTGTATGAATCAGTTATGTGAGGTGTACTGCTGTATGAATCAGTTCTGTGAGGTGTACTACTGTATGAATCAGTTCTGTGAGGTGTACTGCTGTATGAATCAGTTCTGTGAGGTGTAGTGCTGTATGAATCAGTTATGTGAGGTGTACTGCTGTATGAATCAGTTCTGTGAGGTGTACTACTGTATGAATCAGTTCTGTGAGGTGTAGTGCTGTATGAATCAGTTATGTGAGGTGTACTGCTGTATGAATCAGTTCTGTGAGGTGTACTACTGTATGAATCAGTTCTGTGAGGTGTACTGCTGTATGAATCAGTTATGTGAGGTGTACTGCTGTATGAATCAGTTATGTGAGGTGTAGTGCTGTATCAGTTCTGTGAGGTGTACTGCTGTATGAATCAGTTCTGTGAGGTGTAGTGCTGTATGAATCAGTTATGTGAGGTGTACTGCTGTATGAATCAGTTATGTGAGGTGTACTACTGTATGAATCAGTTCTGTGAGGTGTACTGCTGTATGAATCAGTTATGTGAGGTGTACTGCTGTATGAATCAGTTATGTGAGGTGTACTACTGTATGAATCAGTTCTGTGAGGTGTACTGCTGTATGAATCAGTTCTGTGAGGTGTACTGCTGTATGAATCAGTTATGTGAGGTGTACTGCTGTATGAATCAGTTATGTGAGGTGTACTACTGTATGAATCAGTTCTGTGAGGTGTACTGCTGTATGAATCAGTTCTGTGAGGTGTACTGCTGTATGAATCAGTTATGTGAGGTGTACTGCTGTATGAATCAGTTATGTGAGGTGTACTGCTGTATGAATCAGTTCTGTGAGGTGTACTACTGTATGAATCAGTTCTGTGAGGTGTACTGCTGTATGAATCAGTTATGTGAGGTGTACTGCTGTATGAATCAGTTCTGTGAGGTGTAGTGCTGTATGAATCAGTTCTGTGAGGTGTACTGCTGTATGAATCAGTTCTGTGAGGTGTAGTGCTGTATCAGTTCTGAGGTGTACTGCTGTATGAATCAGTTATGTGAGGTGTAGTGCTGTATGAATCAGTTCTGTGAGGTGTACTGTTGTATGAATCAGTTATGTGAGGTGTACTGCTGTATGAATCAGTTATGTGAGGTGTACTGCTGTATGAATCAGTTATGTGAGGTGTACTGCTGTATGAATCAGTTATGTGAGGTGTAGTGCTGTATCAGTTCTGTGAGGTGTACTGCTGTATGAATCAGTTCTGTGAGGTGTAGTGCTGTATCAGTTCTGTGAGGTGTACTGCTGTATGAATCAGTTCTGTGAGGTGTACTGCTCTATGAATCAGTTATGTGAGGTGTACTGCTGTATGAATCAGTTATGTGAGGTGTACTGCTGTATGAATCAGTTATGTGAGGTGTAGTGCTGTATCAGTTCTGTGAGGTGTACTGCTGTATGAATCAGTTATGTGAGGTGTAGTGCTGTATCAGTTCTGTGAGGTGTACTGCTGTATGAATCAGTTCTGTGAGGTGTAGTGCTGTATGAATCAGTTATGTGAGGTGTAGTGCTGTATCAGTTCTGTGAGGTGTACTGCTGTATGAATCAGTTATGTGAGGTGTACTGCTGTATGAATCAGTTATGTGAGGTGTACTGCTGTATGAATCAGTTATGTGAGGTGTACTGCTCTATGAATCAGTTATGTGAGGTGTAGTGCTGTATCAGTTCTGTGAGGTGTACTGCTGTATGAATCAGTTATGTGAGGTGTACTGCTGTATGAATCAGTTCTGTGAGGTGTACTGCTGTATGAATCAGTTATGTGAGGTGTAGTGCTGTATGAATCAGTTCTGTGAGGTGTACTGCTGTATGAATCAGTTATGTGAGGTGTACTGCTGTATGAATCAGTTCTGTGAGGTGTACTGCTGTATGAATCAGTTATGTGAGGTGTAGTGCTGTATGAATCAGTTATGTGAGGTGTAGTGCTGTATCAGTTCTGTGAGGTGTACTGCTGTATGAATCAGTTATGTGAGGTGTAGTGCTGTATGAATCAGTTCTGTGAGGTGTACTGCTGTATGAATCAGTTATGTGAGGTGTACTGCTGTATGAATCAGTTATGTGAGGTGTACTGCTGTATGAATCAGTTATGTGAGGTGTACTGCTGTATGAATCAGTTATGTGAGGTGTAGTGCTGTATGAATCAGTTCTGTGAGGTGTACTGCTGTATGAATCAGTTATGTGAGGTGTACTGCTGTATGAATCAGTTATGTGAGGTGTAGTGCTGTATCAGTTCTGTGAGGTGTACTGCTGTATGAATCAGTTATGTGAGGTGTACTGCTGTATGAATCAGTTATGTGAGGTGTAGTGCTGTATGAATCAGTTCTGTGAGGTGTACTGCTGTATGAATCAGTTATGTGAGGTGTACTGCTGTATGAATCATTTCTGTGAGGTGTACTGCTGTATGAATCAGTTATGTGAGGTGTACTGCTGTATGAATCAGTTATGTGAGGTGTACTGCTGTATGAATCAGTTATGTGAGGTGTACTGCTGTATGAATCAGTTATGTGAGGTGTAGTGCTGTATGAATCAGTTATGTGAGGTGTAGTGCTGTATCAGTTCTGTGAGGTGTACTGCTGTATGAATCAGTTATGTGAGGTGTAGTGCTGTATGAATCAGTTCTGTAGGGTGTACTGCTGTATGAATCAGTTATGTGAGGTGTACTGCTGTATGAATCAGTTATGTGAGGTGTAGTGCTGTATGAATCAGTTCTGTGAGGTGTACTGCTGTATGAATCAGTTCTGAAGGGTGTACTGCTGTATGAATCAGTTCTGTGAGGGGTAGTGCTGTATGAATCAGTTCTGTGAGGGGTACTGCTGTATGAATCAGTTCTGTGAGGTGTACTGCTGTATGAATCAGTTCTGAAGGGTGTACTGCTGTATGAATCAGTTCTGAAGGGTGTACTGCTGTATGAATCAGTTCTGTAGGGTGTACTGCTGTATGAATCAGTTATGTGAGGTGTAGTGCTGTATGAATCAGTTATGTGAGGTGTACTGCTGTATGAATCAGTTATGTGAGGTGTACTGCTGTATGAATCAGTTATGTGAGGTGTAGTGCTGTATCAGTTATGTGAGGTGTAGTGCTGTATGAATCAGTTATGTGAGGTGTACTGCTGTATGAATCAGTTATGTGAGGTGTACTGCTGTATGAATCAGTTCTGTGAGGTGTACTGCAAAATATTTTCTATTTCTATTTTACAAAGTAAAAATTATTTTAAATAAAAAAAATAGTTCAGCAAATGTAATGTAAGATGCGAAGTTGATAAACAGTTAATTTATTTGTAAAATAAAGCATGTTTAGTTGGAGCTGGTTGATTGATTTGGTGTAGTTCAGTCACAGGAGGTACTGTGTTATTAGCGAGAGTCTGAGGGGAGGGGTTGTCCTGTGCTATGTGTTTTACACATCATAGATAAATGAGTCTTTAACAGCAAAATACCCTGAAGCTTCAGGTGAAGCAGCCACTGAATCTCTAACCTAAAGAACCGAGAAAAGCAGCATAAATCCAAACAAGGAAGATCCCGCAATGAGTACCTACCTATCACTAGGCTTCACATGTGATTAGACTGTCTGCCCGAGCCGAATTCCCACCGCTTTCAGGAAAACGGTCTATGACGCTTTTAATGATAATAATCACAATACAGCAAAGTAACAAAGCAAACCGTGATCTTTGTGATGTTGCACAGGTGATAAATGTAATTTAATTGTATGGTATTATAATTACGTAGCGCTGGTCTGTGGCCATGCTACACGCGAACTTCTCCGCAGCTCCGCACGTCATTCATATCGCTGCGCCACGCAACTTGCGGGTCAAGATAACAGAAACGTTTAGGGCAGAAATCAGAAAATATATATACACACATACATACATACATACATACATAGAGGAAACTGAAACACCTGTCATTTTAGTGTGGGATTTTAGGTTTCATGGCTAAATTGGAGCAGCCTGGTGGCCGATCTTCATTAATTGCACATTGCACCAGTAAGAGCAGAGTGAAGGTTCAATTAGCAGGGTAAGAGCACAGTTCTGCTCTAAATATTACAATGCACACAACATTATGGGAGACATACCAGAGTTCAAAAGAGGACAAATTGTTGGTCACAGATGCTCCAGCAAAATGGCACCAAGACAGCAAGTCTTTGTGATGTATCAAGAGCCACGGTATCCAGGGTACCAGAACTGTCCGTCGGGAGCTCCACAGGGCAATCTAAAACCAGGTGTTTCAGTTTCATTGTCCAACCCTTGTATGTATATATATATATATATATATATATATATATATATATATATATATATATATATAGATAGATAGATATAGATAGATATAGATATATAGATGGCACAAGATCTTGAGAAATTTTAAAACAGCACAATGATTTCTTGTCAGGAGTTAAATATGTCTCTATGCGCGCGCACAAAACAATTTTAAGGCAATTTATTTACTTATTAACAGTGTACAGATCAGTATACAGATCATTTCAAGAATGTGCAAGGCATGTGGCCTACCTGATTTTCTTTGCAAACATTTACAACAAATCAAAGAACATTTTAAACACAGTTTTTAGTACTCTTCATAACTGAAATACAGAACATGGCTATTTAAAACGTAATAAACTTAATCGTAATAAAATATTTCTATTTATTTAGCTGCCTTATATTTAGAAGACAAGTAATCTCTTATACATTTTCATTTGTACTTAACTGCATTTGTTCTCTCTTGCCATCTGCTGCCTTTTTTGTCGTAGGCACT
Source organism: Astyanax mexicanus (assembly GCF_023375975.1). NCBI lineage: Eukaryota > Metazoa > Chordata > Actinopteri > Characiformes > Acestrorhamphidae > Astyanax > Astyanax mexicanus. The sequence continues at coordinate 10,241,083 of NC_064413.1, read as the reverse complement.
TTTTTTATAGAGTGACTCTGAAGTTTGCTGAGTTTGTGTTTTGGATACCTTGCCTAGGTGGTTTAGGTTCGTCTTGGACAGTGGGATCCAGAAGCTTTTCATATTACTCATACTCTGTCTGATGGTTTGTACGGAGATGATGGAACAGGTTAAGTTAGTTGTCGATCTATCTTTAATGTCAAGCAGTTTTTACAGAGTTTTTACATGTCACCGTGTTTAGAATAATGTCCGGCTTTTCGAGTCCAAATCGAGCTCCACACGAGTGAAGCTGATCCTCGTCCGGTAATTAAATCCAGGGTAGTAGACTGAGATGCTGGTGGTGTCTGAGCGTTTTACTCTGGCGCAGTGCATTCATTCACTTTCAGTGCTGTTTTAGCCAGCTATTCTAACGCTAGCTTTAGCATATGCTAGTACAATGTAGGACACTCAATGCACACGCGTAGCAACCTATACTAACACTAGATGCGTGGAGTCAATGGGCTTTGATTGTTGTTTTTTCCTCAGTGAATAGCATACTTGATAGAATTTTCTCTATACATATGGCTGTTATATTTTGAAAATGAATGATAAACATGAACAGACTTTAATTTGAATATAATCAGTTCTTTTTTACTATAACTTGGCAGAATTTCATGTTTAATATACTTTTTCGTAACTAATGCTGTGCTTATATTGTCAATGAGTTTGTTCCAAATCTGTTTTTGTTTCATCCAGCATTCTTGTGAAGAAGATGAGGTCTGTTGTGAAGAGGCCATGGTCCCAGGATGAGACTAAAGCTGTCTTTAGACACCTAAAGGGTCACATCATGGATGGACGTACTGCCTCCAAAGAGGACTGTGAAAAATGCAAAATGGCAGAGCATCCGGTATTAGCAGCCAGAACAGTTCAAAATATCCGAGACTTTGTGAGAAATAGGGGTATATCCCTTAGGAGACATGACAATGAAGACTGATGTGGATCAGTAAAAAAATATTAGATGTTTTTGCCTCTGTCCTGTCAACAACAGTCAACAATGGTCCCATGTTAGGGCTTTATTGAACGGACATTTCACTAATTTTCACAAGTGACTAATTTACACTACATTTTAAATGGAGTTTTCCCATTGACTTGAAAATACAGTCTAAGACTAGGCTTAATCCCGGTCTGAGAAACTTTCCCATATATTTCTAGATACACAGATAAGCCTTAACATTTAAAAACACGTTCTTGTTTCTAATTAATAGTTAATTTTACCATATATGTAGATCAGATCCATGTACTGTATATTAGCACTGCATAGTTGTACAGTTACTGCCTGTGTCACTGTATACTTTAATGCCCTGTTGTTCATTGGTCAGGACTCCCACAGTACGACCATAGGGCAAGTACCCGATTGGTGGAGCGGCTGACGTGGTGGTGTGTTATTGTGTGTTGTGCTGGTGTGAGTGGATTAGACACAACAGTGCTGCTAGTTTTTTTACACACTGTATCCACTCTGTTAAACAATCCTTTGTTGTTGATCCATTTTGTAGAAGTCAGAGAATTTATAGCTCCTCTGCTACTGTACAGGACGCTGTTGGCTGGAAAGTTTTGGTTGGTTGACAGTCACTACTAGACTGAAATTTGAGGTGTTTTAAAATCTAGCAGCATTGCTATATCTGATCTACTCACAGCATGAATTTCAGTAATTTTTAGTCAGTTACTGTTTTCTTATTTGTGAAGTTTATCTGTTTTCAACAAACATTTTAACAATGAAACCTTTTAACTTAATTGAACTAGAATGCCAAATATAAAAGAAACCTAATAGCCCATACAAACTAGAGAGTTTGAAGTTGGATATCTTGATGTCTTTTCAATTAAATACAGTTATTAAATTATCATTGAACTCCTTTATTTATTTATTGCACAGGACCACAACTTTTTAATAGAAATTTGTGTATATATGAGTCTATAATATAAAAATGTCTGCTTGCACTTTATAAGTGCTCCAAAGTGACCACTGGCCAGCTTGGCTTCTGATCAGGGTCATAAATACTTTAGTGCATTTAGTTTTGGTGGCAGTGCTGAGCAAATCTGGACTTTGTTCATTGTATTGATGGTTTGCTTCCTTTCATTCAAGATAATTTGTCAGGGCTCTAGGTATTTAATATTCTGAAATCAAATGGGCCTGATTTTCTTTGCAAATTGTAACTTGTCACTGAACACTTTGGCTGGTAACTTTTTGTTTTTTACACTGGCAGCTCTGGGAGCAAGACAAGAGAGTCACCTGCAATTGTCCACTGAGCAAGTACAGCACATCACACTTTTTTGTTGTTGTTTAGACACTGCATCTCAGAACATATCCACTCCTGCAGCACTTTTGTTTTCTCCCACATCTACTGGTCTTTAAATAAGAATCGGGAAAGTTCAGGTCTGATTTAGCTGAACATCATATTAATTTCAATTGCTGCTACTATTCACAATGTTCATATTATTGTGCTCTGTTGTACTCCAGACCCTCTTATTGATTTAATGTCTCCATTTCCAGAAAATGGCTCTTCTGTTATTGAACGTTTGTGGTCTCCCCACAATCACTGCTAAACTAACCCTCCACCTTTCGGTAGTAGGCAACACTACTACCCCAAAAATAAACTAAAAGAATCTTCTTTATTTTTCTTTACAATCTTATTGTTCAGGACTATGGATCTTGTTTCTCTATACACAGCAGCACAGCTTGAAATGCAAGGCAGGTCTCGATGTCTTATATGGGCTTTTGTGGTGGGTAGATATAGCCCAATGGGTGGTTCCTCCTATTGAGTCTTGTCAGGTGTGTGTGTGGTGTTCAGGCTGTCCTTGTTATTCATGGTTGTTCTTCTAAAACAGATTATTACCAGGTATGTGTGTGGTGTTCAGGCTGTCCTTGTTATTCATGGTTGTTCTTCTAAAACAGATTATTACCAGGTATGTGTGTGGTGTTCAGGCTGTCCTTGTTATTCATGGTTGGTCTGCTAAAACAGATTATTACCAGGTATGTGTGTGGTGTTCAGGCTGTCCTTGTTATTCATGGTTGGTCTGCTAAAACAGATTATTACCAGGTATGTGTGTGGTGTTCAGGCTGTCCTTGTTATTCATGGTTGTTCTTCTAAAACAGATTATTACCAGGTATGTGTGTGGTGTTCAGGCTGTCCTTGTTATTCATGGTTGGTCTGCTAAAACAGATTATTACCAGGTATGTGTAGTGTAAAATGTACTGTCCTTTTAAACCATGTCTGACCTTATAATCAGCGTTACAGATATGTCTCTGTAAACCACCAAAAGGTCAGATACATCATATCATGAAAGAAAATGCACAGAATTGAAATTTTAAATTGGATGTATCATATCTTAAGCTTATACTATTTTTTAAAATATTTATCATGTTGCAAAGATTGAAAGAAATATGTGTCCTTTTAAACCATGTCCAGTACCGGAATTTGGAAATGACCTTGTAAACCACCAAAACCAGTATGTGTGTGTGTGTGTGTGTGTGTAAAGGGAATGGGTGTCTGACCTGAGATCAGGGCACTGAGGATGTTGAGGAAACGGTCATCAGGGATTTGAGCATCAGTCAGCAGCAGCACAGTGGGGAGGTTTTTCACACCAGTCTTTACACACAGCCCCGCCAGATCCACCTGAACACACACACACACACACAAACACACACACACACACACACACACCACTTTATGTTCGGGACTCAGACACAGTCTGAGAAAAGTCTAGATTAAAAACGTACTTGTTCAGTTTAGCTTTTGGTAATTAATGTTTCTCCCTTTAGATAAGGCTGCAGATCCAGGCGTTCACGCATATAGGGAATTGTGGGTAAACTGAGATGCTGGTGCTGTTGTTCACCCACTGCACACGGTCACTCAGGTTTGTGAATGGTGGAGTGGGTGGATGCCGATATTTTAGGCAGCCTCCGTGTCTATGTTACCTTCTGGCTCTCTCCCTTTAGTTAGGCTGTTTTATTCATATCTGCTGGAGTCATTAGCCACACTCTCATACTGTTTTATATTTTCTGTTAATGGAGGACAGTAGAACTCTCTGGGACTTTCAGTTACTGACGGATGACTGTGGCATCACCAAGGGACTGAATCTGATGAATCTGATCTGAATAAGGTGGGCCACTTGAGAGGCTTTTCCTTTACTAATTAATAAATTAACGTATGGTCCCCGATCTCCTGCTTTCCCCTAATATCAGCCAATGCAGCCTATCCCTATCTGCCAATTACATTAAGGAAATTCAAAACACGCCACCTCCCATCTTAGACTAACACTTAAACTTTATTCTTATAGAAAATCCTTTTAAAAACATTATTTTAGTATCGCTAACAATGTTATAAATCTATGTGTAAAAAACGTGCGAAGCGCCTATCACATTTCCGTAGAGCGGCGCCTATTTTTCTACATTCTTAATGTTGTACATTATTTAGGGAGCCTAATTCTAAAATAACAAGGGTGTAGCAATGTTTTCCTGAAGTAATCAGAATTTGGATGCCCACACAGGAAAAATGCGACATGCAATTGAACACCCCTGGGAGCCAGTGGATCCCATAGGCACAGTGCTGAAACGTCAATGTCACCTATAGGCAGCGCGACAAAGATGTGGTCCACACAAATAAGCATTGTTACACACATTATCAGCCAACAATATATAACAATATGTTAAGAGATATTATTATTATTAAAATAAACGCAGGTCTTGCTGCTGTGGGCGCCAAAGTAACCAAAGCTTTCATAAAAAAAAAATAATAATAATATTTCCAAGCTACACGAGTATTGTTAATGTTAATCTACACAGATGTCTCTCCTGAAAACTGTTTATGTGGGTCAGTAAAGCGTTTCCTTTTATTTACAGTAAGCTTAGATTCACAATATTTTGACTGAGATGGCAGAGAATAGAGGCCACTATGCTAATATTGCTGTGATAACTCCAAAGAGTGTTGCACTAGATAAACCCACAAAGAGAGTCCACATCAACTCTTGACTTTCTGATGCGTAAACGAAAATAAAATGTCGAATTATTCAGGTAATTAATGATATGGTTGAGAATGTAAAGGGTTATAGGGTCATCCCTGCAGTGTGTGGATTCATCACTGAGAGCTCCACACACCCTGATGAATAAACCGATCGCAGCAGCCTCATCAATAGGGCATTGAAATATTTGGCCAGGTTTTTTTTAATGGAATCTGACAATCCTACAGGCTGGACTAAATGGGATCAATGGTGACCAGCAGCAGAGCTATCGATCAGGAAACAGCTCTCTAAAAGAAAACTTGATCTAAGATAATGAAGTTCTGCTCTTCTACATTTATCTTCACCTCAGAAGAGAAGACCACTCCCAGCTCTGCTCAAACACCAACATATTCAGGTTATTAGCATCATTATTCACAAATCACAATCTTATCAGAACTTCATTTTTTAATATGTTTTTTTTCTTGAAAATTAAAACTGATTATGTATTTTTCAGTTTTTGGTAAACAACTGTTTAATGTGATTATCATTATTAATAAATTAAACCGGTATTTTTCATGGCATTGCAGAGAAGCAGCATGGATCTACAGGACCCACTGATCATGGTAAATCCCTGTAATGAACATCCTGTTCAGGTTCTGCATTATTCCCAGCTCTGATTCAGAGGTGTACTTTAGAGCTGCTGTCAGGCAGATGTTACAGATGTCTTAGATGTTGTGGATGTTGTGGATGGCTGGGTGGATGTTGTGGATGGCTGGGTGGATGTTGTGGGCGGCTGGGTGGATGTTGTGGATGGCTGGGTGGATGTTGTGGATGGCTGGGTGGATGTTGTGGACGGCTGGGTGGATGTTGTGGATGGCTGGGTGGATGTTGTGGATGGCTGGGTGGATGTTGTCGATGGCTGGGTGGATGTTGTGGATGGCTGGGTGGATGTTGTGGATGGCTGGGTGGATGTTGTGGATGGCTGGGTGGATGTTGTGGATGTTGTGGACGGCTGGGTGGATGTTGTGGACGGCTGGGTGGATGTTGTGGACGGCTGGGTGGATGTTGTGGATGTTGTGGATGGCTGGGTGGATGTTGTGGATGGCTGGGTGGATGTTGTGGATGGCTGGGTGGATGTTGTGGATGGCTGGGTGGATATATCTGTCCTGAGGTCGTTACCTTCAGCTCCTGCAGGCCGTAGCCCCTGTGCACTGTGGGCTGGAAGACGTCCATGTTGGAGAAGTGAGCGGCCAATCGGGTTAGGCTCTGCTTTCCGCTGCCGCCCACCCCCACCAGCAGGGCGTGGCCTCCAGGGCAGGCCAAGATACGGCTGATGCGACACCTACACAGATCAAACACACACAGCAATTATACAGGATCTCAATATACACAGATGCACACGTTCAATTACAGAAAGGGGAAATACGTATTTAAACACTCTGCGACTTTGTTCTCCCACTTAGAAATCATGGAGGGGTCTGAAATTTTCATCTCAGGTGCATGTCCACTGTGAGAGACATAATCTTAAAAAATATATAAAAATCTGGAAATCGTGATCTATGATTTTTAAAAGAATTTATTTGTGTTACTGCTGCAAATATGTATTTGAACACCTGCCAAAAATTCTGGCCCTCAAAGACCTGTTATTCCACCTCTAAAACGTCCACCTCCACTCCACTTATTATTCTATTCTATTCTAAATTAAAAGCACCAGTTTGAGGTTGTTAGCTGCATAAAGACAGCTCTCCCCCCCACACTATCAGTAAGACTCCAACTACTAACATGTCAATCCTTCTTCTGAGGTGCCCCATCATTACTTTAGTCTCTACAGAGGATGTGTGTGGATGGAACACTCACACATGTAGCATGGCCTGCTGGAACAGCACCAGGTTCATGCTGGAGTAAAGCTGGTTGTAACTGTGCAGAGCTTCATTCAGGATGCTGCTCAGCTCCTCCCACCCCAGTACCGGAGCGTACATCGGCTCTGCAGCCCCCCCACCATAGTGCAGATACACCACCGGCTCCTGAAGCCCAGGCTCCTGCTCCAGTCCCTAACACACACAAAAACAAAAACACACACTATAAATCATTAATTACAATCCACCATGAATTTAACATATACTATGAACTTTTTGATAAGAAACAAACAAAAACTTATTCAGTATCCACTTTAAATCTAAAACTACTAGAACAATTTAGTATCTACTATGAATTATTCAGTAGCTGCTAATCATTTTTTAGTATCTAGCAATAATGATTCAGTATCCACTATGAATTATACAGTATTAACTATGTATCATAAACTACTGAAATTAATCTGTGTTGTTTTCAAGTATCCACAATGAACTGCTCTGTATCTACTCTTTAACTGTTTAGTATCCACTATGAACTATTTAGTATTCACTCTGAATCCTGCTGAACTATTCAGTTTCTTGTATTTATTTTACAGTCACTTCTATTAATTATTTAGTACCTAGCAAAAATGATTCAGTATCACTATGAATTATTCAGTATCCACTGAGATTATTTTATCTATGAATCTACTATGAATGTTATGTTCAATACTATGGAAGTACCCAGAGTAAATTTCTACTTCTACTTCAAATTATTTAGTGAATTATTTAGTATTTACTATGAATCCTTCTTTAGTCAGTATGAATTATTCAGTGTCTACTATGAAATAATCTGTTGCACAACACAGTAGCTGTTTACCTCACAGGCCTGTCGAGCTGCGTCTGTCTGCAGTTTATAGAAGAGGTTCTGGTCGGCCGGGTCAGTGAACCGGTCTGAATACACTCTCCTGGACTCGTGCACCCAGAGCTGCAGCAGCTCACACCCCCGCTTCACACACTCCGGCCTGGAGAACAGCAGGCCCTGGCAATAAAACACACTTTAATATTATTGTTTTATCTATAAACTAAGAAATCAAAGATATCTCCTGATCAGGAATTCACTCCAGTCAGTTCTAACAGACTCCTCTTCACCTGGAAGAGGCGGGACAGGTCCCACAGGCTGAAGACGTGGAGGAAGTTCTTGGCGGTGGGCAGGAAGTGGCAGCTCGCCGTGTTGTGGAGGGCGATGGCTGCCTGAACCAGGGCGGGGCCGATGCTGGCCACAGATGGGCTGAAGCTCTGGTTCTGAAGGTGCTGAATCAGGATGGGGCTGAAGATTGAGCTGAGGGTCTCACGGCTGGGACTGTTCATCGTCAACACTGAGAAATGCCTCTAAACACAATAAAACAAAAACATTAATCTTTATATGAATTACTACAATTACACACTGTAAAAAATGCTGTGAAATCCACAGTAGTATACTGTGTTCCTTCACAATTAACTACTGTAAATACTATTACAGTATTATACTGTAAATGCAGCCAAAACCACAGTAATTAATTTGAAAATGATCAAATCACAGTGATAATCCTTCTACTGTAAAATAAAAATCACATTAATAATCACACTACTGTAGAAATTCACAGTAATACAATGTAATAATCCACTAACGGACAATCAAAAGGGGGCAGTAGTCATTTGGAAGAATAATAATAATAATAATAATAATAAGAAGAAGAAGAAGTTTGAAAAGTGGAGCTGCACTGAATCCACTATTCCATGTAAGTATCATATAGCGCAATGCTGTCTCTTGAAAAATCTAAATGTAATTATATTTTATTTCAAAATAATGAAATCAGAATAAGACTGCTAGATAAAAGATGTCATGCAGTACAGGGCATTAAATAAATGCTTATGTTTAACAGTGATTTAATACTGACTGCAGAATAAAGCAGTAAAATATCATTCTGTTGTGAAAACACTTATGTAAATAAAAACACAATACACATAACTATTTATAAAAGTCTGGTCAATACAACTATACACAAAATTACATTGAAACATTTTTACAGACTAATCTACTATTCAGCTGCTGCCAGTTTTTTTTAACAGTAATTTTTGTTTTTACAGTTAGTTACTGTGATTTGCTTTTGGTTCACAGTAAATTATAGTTTAACTACTGCCAGTTAGGTACTGTAAATTTCACAGCACAGTGCATTCTTATATATTCATATTATTACAACTGCATTAAGTAATAATTTTATTAATATCACCACTGTCCGGTGAAATACAAGTATCTCTATTGTTGACGATTTTTTGTTTACTATATAATTTGAATACACAAACTGTCCCTCAAACTGTGCCAAAATTTCTTGATGAATGAACAAATAAAATATCTCCAAAATTACCTGAAATAAACAGTTTTTACATTAAACTCGATTAAATAGTAAGAAAGATTTATCTTCCTTTTATAAAGTTTTGGAGATACTTGGGTTTTCATTGGACAGCGATGTCTTTCTTTAGTTCTTCAATTGTCTGTGTGAAAAGCTCAGTGCAGTGTTTTTTCAGCTTTCATGGGACAGGTGGCAAAAGTCATGGGACATAATATGCTGACTAGTTTCTGTCCCATTAATTTTGGCATGTCTGTTTTTTCATTTAGAACAGAAGAAAAAGGTTTGGTGTGTCTCACTCTCTTATTCCTCCTCACTCTTTTTGTTCTCTCTCACACACACCTACAATATCCTACCTGCTTAATCCCATCTATTTCTGTGCACTGATACTGCAACACTAAACGGTAGCAGTGTTCTAAAACGGTAGTGCATATCTATCAGAAACCAGTGCTGAGGTGGATATGAGTGTGGGTGATGGTGTACCTGCAGTCTGGGGTTGATGGTGTAATGTCCTGCTTGTGGATTCATACAGGCTATATACTGAGTGTTGATGATTAATTTCATACGTAGCGTCTGTGTGTCATACCTGAACATAAAAACACACAATTCACATTATTTATACATTAGAGAATCACATTGGCTTATTTTTATTCATAAATCACGTTCTGCTATTTTTCAGCTTATATCTCTTCTCTGATCTCAATAAATAACAATACATATCAGACTCGCTCCAGTGGATGGATCACAATAGTTTTTAGTGAACTGGGAAAATCTGCTTTTAGCTACAGTACTGCAGCGAGTTGGAATTCACTACAGGAAACGGTAAAGTTCAGCTCGCTAAGATTACTGATCAATTTTATATCAGAAAGCCTGTGATTTTTATGTGTTATTTTCTTTATGGTCATTTTATTTACATTTTCCTATTTCCCCTCTCTCTATACATATATATATATATATATATATATATATATATATATATATATAAAATGTAATTTAATTTCTTATCTAATGTTTTAATCTCTTTTATACTGTAAATGCTTGATTGTATTGTAAATGAGGGTCACCCTCAATGTGTTCCCCAGGTAAAATAAAGTCTAACTGAATTGGTTGTTTATACATTTTTTTTTCAGGTAATTTACATGTCTTACAGTCTAATAGAGAGCAGATCAGGTCAGTGCGTTTCTCCTCACCAGTGTGTATAGTCCAGGTGTTGGCGTATCAGTGCGTGTGGCTGAACCGTGCCATAGCAGTCGGCCGCGGTCATGTTCATATCATCGATGAAGTAGACGAGTCTCCTGCTGCCTGGGGGAGTGTAGCTCCGCCCTGCTCGCTTCTCCAGCGGCCTCTCCAACAGCCCTGCAGATACAGCAGCAGAGAGTTAATGCCTTCCTTTAAGAGCTCAGGACTGAAAAGCATTTTTTAATTACCCAACCCACTAATTAGGACTCCCCCTATCACTAGTAATGCCCCAACACACCAGGAGGGTGAAGACCAACACATGCTTCCTCCGATATATGTGAAGTCAGCCACCACTTCTTTTCGAGCTGCTGCAGATGCAGCATTGCCGAGTAGCATCACAGTGCGCTCGGAGAAAAGCGCAGCGGCTCGGTTCTGATACATCAGCTCACAGACGCCCTTTGTTGTGGACATCACGCTACGAGTGATGTGGGGAGAGAGCGCCATCTACCCACCCAGAGGGAGCAGGGCCAACTTTGCTCCCTCTGAGCGGCGGCAGCTTGAGCTGTTGTTCAAACCTGCGACCTCCCGCTCATAGTGGCAGCGCTTCAGACCGCTGGACCACTCGGCGCCCCCCCCTTAACAGTATTTTAAAAAAATGGTTCACTTCTAAGAATGTGATGTTTATTAGACTTTAAAAACACATTATACATTTTAATGACATTACATAAGGTCGACCTTATAAGGGATTACACATACAGGTCTTTCACTATTTAAAGGATTATGTTTGAGTAAAATGAGCATTGTTGTTTTATTCTATAAACTACGAACAACATTCCTCCTAAATTCCACACAAAATTAATATCATTTAGAGCATTTATTTACAGAAAATGAGAAACAGCTGAAATAACAAAAAAGATTCAGAGCTTTCAGACCTCAAATAATGCAAAGAAAACAAGTTCATATCTATAAAATTTTAAAAGTTCAGAAATCAATATTTGGTGGAAGAACCCAGATTTTTAAATCACAGCTTTTATGCTTCTTGGTATGCTCTCCACCAGTCGTTCACACTGCTTTTGGGTGACTTATTCTGCTCTTGCGGCAAAACTTCAAGCAGATCAGATTTGTTTGATGGCTTGTGGTCATCCACCTTCCTATTGACTTACATTACTAATATTGACTTTTACTGGAAATAAATGATGCCTGGAGCCAATAGGAAGGATGGATGTTTGTGTAATGGACTAAGAAAGACTCTGTGTGTTCTGTATTTGATTAAAACAGTACTTTGTTGTTATAATTTTTCTGTAAAATGGCAACAGTTTATTAAAGAGTTCTGATTCTGCTTCTGATGATCCAGCAGGTGGCACTTTTGACTTCTGAATTAATGAGTGTGTGATTTTCTGTGATGAACAGAACTCTGTCATGCTTATATAGAACTGCAACCCATAGAGTACATAGCAATACATCGAGTTTGGACACACATTCTCATTCAATGTTTTTTTCCACATTGTAAATTATTACTGAAGTCATTCAGACTATGAAGGAACACATAAGAAATCATGTAGTAACTTAAAAAAGTGTTAAACAACCCAAAATACTCTGTGAAGCATTTAGGTGCTCTGGTACTTATCCTGTGTATCAGTGGTAAATCTTGCTCTTTCTTTCCTGGGTCCTGATGAGAGCCAGTTTCATCAAAACATGATGGTCTTGGTGATCACAGTTGAGGATATTTTCAGATTAACTGATCTTAATTTCTTAAAGTATTTTTACTTTTCTTACTTGAGAAGTTAGTGTCATAATCTCAATTAGAACATTAGACAAATAGAGCTATTCACTTTATACCAACTTTTATTTTATACCACTTTATACCTCTTCACACCTTTACAACTGATACTCTCAAACACAGTAAGAGACAAGAAATTCAAGTAATTAACTCTTGACAAGTTCAGCACAGCTGTTAACTGAAAGCTGATCCAGGTGACTCTACCTCATAAAACTGACTAAGAAAAAAGACAGCCAAAAAGAGTCTAAAATATGAAACATATTCTGGTTTGTTTAACACTTTTTTGCGTGCTAAATAATTCAATAGCTTTTTCTTCACAGTCTGGATACCTTCAAAATTAATCTACAATGAAGAACATTTCAAAATAATGGATAATCCTGAATTTAAGCTGTTGAAACTGTACATATACAAGTGCATCTCAAAGAAATTTGAATATCATTGAAAAGTAACTAAAATTTCAGTAATTCATTTCACAATGTGAAACTCATATTATATATTACACACAGTGTGATCTATTATAAAGGTTTATTTTATTTTAAGTAGGTATTTATGTTTTAGTGTTGATGTTATGGCTTGCAGCCAATGAAAACTCAAAAATCATGATCTCGAAAATTATATAAGACCAATTAGTGCTTTTGACAGTGTGGGCAGTGTGTGAAGTCCTGCTGGAAAATGAAATCCACAGCTCTTTAAAAGTTTTTTGCAGAGGGAAGTATAAAGTGCTGTAAGATTTTGTGGGAAAACACTGCACTTTGGACTTGATAAAACACAATGGATCAACACCAGCACCATCACTGATTGTGGAAACTTCACACTAGACTTCAAGCAGTAATTTTTCAATGTTTTTTTATTCTCTTGTCTTCAGTACTAAACTGAACCACTTGTTGATGTGTAGGAACAACACAGGCTGCAGTCAGTGGATGAAGTGGTGAAATTTCTCATACACGCCACTAGGAGGCGCTGTCCATCTTGCTGGAGGCTGAAAGACTTGCACACACACACACACACACACACACACACACACAGGATGGAGGACTCACTCTGCAGGCTGGAGGAGGAGGTGTAGTAGTGCAGTGGAGCGCTGATGGAGAGGAAGTCGTCAGGCAGTGTATCCAGCAGGTTTCTGATCAGGGAGCTCTTTCCGGTCCCTGTTCCCCCGACCAGCATCACCGGCTGCCCTCTGTCCAGCAGCAGCCGCAGAAAATACTGCAGCCGCACCGTCTCCACTGTGGGCACCAACACCCCCTGCACACACACAACCACTTTCATAATTACATCATCTACAGTACCAGAACGTTTACACACACCTTAAATTCAGTGTTTTCCCATTATTTTCAAATTAAAACTTTTTAATTATTCACTAAACAAAAAAGTGTTAAATAAATCAGAATAGGTTTTATATTTTAGATTCTTCAAAGTAGCACCTCTTGCTTAGATGACAGTTCTGCACATCTTGGCTGGATTTTCTCAGTCAGCTTTAAAAGATAGAGTCACCTGGATCAGCTTTCAGTTAACAGCTGCGCTGAACTTATCACAAGTTAATTACTTGAATTTCTTGTCTCTTAATGTGTTTGAGAGCATCAGTTGTAAAGTAGTGAAGAGGTAGAGTTGGTATACAGTGAATAGCTCTATTTGAGTAATGTTCTAATCCATATTATATCAAGAACTACTCAACTAAGTAAAGAAAAAAATACTTTAAGACATGAAGGTCAGTCAATCCCAAAGCATTTAAGAATGCAGTCACAAAAAACATCAACAATTTTATGATGAAACTGGCTCTCATCAGGATCGCCCCAGAAATGGAAGAGTAAGAGCACCTAAACGCTTCAGAGTATTTTGGTTTGTTTAACACCTTTCAATTACTACATGATTCCTTATGTGTTCCTTTAAAGCCTGAATAACTTTAGTATTAATTTACAAAGTAGAAAAAGAAAATTAAATGAGAAGATATATCCAAATATACAATGTATTCAGTATATCCACTATAAACTATACAGTCCCCTCTATGAATATCTAATCCTCTACTAGGAATGATTTACCACGTATTAGGAAATATCTACTATTAATTATTTAGTATTTACCTTAACTTAATCACTGTCCACGGGAAACAGTTCAGTATCCGGTAATATTTATTCGAAAAATGATTAAAGGATTAAACAATAGAGTTTCCTGGTGGGCAAGACTACACACTGATGGTGAGTGAGCCAAAAGTGTATACCTTACCTCAGTCTAACTCACAGAATAAACTATTTACACACTTTACTACATATTATCCAACTCCACACATTGTCGGTACACTGTTTAAAAATGGTTATAAAACCAAATTGGGTGTAATCTTTAAAACTGTATGCTCTGTGTCTCTTCTCAGTCTTTCTCTCCCTCCGTCTCAGTCCCTCTCTGTTTCTATTCCTCTTTTTCCTGCTCTCTCACTGATTCCAGCTCCCTCTGCCTGTCTTTCTTAGTCTATTTCACCCCTCTCTGTTTCTATTCCTCTTTCACCCACTCTCTCTGTCTCTCCCTCTCCATATCTCTCTGTCTCTGTCTGTCTTTCTGTCTTATTCTCCTCTTTCTGTTTTTATCCCTTTCTTTCCAGTTTTCTCACACTTTCTGTCTCTCTCCTTCTTAGTCTCTCTCCACCCCTCTGTTTTTATCCCTCTATTTCCAGCTCTCTCACTCTTTCTGTCTCCCTCTCCAACTCTGTCTCTGTCTCCCTCTCTCTCTCTGGGTTTATGTGTATAGTGGTAATAAGTGGAGGAGATGTGCTGGGCTTGATGTTGGCGTCTTTCTCTTTGTGCACTGACCCTCAGTAATGTGCTAAGTGCTCTAAATCAGCCTGTTATTGTTGTGAAATTAAAACTGCAGGGGGGCGGAGCTTCTCAGGAAGAGTGGAGCTGAAGACAAAGGGAAGTACTGTCAGCGAGCGATTCAGGAGATAAAGACAGGAGTTTAGAAACGAAGCTCAAAACTCCTGAAACTTCCAGCAGCTTAACAGCAGCGCTGACCTGTAACAGAGCGTCTGCCTCCAGCTGAAAGCCGGGCACTCGCTCGGCCCACGGTACGAAGCGCCGGGTCTGGGGGTCCAGGTAGAAGTCGAACACGGTGGCGTGGGCTGGCAGCTTCACGCTCTTCATCTCTTTAACCCACCACTGACTGAACTCAGCCCTGTAATCACGAAGCTGCACACAGAAACACGTACAATGAGAACAACTGCATTTTTTTTCTAAAAACAATGGGACTATATATATACCCCAAAGAATAATTAAATTAAACAATATTCTTGTTATTCTAGGACATTAAAAGATTTTGTGGCACTAATATAATAATATAATAGCATAATTATTGCTTCCTGCTTCTGTGCCGTTCAGACGCTTCTCTGCTTAGCTCTGCTATCTCTGCTATCTTTCATACTTTTCTTTATTTTCAGATATTTTCGAGCTACAGTGTCTGAGCTCATTATTTAGATTAGCACTAGCACTACCATATTTTGTTTCTTATTTTATTTTTTTTCTAGTTTCTTTTGGACATTTTATAGTAGAGCCATAGGCACAGGAATCAGAAAAGTTCCTGTAGAGTACTTAAGAAGAAATCTGCAAGATGCCTCCTTGTGTGGGTTCAGAGCACCTGTGCTGCCAGAACTGCTACAATCTTCTACAAAGAATGACTGTTTTGGAAACAAATTTTCGGTCCTTGTTATCAGAGTTTAAGGACTGGCATCTCTGCGCTGTTCGAGGACCAACGGAGTGTGGGAGTGCTGCCAGCGGACAACGGGCAGGGATTTTAACGGAGCAGCGAGCAGTGGAGACGAACAGAACTGGACCAGCAGATCATGTGGACATTCCTAATGTGAGTACAGCTGAAAGATATGGGCAAAACCAGCAATGGGTTCGCATTGGAGCTAAACCCAAACGCCATGTTTTTGAGAATCAGCACAGCATTGGAAAATAATATAATTTTAATTTTATATATCAGTGGTTTCTTAAAGTATATTAAGCTGTTAATATATTATCTCTTTCACGTCCAAAAACAATAAAACGCTAAACCTGGTCCTGGTGTGTAGCTCCACCGAAAGCCCAGATACAAGCGAACACAAAGTACATCTCATAGACGTCCCGCGGAGAGTCCACCGGGACATTCTCAGGGGTCAGCAGACCGTCCAGCAACGAGCAGAGCGTCTGAGGAGGAGGAACAGAACAGAACACCTTAAAATTACAGTTAAATTAAAATAGAAATCTCAGTGAGAGAGCAAGGCCAATTGTGCTCTCGCAGGGGTCCGGCAACTAATGGCAAGCTGCATGACCAGGATTCAAACCAGCAATCTCCCGATCATAATGGCAGCACCTGAGTCTGCTGGACCACTCGGAACCCCTCTTAAGTATCCACTATGAATTTTTCAGAGGATTTCTATACAGGCTGAGGACTCTCAGATATATCTGGTGTTAGCTAACAGCTATGCCCGTGTTTTCTTCTCACACACAGAACATGCTGCCCTGCAGGGATAGGGGAGAAAGCGCTGCACTGCACACTGCCCCCTGTGGCACTCCATGGAAATACCGCTGTTCTTTTAAAATATGCTCACTCCAAAAGTATTAATTAATGGGGCATTGAACTGTTTTAATGGCAAGCACTGATATACTTTTCTTTTATCATTATACTGTGCAACACTAGTCTGTACCTGGGATTATTTAGTATGTACTTTAAACGGATGAGTATGTGGTGAATTATGCGGTATGTGTTGAGAGTATGTGGGTGTGGTGGTACCTGCACCATGCTGTTCTCTGGGACGAGGGTAATGGTTTTAAAGGAGTTCCTGATTTGCTCAATGCAGCGGGAGACGTATTTGTCAAACAGGATGGTGAGGTGAGCTCGCTCGGTCTGCCTCTGCCTTCTGTCAATCCAGCTATTTACATACCTACAAATAAATCACACACATAAACACAGTAAATTAACCCCTCCTCTCCTTCAATAGTGGGATTTCTCAGCACTGATACATTAAAACCAAAATCTAATAAACTTCATGTAATATTTTTGTGTGAAAAGTGAAGAGGAACCTCAGCTGTCCGTCACACTGTATGAACATTCTGGGATGTACGGAATAAAGGAAACAGTTATGAGTAAAACAGGAATAAGTAAAACAGTCAAAATAAACAAATCAAAATAAACCAAACCCACTAACTAAAATAAACCACACCCACTAACTAAAATAAACCACACCCACTAACTAAACACACCACCAAGCCTCACCAACTTCCCCGAACAAACCACACCCACTAACTAAATTAAACCACACCCACTAACTAAAATAAACCCCACCCACTAACTAAAATAAACCTACTAACTAAAATAAACCACACCCACTAACCAAAATAAACCTACTAAATAAATTAAACCCCACCCACTAACTAAAATAAACCTACTAACTAAAATAAACCTACTAACTAAAATAAACCACATCCACTAACTAAACACACCACCAAGCCTCACCAACTTCCCCGAACAAACCACACCCACTAACTAAATTAAACCACACCCACTAACTAAAATAAACCTACTAACTAAAATAAACCACACCCACTAACCAAAATAAACCTACTAAATAAATTAAACCCCACCCACTAACTAAAATAAACCACATCCACTAACCAAAATAAACCTACTAAATAAATTAATCCCCACCCACTAACTAAAATAAACCACACCCACTAACCAAAATAAACCCACTAAATAAATTAAACCCCACCCACTAACTAAATTAACCCACACCCACTACCTAAATAACCCCCACCCACTTACTAAAATAAACCTACTAACTAAAATAAACCACACCCACTAAAATAAACCACACCCACTAACTAAAATAAACCTACTAACTAAAATAACCCACACCCACTAACTAAATGAACCACACCCACTAACTACAATAAACCTACTAACTAAAATAACCCACACCCACTAACTAAATGAACCACACCCACTAACTAAAATAACCCACACCCACTAACTAAATTAACCACACCCACTAACTAAAATAACCCACACCCACTAACTAAATAAACCCCAACCACTTACTAAAATAAACCTACTAACTAAAATAAACCACACCCACTAACTAAAATAAACCACACCCACTAACTAAAATAAACCACACCCACTAACTAAATAAACCCCAACCACTAACTAAAATAAACCACACCCACTAACTAAATAAACCCCAACCACTTACTAAAATAAACCCAGTAACTAAAATAAACCACACCCACTAACTAAAATAAACCCACTAAATAAATTAAACCCCACCCACTAACTAAATTAACCCACACCCACTACCTAAATAACCCCCACCCACTTACTAAAATAAACCTACTAACTAAAATAAACCACATCCACTAACTAAAATAACCCACACCCACTTACTAAAATAAACCACACCCACTAACTAAAATAAACCACACCCACTAACTAAAATAAACCTACTAACTAAAATAACCCACACCCACTAACTAAATGAACCACACCCACTAACTAAAATAAACCACACCCACTAACTAAATAAACCCCAACCACTTACTAAAATAAACCTACTAACTAAAATAAACCACACCTACTAACTAAAATAAACCACACCCACTAACTAAAATAAACCTACTAAATAAATTAAACCCCACCCACTAACTAAAATAAACCACACCCACTAACTAAAACAAACCTACTAACTAAATTAAACCACACCTACTAACTAAATTAAACCACACCCACTAACTAAAATAAACCTACTAACTAAAATAACCCACACCCACTAAAATAAACCACACCCACTAACTAAATGAACCACACCCACTAACTAAAATAAACCACACCCACTAACAAAATAACCCACACCCACTTACTAAAATAAACCACACCCACTAACTAAAATAAACCTACTAACTAAAATAACCCACACCCACTAAAATAAACCACACCCACTAACTAAATGAACCACACCCACTAACTAAAATAAATCTACTAACTAAAATAACCCACACCCACTAAAATAAACCACACCCACTAACTAAATGAACCACACCCACTAACTAAAATAAACCACACCCACTAACTAAAATAACCCACACCCACTAACTAAAATAAACCACACCCACTAACTAAATAAACCCCACCCACTAACTAAAATAAACCACACCCACTAACTAAATAAACCCCAACCACTTACTAAAATAAACCTACTAACTAAAATAAACCTATTAACTAAAATAAACCACACCCACTAACTAAAATAAAACTACTAACTAAAATAAAGCTACTAACTAAAATAAAGCTACTAACTAAAATAAACCACATCCACTAACTAAAATAAACTACACCCACTAACTAATATAAAACTTCTAACTAAAATAAACCACATCCACTTGCCAAACTACTGGGCGTCTAGAGGAGTTGTGAGATATGGACTGAGAGAAATCTGTATTTGAGGTCTTTGTTTACAGAGCATAAACTAGTGGACAGCCCAAATATGACCTGATTAAAGACCTACATGTTCCAGCTGAGGTCCTGCGGGTTGATGTACAGGATTCCAGCTCGGGAGACGGTGGCTGGCGTGGAGTTCCTCAGGTGACTGATCTCGAACAGCAGCCTCATGGACGCGGTGAGGGGAATCCTCTCATTACTGGCTAAAGTCAGAACCTGCATTACATTACATTACATTACATTACATTACATTACATTACATTACATTTGGCAGACGCTTTTGTCCAAAGCGACTTACAATATTGAAGTGCAAATAATAGAAGAGAACCTGCAGAAACAGAAGCTCTGTTACTGTGATAAAAAACTTCCAGCAGAGAATTACAGACTTAGTAACCCAATAAAGAAGCACCTTGTTGTCGTCCATGACTGTGTTCAGAGACTCAATCCACATAGGGTCGATATCTCCATCCAGGACAACCCACTTAGGACCAGGGTGAGGGTTACTGGCCTGCTCACGCATGAAGTAAGACAACAAACCTGAAAAAGATGAGCATCAGACCATTCAGCAGGCAGAGGGGTTCCTGTAGCAATAGGGACTTCATAAGACACTGACAGTATCCACAACTATGCATCCGGTAGGTTAAAAAGGTTCATTATATTTATATTTTTATATTTTTATATTTACAGGTGGACAAAATTATTGGTACCCCTCGGTTAATGAAAGAAAACCCCACAATGGTCACAGAAATAACTAGAAAAAGTTAAGTTAAAATAAGTACAAATGTAAGTAAAATATGCTATAAAAATGAACAAATGAAAGTCAAACATAGCTTTTCAACCATGCTTCAACAGAATTATTTTATAAAACTGGCCTGGACAGAAATGATGGTACCTTTAACTTAGTATTTTGTTGCACAATCTTTACGGCAATCACTGCCATCAAAGAATTCCTGTAACTGTCAATGAGACTTCTGCTCCTATCAGCAGTTTTTGTTCCCACTCCTCATGAGTAAAGTGCTCCAGTTGTCTCAGGTTTGAAGGTGTCTTTTGCATGTTTCAGCTCCTTCCAAAGATGCTCAATAGGATTTAGGCCAAGGCTAATAGAAGACCACTTCATAATAGTCCAATGTTTTCCTCTTAGCCATTCTTAGGTGTTTTTTAGCTGTGTGGTCTATCGTTTTAACAATGATGTCCTCCTTGGTCGTCTCCCATTAAGTCCACTTTAGCTCAAACAGCAATGGATGGTGTGATCTGACACTTATGTTCCTTGAGCTTAAGGTTCATCTTTAATCTCTTTAGAAGTTTTTCTGGGCTCTTTTATCATCATTCGTATTGTCCGTCTATTTATCATCAATTTACCTCCTGCAGTCACGTCTAGGTAGGTTGGCTACAGTCCCATAGATCTTAAATTTAAATAAATTTAAATACACACACACACACACATATATAGACCCACTGACTGATTACAAGATATAAGACACCTGTGATGCTAATTTGTGGACACACCTTGATTTAACATGTCCATTTGGGCACAATATTTTCAGGAGTACTATCATTTTTGTCCAGGCCTGGTAAATGAGTTTACTTTGTGTAAAAAAATCTGTTGAAGCATGCTTTCATAATCAATGTCTGATTTTCATTTATTCATTTTTATCACATGTTTTATTAAATATTACTTTTGATTGGATTCAAGTTATTTCTGTGACCATTGTGGGTTTTTCATTTTTTAATTGAGGGGTACCAACATGTTTTGTCCATGTGTGTACACATAGATTTGTCAGTAAAACCTTCTCACAAAACAAGAGATAAATATGTTTTGATCAAAAAATGGTCACATTCAAATTAACATATACATTCTGTTAATATTCACAATGAAGACATATTTAAGTATCCTAGAATTTGCAGAAAATAACAAATACTCCAGCCAGCATGAATGTCTCCTATTCTATACTGTAATGTTTAAGTTAATATCTGTACGTCAAACTATCAAAATGTCCTGGAGAGTCAGTCTAGGGCCCTAAAGGTTTAGCTGACCAATTGGAAAAACAAATAGATGGCATAACACAAATAATTTTGACTAATAGAAAAAATAATACACAGATTTTTCCACTACTAAATAGTCATTAGTTGCTGCTCCGCTAACATCTAATTTCCTTATTTCCTTATTTTGGTCTAGTTGTTAGTATTAATCTCCTGGCTTAAAGCATTTTATCCCTTCTGTTCTAGGCTGTTAACAGTTAATAAATAATTACAGAGGACGTGAACTCAGCCTCAGCAGCCACAGACAGTATAAAACAACAGAAACTCAAAACAACAGAAATCAGTACCATCCTTCCACTCCCGAGTTGCTGGATGGATAAAGCCGAAAAGCTGATCTGTGCTCACGGCTTTGGGGTTGAGATCATTCCATACAGGCTTTTGTTTTCTGTTGGCGTAGGTTCTGTAGAGAGTTCTCAGGATCTGATAGAGAATAAGAATAAAGCTACTGAGTGATCACAGTGATCACAGGTTCTCAGATGGTAAGGGAAAAGCTGGTATGATGGAGGTTCTAACCTGACTCTTTCCTGTGCCGGCTCCTCCCACCACAAACACAGAGTGACGAACACTGAGCAGCTCTTCTAGTTGAACAACCTACAATTGAAATCAGGCATCAGTCAGTACAGTCTGAGCAGGAGAGACATGTTCAGCGCTTGTTAAAATTATGTATGTTTGATCCCTGTTAATGCCACAGCCATCTGCACTCAAAATCCTTTAATTTTCCCAAAAATCATCAGTACTCCTTATAATTCCGTGCACCTTATTTAAGAATTTTACCAGTCAGGTTGTAAGGAGCAGAAAGTCACTTCACTGAAGTACAGCATTATAAGGGTGAGTTTTACATGAAATTTCTCCAGCACTTAGCAGCACTAGCAGCAGCCACTAACCCTTAGCGCTAGCTCTTTCGCCCTTCAGAGGACACTATATCGGACTACTAGCTGATAGCTTAGCAGAACACTCGGGGTTCCTTAGTCTAGCGCTATTAGGTGGAATTTATGTCTCGCTAGCGCTGTGGTTAGCAGCCAATGCTAATGCTGTTGCACACAGCCTTAGTGCTGGAGAATCTTTACAGAAAATTAGGGCACTATAGGCTCCTATGGTGTGGCCTAAGCCTTTGTCTTTAATGGCATTTTTCCCTTTACATTACTTCTACTTTTATACTTTAAGTAGTTTTAAAAGCAGTATTTTAAACTTTAACTTAAAGACTAAAAAGTTTCAGTTGATACTTTAACTTCTACAGAAGTACAGTACGGGCTAAAAATTTGGACATTGATTATTGATTACTGACCTTAAGGATAAAGGGGTCCTCTGGTTGGAGTTTGAGCTCCAGGGCGCTCTGCCGAACCAGCTCCTCAAAATCTGAATCCATCTGCCTCTGGACCTCCACACCCGGGAACAGATCACCCACCAGACCCAGGAACACCGGAACGTCCTCCATCACCATCTTGGGCATGTTGAAATCTCGCAGGGCCCGCATTAAGACCTGCACACACCACAGGGCCAATCAGCAGGCTAGTCTCAGTACTACACTTCAGTACAGAAATTAAGAACTTATCAGGGGAAGGCTAAGTACTTCACAACCTTCTACTTAAAATAAAAAAGGTTAAACAAACCAAAATACTCTGTGAAGCATTTACATGGCTCTTATGTGGGAAACTGTTAATGTGTTGTTTCTGAGGCTGGTCATTTTAATGAACTTCCTGTGTAACAGAGGAAACTCTTGCTCTTTTTAAGTGATTATTTTTAAGTATTTTTTTCTTTACTTAATTGAGTATTTCTTCCCATAAAACACGGATTAAAACATTACTCAAATAGAGCTATTCACTGTATAATAACTCTACCTCTTCACCACTTGGCAAATGATGCTCTCAAACACATTAAGAGACAAGAAATTCAAGTAATTAACTCTTGATAAGTTCAGGTCAGCTGTTAACTGAAAGCTATTCCAAGTTACCGGTACTCATAAATCTGACTGAGAAAATCACGCCAAGATGTGCAAAACTGTCATCTAAGCAAGAGGTGCTACTTTGAAGAATCTCAAATATAAAACACTTTCTGGTTTGTTTAACAATTTGTTGTAAATAAATAATTTCACATGATTTTCTTCATAGTTTAAATGACTTTAGTATTAATCTACAGTGCAGGGAATTGTAGTATATCAGAACAGCCATTATCATTCTAGAAGAAACCTTGGATTTCTAGCATTAACTCATTAAATTTCATTCACAAAAAACAAATAATGAATTTTGATTAAAGTGTAGGTTTTAGAGAGTTTATAGATAGTGTTTTGGTAATGTAAACTGAATTTTAATTACATAAATGTTTGTTTTTATAGACCTGTTACAGGCAGGAGCCAAAAAAAAGTTGTTTGTAAATCTCTAAGATCAATGGTTATGGGGAAATGCACTTCAAATTCGAAAGCTTAAAGCACATCACCTGATCTTCAGGACTGGCCTTATCTCCTCTTCTGAGCTCACCAGCAACCACCAGCACAGACTTCACTGCACGCAAACCCCAGTCATAATGGTCCTGAAGAACAGCAACAGACCAGCTACTTCATTCTGTTTCCATCCACTGTAAACTTATTAACGAACACTGTGAGTTAACGATTTTAACCAACATCTGTAAGTGATATCCTCTTTAGGAGAAAGTCCCTGAAAAGCCCATCTTACCTATTGGCTCCAGCCATCATTTGCTGTAGGTGCATAAGGGGCTGTGCTCCTACCCCTCACTTACTATCAGTGTGTACTCTTGCCCACCAGAGCTACCTCTTTTTGGGTGTTTTGCAATATTTAATATTTTATAATAAAGGTTGACTGACTGGTCACAAAGTTGTAGGTCTTAAGAGTAAGTTACTGTTTTTAAAAATGTAAGCTGTGACTTCATGCTGGCTGATAACTACAGTGCAGTAACGCTGTGCTGGACTAACTTTCTCATATAATGGGAAAATAGACTGGCAGATGGGAAGGATGGCCATTTATGCTGTATTAAGAAACAAAAGCACATACTAAACGCACACTTAACTGAATGGGACAGACTACACACTGATGGTCAGTGGGGTTGGAGGACATGCCAGTTATGCAAATCAATGATTCCTTTTAGTTCTTGAGTGATGTAGTAAGAAATGTTAAGTAAACTTTACTTTTACTTATGAAAACAGTTAAAAGATTAACTCCCAGAAGAGTGTTACTATAACCACCTTAGAGTTTATTCTAGAGTGTATTCTGTGGTGTCACATGTAGATTATAAATATAAGTACCGTATTTTCAGCACTAGCCCGCCGCGTTTACCAGCACTAGCCAGCTGCGGTTACCAGCGCTAGCCCACTGCGGTTACCAGCGCTAGCCCTATGCGGTTACCAGCGCTAGCCCTCCGCGGTTACCAGCGCTAGCCCTCCGCGGTTACCAGCGCTAGCCATCCGTGGTTACCAGCGCTAGCCAGCTGCGGTTACCAGCGCTAGCCATCTGTGGTTACCAGTGCTAGCCCTCCGCGGTTAGCAGCGCTAGCCCTCCCTGGTTACCAGTGCTAGCCCTCCGCGGTTACCATTGCTAGCCCACCGCTGTTACCAGCACTAGCTCTCCATCACTTCCACTAGCCATTTTTTTTAATTGCAGCGTTTTCTCTCACTCTCGTCATTGGTCTCTCTCTCTCTGTATCTCTCTCTCTCTCTCTCTCTCTCTCTCGCCCTCGCGCTCTCCGCGTCGTTGCCAGTATGTTATTAACTAGCCAACGTTCATTTAAAGTGATGTCTGCCGTTCATGACACATAATGTGAACTAATTCACGTTCCAAGTTCTTTATTAAAAAATGTGTTGCGTTCACGGAAAAATGTGCGTGTTCAATGAACGCGTTCTTTTGAACTCGTTCACGCACAACACTGGTTACCAGTGCTATCTCGCCGCAGTTACCTGCGCTAGCCAGCTGTGATTACCTGTGCTAGCCAGCTGTGGTTACCAGCGCTAGCCAGCCGCCGTTAGCACTCGTAAATGCTGCTGATGGCGCTACACTGAGGAACCTTGAGTGTTTCTGTAACCCAGGGCGCTATGAGCTAGCAGTTTGTCCCACTAAGCTTGTTTTAACACTTAATATTCTCCCCTCTGAACAGCGGAATATGCTATGAAATATTAGCTATGCTAATGTCGCTGTTCTCAGTCTTAGCGCTTCAGAAACTTCGCTGAAGTGCAGCGTTATACAGGAGTTTCAGTGGAGTGGCTTTATTGCTCCTTACAACCTGACCAGCAAAGTTCTTACATAATTCACACTGATGATTTTTGAGAAAATGATAAGATTTTAAGTGCTCCTTATAGTTCGAAAAGTACGGTACAGGTTACAGAGGAGGTGTTCAGTAATCTCTAATATTCTTCTTTATGAGGTTCCTAACCCTATGTGACGCTATTATCTAGAACTCGGAAAGTCACACCCTTCATAGTGAGTGTCTATACCATCATTTTAGGAGTGTGGGTTTCAGGGCACCTGTTTGGAGAGCAGTTCTTTGCAGAGGTTGTACAGGGTGATGAACTTTCTGCCCAGGAGCTTAGCATTCAGGAAGCCTTCAGCCATCAGCATGATCTCACAGATCAGCTCCATATCCGGCACTACCATAGCACACGGCCTGCGGGACCACCGAGACACACACACAGTACAAACATACAGTATCCAACAAGACTGAATACACACCTCACATTTCCCATAATATTTCATTATATCTTTCCATTGGTCAACACTATGAAAATTAAATGAAACTTGGACTACCATGGTGAAAAAAAAAAAAAAATATATATATATATATATATAGTTAATTGTAATTAAAACATATTGAGAAATGTCTAAGTATGCTGTAAATATACTAAGAAATGTTTGTTCTTACTGAAAATATATCAAAAGTACAGTAATATTAAGATTTCATCAAATGTTTAAAAGTAAACTTTGATCATACTTTTTAAAAAAGTACAATATAGTGTATTTAAAAAAAATTGACTACAATGGAGTACACTTTTAGTTTAATGTAATTGAAAAATACTTCTAAAATACTTATTTCCAAATATACGTTTGTACATTTCTAGCAAAGTGTGTTAAAACAAATGTTACAGTAGTTCACTTAAAGTACAATGTATCATGTAACTTTTAAAAAGTAAATTAAATTACTACTAATGAAAAAAAAAGAATGTAAATTTGTAATATGTTAAATATTGTAGTAAAGTATATTAAAATATATTTTTATGCCCAATGAAGTATACTAGAAGTGTGCTACTTACGAAAAGACAGGAACAAGAAGCATATTTGTACTCTAATGTAAAAATATTTTACATTACATTTTACATTCTTAGTACATTTATAATTTACTCTGTGTATAAACATGATACAGTTGTAATTGTTATAAATTTACTGTAAGCATATTTAAAATATGGGGTTAAATACATGAAGTAGTATGTTTAAATGTTACATGTGTATATGTACTTGGGCCTGCTTGGAGGTGTACTGGTTCCGTATGACATCCTGCAGCACGTTTACCCACAGATGATGCAGCTGGGCCTGTAGATCCTGCTCTACACTTGTAGGTTTTCCTAGCCTTTCGTCTTAGCTGCTCCCATAAATGCTTTTTGTGTTGTTAAACTATCCTAAATTACCCTCTGAGAACATGTTTACAGGGCAGCAGGGAAAGCACTAATGTATAGTGACTGTATGTTTGGCAGTTACTTGAATTATTATAAACATAGATTTCAAGCCAATATTGATGAATTATAGATGGACATAGCAGCAATTTTACTTTTGAAATCTCTCACTCAGGCGCTTGGGCTCTCTCTCTTGCTCACTCGCTCTCATTCGTGTCTCTTCTTCTCTTTCGCTCTCTTTGTCTTTCAACTACTCACTCTCTCTCTCTCTCTCGCACGCGCGAGCACGCAGACTTACTCTCTTTCTCTCACTCTACTTTACTACTTTACTGAGATATTATAGTTTAAGCAGTTCAGATCTGTATGTATCTGTAAGTATGGTAGCCTCTCATGGTGACAGTATGAGAATGTTAAACAAATCTGTTGTGTTAGAATAATTAACACTTTATATATTTTTCGGTTGTAATATAGAAAAAGGTGTAGAAAAAAGTATGAAACCCAGCCCTATTAACAATAGTGGGAAATGTAGAACCACTATCATCTATGTGTCTAAAATTTAAGGTACTGTATCTAAGCATCACCCCACTATTCCCACATCAGCACATCCTTTCAGAACTGGCTCTCTCTCTAATATCTACTCACCTGAAGAGAGCTTTTAGGTTCTCAGGTAACTCTGTTCGTCCTGAGTATCCGGGGTTCATGGTGATGAAGACTCCGACGCTGGGCTTCAGGCTGATCTCCTCTTCCAAAAACACAAACCTATCAAACAGAACAGATCACGTCTCTGCCTCTCTTACTGCTGTAAACTCAAACTCATACACAATCTACTCCTGAGGCACCTGGTCTTCCTGTGGCGAAGAGCATCCTGTACGGTCTTCACCTGCACCGCCACCACCGACAGCACCTCCACCGCGATACGGTTAAACTCGTCGAAGCAGCCCCACGCTCCCGTCTGACACAGGCCTTTAAAGATATTCCCTATGGACTGAAGCACCAACAAAAGCACACCCACTGCAGATTCATACTGGATTTATATCACAACTAGGGCTGCACCATACTGGAAAAACTGAAACACACTGAAATACATTTCCATTTTGCAAAAGATGTATATTATGATATTTAAAAAAAAATCAGTATGATAAATTTACCATATTTTTCACACTATAGGCGCACCGGATTATATGGTGTATTATGCTACACTAGTAAGGTAAAGGGGTGTCTCCATGTTTCCCCTCTAATTCAAGTCTTGCCACTGGGTGTAACCAAAACTGTAATTCTTTCACAGTTAAAACACTCTTTTAAACTCAAATGAGGGCTGGATGTTAATCTACACAGATTTCTCTCCTGAAAACTGTTTATTTGGGTGAGTAAAGCGCTTCTGTTTATTTACAGTGAGCTTAGATTTGCAGATTTCTACTAAGGCTAAAGTAGTGTAGCTAATGCCGCCTGACAGAGCTACAACGAGCCAGGGTGATATCAGCTAGTGGTCCATCGCATGTAGCATGTTTTAACATGGTAAACGCACAGACTACAGTCTGATAAACTCAACTGTGAACACTAAAAGAACTAGTGCTTAGCGAGGTAAGTGGGTAATACTAATGCTGCTCCAGCAGTGCTATAGCTGGGGTTAGCAGCAGGTTACAGGCTGATAATACTCACCTCACAAAAAAATTAATTCAGCTAACAATGAAACCCACAAATGTAGGAAATCTTGTTGTTAAAAGTGACGATTAGCACTATATTACCATAGGTTAATGTGTAGTTTCAATATTTAATGACTGAATTCTTCATAACAAGCATAAACAAAAGATCGCTAGCAGTTTCCCGCTCTAGCTTAAATAGTGCAACTCTGTTCCAAAAGGAAAGGTTTACACTTGAGAAGAAGGGGTAGGGGTAAGTGGTAGGGCCAAGGGGTGAAATGGGATTGGGTCTAAGAATACCTTGTAGTCCATCTGCTCAGAGCAGTTAAAGACGTACACCATGACCCCCAGTGCCCGGCCCAGGTCTTTAGTGGTCTCAGTCTTTCCTGTTCCGGCCGGTCCTGCAGGAGCTCCGCCCATGTTCAGGTGTAGAGACTGAGTCAGGGTCACATAGCACCTGTTTATACAAACAAAACCAAACACAGGCAACGCTCATGAGGAAAAACGCAAACGTCATGAAAACAACTGTAGCCTTACCAGGTCAATACGTAGGGATCAGTGATGTGATGTGAAAAATAAAATAAAATAAAATAGATTGGACAGCTTTTAAATAAATTTTCAAAAAGTCTTTATACGTCCACTAATATTCTCTAAAAGGACTAACATTCAGGTGTATAGCAACACCAGTAATTAAAGCAGTTAGAGTTACAGATTTTAAGCTGATAAAAACTCAAAAGAGTGCCTTTATACCCAGCTAGAAAAAAACACTTATCTCTCTCCGTCCTGCACTGTATACGTTTGTGGCACTGTGTTGTCCTCATGCTGAAAACGCGACTAAATTGACAGACGTCACTACCCCAAGCAAAAAATATACCCTTTTACTAAAAAAAAAAAAAAAAAAAAAAAAAGTAACACACGGTGACTTGATAAGTAACTTTAATCTGATTACTAGATTGGAAATAGTAACGCATTAGATTACTCGTTACTGAAAAAAAATGGTTAGATTAGAGATAATGCATTACAAAGTTACATCACAGGTAGGAATGTATCTAATATTTGGCAATAAAAAATATTAAGCTAGCACTAGTTAGTTGGTTAAATATAGAATAGCACTGCTGAGGTTGTGAAAAATGTTTGCAGATTCCGTCAAAAAATGTTATTATATCAATAAAGTATAGCCAAGTAAATCAAGTGGGTGAAGAATGACCACAGAAATGAATGCATCATTAGAATGTGAAGGAATGTAGCATAACAAAGGCAGACTGACAGAAAAATATGGATGCAAGTTCACTGATAATTGCTGAAGAAAGGATTGTAGAATAACTAGTAGGGATGCAACGGTACAGTGTTGCCACGGTTCGGTTCGTATCGCGGTTCTTGGGCCACAGTACCAGTTTCTTTTCGATATATCAATATTAGAGCTTAGATTCTCTGCCCGAACCGAGATTTCCCACCACTTTCCTCAAGCCGTGTCGGGTCGGGCTCCAGAAAATATCAGAAAATATATGTCTGTGACGTATGTGTCTGTGGCATCTGTTTTTTAATGCTATTTTTATTTTATATAAAGCTCTGGCATGATAGTCACAATATATCCAAGTAACCAAGTATGATTTTTTAATGAAAACTGAAAGTAAAAAAAAACATTTTTGTTAACTGAAATGAATAAAAACGGTAATTAAAAGAAAAAAGGTAACTAACTGGAACTGTATTGAGAGTTTATAAAACTAACTAAAATTAACTGAAATTACTGATAGCATACCCTTCGTTTTTGTGTTGGTTAATTTATTTATAAGCACTGTTTCCACTTAAGCAGTTTTACAGCGGGCGGTGTTGTGCCGATTCTGTTCTTGAAGCGGAGTCAGAGTCGAATTAAAACTAAATTGGAGGAGAAAAAGTGAAAATAAAATAAAATTAAACTATAGTATAGTTGAAAACTATTATAACCTTGTAAGTAACAAATCAAACTGTTTTAAAAAAATCACGAGTTAGAATGTTATAATCACGCAGCTATTGGCGTGCGCGAGCTTCTCCACTTATCCCCGTTTGACTTGCAGCTCTGTGTTTACCTGTTCTTACACATTGAGGAGACGTGGAGATGGAGGAGATAGAGGAGCAGCATGCGCTCAGCAGCCCCAGCACCGTGTACAGCGGCAGAGCGTTCGTTCGCTCTGTTAGTGCGCGCACCGAAATACCGTGGTCCATCCGGGTGTATCGAACCGGACAGAGTACAGAGAACCGTTGCATCCCTAATGACTATAGAAATAAAGCCAGTGTGATTATTGGATTGAAAGTGGAATAACTATAGAAATGAGCACAGTGCAATCATACTGCCCTACAAAGCAAAAAGGCAGTAACTGCACAGAGCACCAAACTGAGAAAAATGACCTTAAAGTTATCTTGTTGTCCAGCCCAAGTAGTTGTAGGTAGATTATTGGACATGAGGCAGTATTGTTACTCCATATAACCTTATTCTTTGCC
Organism: Astyanax mexicanus; assembly: GCF_023375975.1. NCBI lineage: Eukaryota > Metazoa > Chordata > Actinopteri > Characiformes > Acestrorhamphidae > Astyanax > Astyanax mexicanus. Next base: position 10,209,722 of record NC_064413.1, on the reverse strand, counting down.
GATATCGGTAATTTTAATATTTTTTTTATTTTACCCCTTTTTTACAGTTACTGTATTTTTGCTTTGTATTACTCCTACTTTCGAAAGTTCCATACCAAGTAAGAAGGCAGTAACTTAATATTCTTCAAAAACCTTTTTTGTCATAGCTAGGGTTTTGTTGTATTTGAGTTGTACTGATTGGAACCATTTGTATCCTGCAAGACAGTGTTGCCACAGCTAATGTAATTAAACCATTTAAGGTGTTAATAGTTCACTCAGATTTTTTTCTGGTGTTTATCACATCTAAAAAAATATAATATTTCCAAGCTGCATCAAGGGCCAAATGAGCAGCGTTCATATTTTTATATGGCCCTATTATGGGAGTGTACTTAGTGTGTATTCTTAGTTAATTTATGTTCATTAATCTCAAACACATCTGAATTATCTGCAATACATAATATACACTAGTTTTAACCTGGATGCACTGAAATACAAGTTCATCGTCAAAGTTGTTTTTCAAGTTGATTTAAAATGTCATAGCCTACACAAAAATACTTTTTCACGGAACCCCCTGTCACCTCAGACTCCGGACCTTCAGAACCTAATACACAAAAGTGATTAATGAAGTGAATACTCAGGATATTTTTTTTTTAAATAGATAGAAACGAGTAAATAAGCTTATTTGATATTAATTTAATAAATAGTTACATATACAACTGTCACAAAACAGGGGATAATGAAAGAACAACATTTTATTAAAAAGAACCTTCTGTACATTAATTCGGCCTATGACTAAAATATTGCTTTCATTAGGCCAACACAATAATAAATAAATACCTGTAATAAATAATAAATACATTTGCATCCTTTAAACATGCGTTTTAAATTAGATGAAACCAAACATAATATAAGTAATACACAAATCATTGTGAATATGTAGACTGATATATGTGATCAGGTGTAAATTATATGTCTAAAAAATGTTGTTTTTTATGTCACAAGAGGGCGAAAGAGCACACTAAAGGGCAAACGATGAAATACATACAGTAATCATTTTGATTTGGTCCATTATAACTTAAGGTAAGAGGCTATTTTTTTCTTTTTTCATGTCTGAAATGGGATGGAAGAAAATGTGCACGACTTGGAGTTGCAGAAGTTAGATTGGGGTTACAGTCAGTGTTACAGAACTGTGTACAGAACCCCCCCTTCTTAACCCCTCCCAGCACAGATCTTTCTGTTGAGGGAGAAAACTCAGATATAAATATAAAGTTCAGCCGTGATATGTGAGGAGCCCAGCCGAGCACAGCACAGAGACCCGGCCACTCGGAGGGACAGTGCCGCTGTGCACACCGTGCTGCGGGCGCAGAAGGCTTGTTAGCCAGCTAGCTTCAGCACGGGTCCAGCACGGAGCCTCACTGTCACTAACACCGACTTACCGGATCTCCGCGCTCGCCGTGAACCTGATCCTAGATACAGAACATATAATATAAAGTTAGGGAGGATAAACTAGTTTGTAGGGGCGGGGTGGAGAGTGGGAGGGGGCACGGAACGTCTCCGGACAGAAAACAGCTGATAGCGCTGACAGGAACTTTTGTGATACGTTTCTAATCAGTCATAATCATTCGCTGTTGTTACTAACCATACTCCGGATATTTTCTTTTTAATGCCAGTTCCACCATCTTTTTCCCTCTGGATTGGGCCATCGTAACAAGAAAGTGCAGTTTCACAGAGTAAAATTGCAGCGTCAAAAGAGTCCCGCGTGGTGTTCTCTATGGCAACAGTAACATCGCTGTGGCAACAGCGTAATTATTACGTGAAGTGATACAACAAAGAATGACAGTAACTGTCACGCTACAAGGCAAGAATACAGTAATGGCGTTTACTGCCTTTTTGCTTTGCTTTACTAGTAGTTTTTGTAGTTACTGTACAAACACCCACCAATTTTCTCCAAAACGACACACATTTGAGATGAGATATTTTGTTACATGACAAATAATGCTTTGAATGTTACAAAAAACACAATAACTCATTTTCGCCAAAAAATGCAGTTACTGCCTTTTTGCTTTGTAGGGCAGCATAGTGTTTGTAATGCACCTATGGAAATTACAGTCACAAATTCTGGAAATAAGTGTAGCGTAACCAGGGAAACATACATAACCTACATAGCCATAGCCACAGTCAGAATGAATATAGTGTAACCATTTAAACAAGTGCAGCATAAAAATGGAAATGAGTGAAAAGTTTATTACCAAAAATGGATAAGTGCAAAATAAACTTTCACATGTAGCATAAGGTAAGACTGTATGAATAACTGTTCATAATAATTAAATATGGCTTTTTGTAGTGAATAAATGAAGAGCAGAGGCTGTACCTGTCTGTGAGGGGTGTGATGACCAGCCGGGGTTTGTTGCCCAGGTATTCGTATGAGTAGAGGAACTGGGTGTCACAGATTTTGGCGTAGCAGTGCTTTTGATCTTCATCCCAGCAGTGCCGGAGCTGAGAGAGCCAGGTAAACGCCTGAGCACTGCTCACCTGCACACAGCAGCCTTTACAATTACACCACGAATACACCCTAACAACATATATTAGTGCATACACGTGTAATATAATTTTGTTAGAGCAAGGCAAGCATGGGCTTGTTTGCGGAACTGGACATAAATGAGACTCCAGCGACGGTTTAAAAAGAGGAGAGACTGGTGGAGCTGTGGAGTGATCAAGAATGTCTCTTTAATGTGTCTTCCTATTTATAATAACAATAAAAAATAAAATAATCTTAGAAAAATTCTCGTTGCAGTCTCGCAAATAGTGACCCTGCAAAATCCCTAGTCTCTCCAAAATCTTATTCAGTGAGTAAAAAGTCTGTGTCTTGTCTTTAGATGAGAGAGGGTGTCAGACTTTAGTCTATTAATCGTCTTTTCTCAGTCATCTAGTGTAAGTAAAAATTTCTAATTAATCGCAACAGAATTGTGTGATTGTGATTAGGCCTGTCACAATAATTGCAATATTGATATATCGCATATATAATTTTTGATAATCATGATATAGTCTATTGTGTTATATATACATATATATATATATATATATATATATGAACAGTATTTTAGTCTGTCATGATTCAATAACTGTGATTCGATAAACACAGCGTGGACTAAAGTAGGTCAAGGTATAAGTATATCATTCCCAAACTAATTATAATAAATAATTACTTCAAATTTAGTTTAGTCTTTAAAAAGTATATGATTGATTTTTATGCTACTCTGTTATCATTATGTAAGAGGCATTTAATAGTCTTAAAATGACAAAAATATTGTGTATCGCAATCATTTCTGGGAAGATATATCGTCCACAAAAAAATCTTATCATGACAGGCCTAATAGTGATTAATCTCACTTTTATTCTCTTTAATACTAAGCTTTTACTTATATTATATTTATATTTATAATATTTATTGGTATTTGAATATAAAGAACAGACTCATTGTCAGATTGAATGAAATTATATTTATATTAGTATGGTCAATCACTTAAAAATAATTGTACTAATTACAACAATTATATGTGTGCGAGAGAAAGAGCATAAATAAAATAATCTTTTTTTACTACTGAATTTGATGATGTGTTTTATCTCTGTTATATCTCTTAATAACCAGCCTCTGTAAACTTTATCATATGATTAATTAGCGCAAAATACTTTCTGCACACAACGTTTGCAGAATAATTTTTCATTTACAACCAAACTTATCTTACACCCTAATAGGGGTGGGCGATATGGCCCTAAAATAATATCACGATATTTCATGGTATAATCACAATAATGATACTCTTGGTGATATGACAAAAAAAAAAATACACTACTGAAACATAACAATATGATATTGCACATCCCTAACTGAGATGTTAAAAAGATACAAGAAATTTAGCAGATTTGTAGCAGAAGTAAATGATTAAATGATAATTAGGGGTGGGTGATATGGCACGATATTTCAGGGTATAATATTGTTCACTATATTAAAAAATGCTGGCGATATTATCGCATACGATAAGATATGGCACACCCCTAATGTTCATGAACTGTGTTAGTGTTTACTGTAGGGCGTCTGTGCAGAAGATTGACTTTAGATGGAAGATGCACTTTAGAAAAAACTGTGCCAAAACTTTAGGACTGTCCTAAATGAGACAAACGCCACTCAGATCTCCTCCAGCCCCTTTAATCATGAGTGACGGGACACAGTAAACACGACCCACCCACCTTCTGATCCACCAGCCTGGACACCACGTCCCGGGCGTGCACGTCCAGCGTGCAGACGGTCATAATCTTCTGCCGGTCCCCCGGACTCAGTTCACCCGTCAGCATGGAGATGAGGGAAGTCAGCTGGGCGGTCTGGAGGGGGAGGGAGGTTGATGGGCGGTTATGAGCGCGCTCAGTAATACTGCTGTGCTTACAGTAATTATATCAATTTACATGCCAGAGAGAAGAGGACAGTAATAATAACAGCAGCAGCACAGGCTCAGGGTCACACACACACACACACACACACACACACACACACACACACACACACACACACACACACACACAGACACAGATAAATGAGCTGTGTGGTTATTTAGCCTCCTGACTGCAGTACATGACCTCGCTCCATAAACACAGAGGGACGTCTGTGTGTGTCTGTGTGTGTGTACAAAACTGAGAAAAGTAATATAGTATAGTATAGTATAGACAGAGCGCAATTAGGCCAAACACCACCACGCCATGTGGGGAAACAAGTCACACTTGTCTGTACACTTTCCTTACGGATTTACGGATTGTTTTTTAAATTGACAATATCAATAAACGAAGAAGCTGATATGTTGTGGGATGCACTGAAAAACACACAAAAAAACTAATTTAACCTTTTTTACATCATTCACAAACCTCAAAATGGAAAAAAATAAATTTAAGTGGTTTAAAACAAATTAACAGGCTCGATGCTGACAGTATTATATACAGTCTGTGTATTAAAGTCTGGAGTGGAAAAATAATATTAGAAAGACATAATCCGTCTTTGATTAAAATAATAATAATGTAAAAGAATGGAGAAAAGTGAAAGTGTCCCTTTGTGTCAAAGAGCAAGGATTCACATTAATACACTTATTTTAACTTTGTAGAAGAAAAACACTTACTGCAACAATACACTGTACACTCATATATATTTTGGAGGCAGTATAAAATATAGATACGGTTATATATAATATTGTTTTTCTTTGTGATTGTTATTGATACATGTCACCAAAAATGGATCTTTGATTTTTTTGAATTGATGTATTTTATTGTTTTAATGAATTCTTTTTTACAAGCTTCTGTTTCACAGATTGTAAAGATTTTACTGTAGTGTAGTTCCAGCATGATCTATCTACACATTTTACACTATTTACACATTTTTACAGCAATAGAACTGTTCTAATTTATAACAGTTTATGGATATATATATATATATATATATATATATATATCATATACATATCATACATATAAATAAATACACACCCTTCAATCTTAAGTTATAAGACCCACACAAACGTGTGTGTGTGTGTGTGTGTGTGTGTGTGGTTAGGACCGGTTGCGGTTGTACAGTGTGGCTCTTTTTAACAGACAGGCAAATGAGATGTAATCCTAAACTGCCCCCGTCCCCCGTTTGGTGTGTATGAGATGTAAAGCGGTTGAGGTTGGGCTGCATTTATCACAGAGCGTCTGACAGCCAGTCCAATCAGAGTCTGCAGGAAACAGGCAGATTATTCAAACAGCGGCCAAGGACGTGCTAACCTCGCACTGCGCCGGCACCACCACCACCACCACCCACAGTTCCACACGCTGCAGACCCGGCACATCACCGACACACACACTCCATCACACACTCCATCACACACAGGATGAGGGAGCTGTTCAGCACTCGCAGCAGCTCCATCAACTCCACCAGCTCCTACAGCTCCATCAGTCTGAGCTAACCGCCGCTCCGCCCGGCTGACGAGGGGCAGGGGGGATCAGAGCCACAGAACAGCCGATGATGAGCCGCCTGTCCCGTTTAAAGATAACGGCTGTTTGTGGTTGTCAGTGGAAGCGATACAACACACACACCTGATAAACACATGGAGCTGTGTATAAATATATATATATGTATATATATATTTATATATATTTATATTTATATATATATATATATTTACACAGGGGTGTAACGGTATGGGTATTCCCCACAAAAGGGTAATCAGTTTAACACTTGCTGGGTTTTGTTTTGCCGTTGACCTCAACAGTATATTGTCTAATCGTACTTATTAAACAAAAAGAATATGTCTGAATTCAGGTTTAGAGAAAAGCAGGTTCAATCACACTTAGCCGGCCGTCCGCCTCGAACCGCTTACCAGACGTTGAACAGGAACATAAATACACACATGGATTTACGCACACACACATGAATCGCTCGCCAGTTCAGCAAAAAGCTAGACACACCTGTGCTAAATAGAGTAGTTAGGACAGAGGAGAAGTGGTCCAGAGTTCATTTTAGTGATGAAAGTAAGGTTAATGTGGGTCTGATGGGAAACAATATGTTCGTTGACAAACTGGGGAAAGACTGAACCAAGAGTGCAAGTGTATATCAATACCTCCTTCAATAACAAGTGATTCCTTCCTTGCGTTTATCACAGCCAGCAATTTTCATGCAGGATAAAAGCAGTTCCTTAAAACTGAAAACATTGAAAAAAAGAATTGGACAGCCCAGAGTCCTGATCTAAACCCAGAAGAAAACCTCTGGAAAATCCTTAGTAACAAAGTTATGGCCAAGAAACCCACACAGTCACAGAACCGTGGAAAAGACTGGAAGAAGTGTGGACCAAAATCACAGCAGAGCAGTGTTAGTGATGTTCTGTTGCCGTAGATGTACAATGTTGTGCAAAAGTTTTAGGCACCTGTGGAAATTTCAGTAAAGAAACAGCTTCTTATCTGTGCAGTAAGGGTTTATTAGCTCAGTAAAACACTAGTATTACAATAAATACAAACAGCAATTTTACAAAAAGCAGAGCTTTTACAGCCCTGTTTTCCTTAAAACAGCTCATAATCTCTCCTCCTCTTCTGAGTTTAACACACTTTACCTAAACTTACCACACCCTACATCACTCTACATCACTGTAACTCTCTCTAGTCACTCTACCTCACACTCTCTTTACTTTACCTCACTCAGCCTTATTATACATACCATTAACACACTCTACCTCCTACTACCTAAATTTACCACACCCTACATCACTCCACGTCACTGTAACTCTCTCTACCATCACTCTACCTCACACCATCTTTACTGTACCTCACTCAGCCTCATTATACGTCCAAAATCTATCTATCTATCTATCTATCTATCTATCTATCTATCTATCTATCTATCTATCTATCTATCTATCTATCTATCTATCTATCTAAATTTACCACACCCTACACAACTCTATGTCACTGTAACTCCATCTATCATCACTCTACATCACTGTACCTCACTTTACCTCACTCTACCCATCTGTTCCTCACTCTATCTTGTTTTACCTCACTCTACCTAGCTTTACTACACTGTCTCATTTTTATTTCATTTCACCTTACTGTACCTCACTGTACCTAGCTTTACGACACTCTGCCTCACGCTTCCCTCGCTTCACCTCACTTTACTCTCACTATACTTTGCTTTACCACACTCTACCTCCCTCTACCTAGTTTTACCACACGATACAGCACTGTACCATCATGCTATGTAACTGTACCTCGCTCTACGTCACACTACCTATCTGTTCCTCACTCTCTCACTCGCCCTCACTCTATCTCTCTTCACCTCCCTCTACCTTAGTTTTACCACACGTTGCCCTACACTTACCTCACTTCACCTCACTTCACCTCACTATATTTATTTACCACACTGCTAAAACAAAAAGTGTAATTAACATAGACTTACCAGGTTATTTGCCAGATTATGAGATATGGTAGATATGGTAGTAAAGTGACTTTTACATGAGAAACATTCTGTACCATGGCTTACACATTACACACATCTTAGTATAACACACACACATGCTCACATCATATGTTCTCACCCTATTTCAGAATTTTATTAATTTTACAACAGAGCCACAGAACAGCCGATGATGAGCCGCCTGTCCCGTCTAAAGATAACGGCTGTTTGTGGTTGTCAGTGGAAGCGATACAACACACACACCTGATAAACACATGGAGCTGTGTATAAATATATATATATATATATATATATATATATATATATATATATATATATATATATATATATTTACACAGGGGTGTAACGGTATGGGTATTCCCCACAAAAGGGTAATCATTTTAACACTTGTTGGGTTTTGTTTTGCCGTTGACCTCAACAGTATATTGTCTAATCGTACTTATTAAACAAAAAGAATATGTCTGAATTCAGGTTTAGAGAAAAGCAGGTTCAATCACACTTAGCCGGCCGTCCGCCTCGAACCGCTTACCAGACGTTGAACAGGAACATAAATATTTTTTATTTATTTAATTTTTTTATTATTTTATTTTATTAATTTTACAACAGTTGTAACAAACACAAAAATACAAAATTTCTAAACACCAATGTGAACTGGAATCCTGGAATGTGTAAATGAAATGAATTTAAATGATTGATGATTGATTGAAGTTAATACAGTTTCAGTCTGTAAAGTCCTGATTGAGTACCTGTTTCTTGCTGTAGTCCCGCAGTGCCGTGTCGAACCCCTCGGTCACGCGCTGGAAGGCCAGCTCCACATCAGCGGCCCACCAGATCTGAGAGGCCGTCAGGACGGCCTGGGCCGGACGCTCTAAAGCCCAGAGCTCCCGCGGACGCTCCTCATACGCCCCCACCGCCTCAGCTATCTGCCTCCTCACCCCCGCCCTCATCACCTCCTCCACACGCCCCAACCACACCTCCACCTGCACACAGTCCACAGTACTGACATATCAGACTTCCTGAATATTCATTTCACAATTCTCTCCACCACATTTCACACTATCTGTGTTACTGAAGTAATACTGAAGTTCCTCCTAAATAATCAAATGACTAGTGGAGTTGGGGATGAGTTGTGGAGTTGGGGATGAGTTGGGGAGTTGGGGATGAGTTGTGGAGTTGAGGATGAGCTGTGGAGTTGGGGTAAGTTGTGGATCTTAGGGATGAGTTCTGGATCTTAGGGATGAGCTGTGGAGTTGGGGGTAAGTTGTGGATCTTAGGGATGAGTTGTGGAGTTGGGGGTGAGTTGTGAAGATGGGGATGAGCTGTGGAGTGGGGAATGAGTTGTGGAGTTGGGGGTGAGTTGTGGATGTTAGGATTGAGTGGTGGAGTTGGGGGTGAGCTGTGAAGATGGGAATGAGTTGTGGAGTTGGGGATGAGTTGTGGATGTTACGATTGAGTGGTGGAGTTGGGGGTAAGCTGTGGAGTTGGGGTGAGCTGTGGTGTTGGGGTGAGCTGTGGAGTTGGGGGTGAGCTGTGGAGTTGGGGATGAGTTGTGAAGTTGGGGATGAGCTGTGCAGTTGGGGACGAGCTGTGGAGTTGGGGACGAGCTGTGGTGTTGGGGATGAGTTGTGGAGTTGGGGATGAGCTATGCAGTTGGGGATGAGTTGTGGATGTGTTGTGGATTTGGGGATGAGCTGTGGAGTTGGGGATAAGTTGTGGAGTTGGGGATGAGCCGTGTTGTTGGGGATGAGCTGTGGAGTTGGGGGTAAGCTGTGGAGTTGGGAATGAGTTGTGGAGTTGGGGATGAGTTGTGGAGTCGGGGTGAGTTGTGAAGATGGGGATGAGCTGTGGAGTGGGGAATGAGTTGTGGATGAGTTGTGGATGTTAGGATTGAGTGGTGGAGTTGGGGGTGAGCTGTGGAGTTGGGGGTGAGCTGTGCAGTTGGGGATGAGCTGTGGAGTTGGGGGTGAGCTGTGGTGTTGGGGTGAGCTGTGGAGTTGGGGGTGAGTTGTGGTGTTGGGGGTGAGCTGTGGAGTTGGGGGTGAGTTGTGGAGTTGGGGATGACCTGTGGAGTTGGGGGTGAGCTGTGGAGTTGGGGGTGAGCTGTGGAGTTGGGGGTGAGCTGTGGTGTTGGGGGTGAGCTGTGGAGTTGGGGGTGAGTTGTGGAGTTGGGGATGAGCTGTTGAGTTGGGGGTGAGCTGTGGAGTTGGGGGTGAGCTGTGCAGTTGGGGGTGAGCTGTGGAGTTGGGGGTGAGCTGTGGAGTTGGGGGTGAGCTGTGGAGTTGGGGGTGAGTTGTGGAGTTGGGGATGAGCTGTGGATCTGGGGATGAGCTGTGGAGTTGGGGATGAGCTGTGGAGTTGGGGAGAAGTTGTGGAGTTGTGGATGTGTTGTGGATTTGGGGGTAAGTTGTGGAGTTGGGGGTGAGCTGTGGAGTTGGGGATGAGCCGTGGTGTTGGGGATGAGCCGTGGAGTTGGGGGTAAGTTGTGGAGTTGGGGATGAGCTGTGGAGTTGGGGATGAGCTGTGGAGTTGGGGATGAGCTGTGGAGTTGGGGGTGAGCTGTGGAGTTGGGGATGAGCCGTGGTGTTGGGGATGAGCTGTGGAGTTGGGGGTAAGTTGTGGAGTTGGGGATGAGCTGTGGAGTTGGGGATGAGCTGTGGAGTTGGGGGTGAGCTGTGGAGTTGGGGTGAGCTGTGGAGTTGGGGTGAGCTGTGGAGTTGGGGGTGAGCTGTGGAGTTGGGGATGAGCTGTGGAGTTGGGGATGAGCTGTGGAGTTGGGGGTGAGCTGTGGAGTTGGGGATGAGCTGTGGAGTTGGGGATGAGCTGTGGAGTTGGGGGTGAGCTGTGGAGTTGGGGGTGAGCTGTGCAGTTGGGGGTGAGCTGTGGAGTTGGGGGTGAGCTGTGGAGTTGGGGGTGAGCTGTGGAGTTGGGGGTGAGTTGTGGAGTTGGGGATGAGCTGTGGATCTGGGGGTGAGCTGTGGAGTTAGGGGTGAGCTGTGGAGTTGGGGATGAGCTGTGGAGTTGGGGATGAGCTGTGGAGTTGGGGATGAGCTGTGGAGTTGGGGAGAAGTTGTGGAGTTGTGGATGTGTTGTGGATTTGGGGGTAAGTTGTGGAGTTGGGGGTGAGCTGTGGAGTTGGGGATGAGCCGTGGTGTTGGGGATGAGCCGTGGAGTTGGGGGTAAGTTGTGGAGTTGGGGATGAGCTGTGGAGTTGGGGATGAGCTGTGGAGTTGGGGATGAGCTGTGGAGTTGGGGGTGAGCTGTGGAGTTGGGGATGAGCTGTGGAGTTGGGGGTGAGCTGTGGAGTTGGGGATGAGCCGTGGTGTTGGGGATGAGCTGTGGAGTTGGGGGTAAGTTGTGGAGTTGGGGATGAGCTGTGGAGTTGGGGATGAGCTGTGGAGTTGGGGGTGAGCTGTGGAGTTGGGGTGAGCTGTGGAGTTGGGGGTGAGCTGTGGAGTTGGGGATGAACTGTGGAGTTGGGGATGAGCTGTGGAGTTGGGGATGAGCTGTGGAGTTGGGGATGAGCTGGGTGAGCTGTGGAGTTGGGGATGAGCCGTGGTGTTGGGGATGAGCTGTGGAGTTGGGGTTAAGTTGTGGAGTTGGGGACGAGCTGTGGAGTTGGGGGTGAGCTGTGGAGTTGGGGGTGAGCTGTGGAGTTGGGGGTGAGCTGTGGAGTTGGGGTGAGCTGTGGAGTTGGGGATGAGCTGTGGAGTTGGGGATGAGCTGTGGAGTTGGGGGTGAGCTGTGGAGCTGGGGATGAGTTGTGGAGTTGGGGAGAAGTTGTGGAGTTGGGGAGAAGTTGTGGAGTTGTGGATGTGTTGTGGATTTGGGGGTAAGTTGTGGAGTTGGGGGTGAGCTGTGGAGTTGGGGATGAGCCGTGGTGTTGGGGATGAGCCGTGGAGTTGGGGGTAAGTTGTGGAGTTGGGGATGAGTTGTGGAGTTGGGGATGAGTTGTGGAATTGGGGATGAGCTGTGGAGTTGGGGATGAGCTGTGGAGTTGGGGATGAGTTGTGGAGTTGGGGATGAGTTGTGGAGTTGGGGAAGAGTTGTGGAATTGGGGAGGAGTTGTGGACTTGGGGATGAGCTGTGGAGATGGGGGTGAGCTGTGGAGTTGGGGGTGAGCTGTGGAGTTGGGGGTGAGCTGTGGAGTTGGGGATGAGCTGTGGAGTTGGGGGTGAGCTGTGGAGTTGGGGGTAAGTTGTGGAGTTGGGGATGAACTGTGGAGTTGGGGGTGAGCTGTGGAGTTGGGGATGAGCTGTGGAGTTGGGGGTGAGCTGTGGAGTTGGGGATGAGCCGTGGAGTTCGATGAGCCGTGGAGTTGGGGTAAGTTGTGGAGTTGGGGGTGAGCTGTGGAGTTGGGGATGAGCCGTGGAGTTGGGGGTAAGTTGTGGAGTTGGGGATGAGTTGTGGAGTTGGGGATGAGTTGTGGAGTTGGGGATGAGCTGTGGAGTTGGGGATGAGCTGTGGAGTTGGGGATGAGTTGTGGAGTTGGGGATGAGCTGTGGAGTTGGGGATGAGCTGTGGAGTTGGGGATGAGTTGTGGAGTTGGGGATGAGTTGTGGAGTTGGGGAAGAGTTGTGGAATTGGGGAGGAGTTGTGGAGTTGGGGATGAGCTGTGGAGTTGGGGGTGAGCTGTGGAGTTGGGGGTGAGCTGTGGAGTTGGGGGTAAGTTGTGGAGTTGGGGATGAACTGTGGAGTTGGGGGTGAGCTGTGGAGTTGGGGATGAGCCGTGGTGTTGGGGATGAGCCGTGGAGTTGGGGTAAGTTGTGGAGTTGGGGGTGAGCTGTGGAGTTGGGGATGAGCCGTGGAGTTGGGGGTAAGTTGTGGAGTTGGGGATGAGCCGTGGAGTTGGGGGTAAGTTGTGGAGTTGGGGATGAGTTGTGGAGTTGGGGATGAGTTGTGGAGTTGGGGGTGAGCTGTGGAGTTGGGGATGAGCTGTGGAGTTGGGGATGATTTGTGGAGTTGGGGATTAGTTGTGGAGTTGGGGATGAGTTGTGGAGTTGGGGATGAGCTGTGGAGTTGGGGAGGAGTTGTGGAATTGGGGATGAGCTGTGGAGTTGGGGGTGAGCTGTGGAGTTGGGGATGAGCTGTGGAGTTGGGGGTGAGCTGTGGAGTTGGGGATGAGCTGTGGTGTTGGGGATGAGCTGTGGAGTTGGGGGTAAGTTGTGGAGTTGGGGATGAGCTGTGGAGTTGGGGGTGAGCTGTGGAGTTGGGGGTGAGCTGTGGAGTTGGGGGTGAGCTGTGGAGTTGGGGTGAGCTGTGGAGTTGGGGATGAGCTGTGGAGTTGGGGATGAGCTGTGGAGTTGGGGATGAGCTGTGGAGTTGGGGGTGAGCTGTGGAGTTGGTGATGAGTTGTGGAGTTGGGGAGAAGTTGTGGTGTTGGGGAGAAGTTGTGGAGTTGGGGAGAAGTTGTGGAGTTGTGGATGTGTTGTGGATTTGGGGGTAAGTTGTGGAGTTGGGGGTGAGCTGTGGAGTTGGGGATGAGCCGTGGTGTTGGGGATGAGCCGTGGAGTTGGGGGTAAGTTGTGGAGTTGGGGATGAGTTGTGGAGTTTGTGATGAGTTGTGGAGTTGGGGATGAGTTGTGGAGTTGGGGATGAGCTGTGGAGTTGGGGATGAGCTGTGGAGTTGGGGATGAGTTGTGGAGTTGGGGATGAGTTGTGGAGTTGGGGAAGAGTTGTGGAATTGGGGAGGAGTTGTGGAGTTGGGGATGAGCTGTGGAGTTGGGGGTGAGCTGTGGAGTTGGGGGTGAGCTGTGGAGTTGGGGGTAAGTTGTGGAGTTGGGGATGAACTGTGGAGTTGGGGGTGAGCTGTGGAGTTGGGGATGAGCCGTGGTGTTGGGGATGAGCCGTGGAGTTGGGGTAAGTTGTGGAGTTGGGGAGGAGTTGTGGAGTTGGGGGTGAGCTGTGGAGTTGGGGGTGAGCTGTGGAGTTGGGGGTAAGTTGTGGAGTTGGGGATGAACTGTGGAGTTGGGGGTGAGCTGTGGAGTTGGGGATGAGCCGTGGTGTTGGGGATGAGCCGTGGAGTTGGGGTAAGTTGTGGAGTTGGGGGTGAGCTGTGGAGTTGGGGATGAGCCGTGGAGTTGGGGGTAAGTTGTGGAGTTGGGGATGAGCCGTGGAGTTGGGGGTAAGTTGTGGAGTTGGGGATGAGTTGTGGAGTTGGGGATGAGTTGTGGAGTTGGGGGTGAGCTGTGGAGTTGGGGATGAGCTGTGGAGTTGGGGATGATTTGTGGAGTTGGGGATTAGTTGTGGAGTTGGGGATGAGTTGTGGAGTTGGGGATGAGCTGTGGAGTTGGGGAGGAGTTGTGGAATTGGGGATGAGCTGTGGAGTTGGGGGTGAGCTGTGGAGTTGGGGATGAGCTGTGGAGTTGGGGGTGAGCTGTGGAGTTGGGGATGAGCTGTGGTGTTGGGGATGAGCTGTGGAGTTGGGGGTAAGTTGTGGAGTTGGGGATGAGCTGTGGAGTTGGGGGTGAGCTGTGGAGTTGGGGGTGAGCTGTGGAGTTGGGGGTGAGCTGTGGAGTTGGGGTGAGCTGTGGAGTTGGGGATGAGCTGTGGAGTTGGGGATGAGCTGTGGAGTTGGGGATGAGCTGTGGAGTTGGGGGTGAGCTGTGGAGTTGGTGATGAGTTGTGGAGTTGGGGAGAAGTTGTGGAGTTGGGGAGAAGTTGTGGAGTTGGGGAGAAGTTGTGGAGTTGTGGATGTGTTGTGGATTTGGGGGTAAGTTGTGGAGTTGGGGGTGAGCTGTGGAGTTGGGGATGAGCCGTGGTGTTGGGGATGAGCCGTGGAGTTGGGGGTAAGTTGTGGAGTTGGGGATGAGTTGTGGAGTTTGTGATGAGTTGTGGAGTTGGGGATGAGTTGTGGAGTTGGGGATGAGCTGTGGAGTTGGGGATGAGCTGTGGAGTTGGGGATGAGTTGTGGAGTTGGGGATGAGTTGTGGAGTTGGGGAAGAGTTGTGGAATTGGGGAGGAGTTGTGGAGTTGGGGATGAGCTGTGGAGTTGGGGGTGAGCTGTGGAGTTGGGGGTGAGCTGTGGAGTTGGGGGTAAGTTGTGGAGTTGGGGATGAACTGTGGAGTTGGGGGTGAGCTGTGGAGTTGGGGATGAGCCGTGGTGTTGGGGATGAGCCGTGGAGTTGGGGTAAGTTGTGGAGTTGGGGGTGAGCTGTGGAGTTGGGGATGAGCCGTGGAGTTGGGGGTAAGTTGTGGAGTTGGGGATGAGCCGTGGAGTTGGGGGTAAGTTGTGGAGTTGGGGATGAGTTGTGGAGTTGGGGATGAGTTGTGGAGTTGGGGGTGAGCTGTGGAGTTGGGGATGAGCTGTGGAGTTGGGGATGATTTGTGGAGTTGGGGATTAGTTGTGGAGTTGGGGATGAGTTGTGGAGTTGGGGATGAGTTGTGGAGTTGGGGATGAGTTGTGGAGTTAAGGGATGAGTTGAGGAGTTGTGGATGAGATGTGGAGTTAAGGGATGAGTTGAGGAGTTGGTGATGAGATGTGGAGTTAAGGGATGAGTTGTGGATTTGGTGATGAGTTGTGGTGTTGGGGAGGAGTTGTGGAATTGGGGAAAAGTTGTGGAGTTGGGGATGAGATGTGGATGAGTTGTGGAGTTGGGGATGAGTTGTGGAGTTGGGGAGGAGTTGTGGAATTGGGGAGGAGTTGTGGAGTTGGGGATGAGTTGTGGATGAGTTGTGGAGTTGGAGATGAGTTGTGGAGTTGGGGATGAGTTGTGGAGTTGGGGATGAGCTGTGGAGTTGGGGGTGAGCTGTGGAGTTGGGGGTGAGCTGTGGAGTTGGGGTGAGCTGTGGAGTTGGGGTGAGCTGTGGAGTTGGGGATGAGCTGTGGAGTTGGGGGTGAGCTGTGGAGTTGGGGATGAGCTGTGGAGTTGGGGATGAGCTGTGGAGTTGGGGATGACCTGTGGAGTTGGTGATGAGTTGTGGAGTTGGGGAGAAGTTGTGGAGTTGGGGAGAAGTTGTGGAGTTGTGGATGTGTTGTGGATTTTGGGGTAAGCTGTGGAGTTGGGGGTGAGCTGTGGAGTTGGGGATGAGCCGTGGTGTTGGGGATGAGCTGTGGAGTTGGGGGTAAGTTGTGGAGTTGGGGATGAGCTGTGGAGTTGGGGATGAGCTGTGGAGTTGGGGGTGAGCTGTGGAGTTGGGGTGAGCTGTGGAGTTGGGGGTGAGCTGTGGAGTTGGGGGTGAGCTGTGGAGTTGGGGATGAGCTGTGGAGTTGGGGGTGAGCTGTGGAGTTGGGGATGAGCCGTGGTGTTGGGGATGAGCTGTGGAGTTGGGGGTAAGTTGTGGAGTTGGGGATGAGCTGTGGAGTTGGGGGTGAGCTGTGGAGTTGGGGGTGATCTGTGGAGTTGGGGATGAGTTGTGGAGTTGGGGATTAGTTGTGAAGTTGGGGATGAGCTGTGGAGTTGGGGATGAGTTGTGGAGTTGGGGATGAGTTGTGGAGTTAAGGGATGAGTTGAGGAGTTGTGGATGAGATGTGGAGTTAAGGGATGAGTTGAGGAGTTGTGGATGAGATGTGGAGTTGGGGATGAGATGTGGATGAGTTGTGGAGTTGGGGATGAGTTGTGGAGGAGTTGTGGAATTGGGGAGGAGTTATGGAGTTGGGGATGTGTTGGGGATGAGTTGTGGAGTTGGGGATGAGTTGTGGAGTTGGGGATGAGTTGTGGAGTTGGGGATGAGTTGTGGAGTTAGGGGATGAGTTGAGGAGTTGTGGATGAGTTGTGGGGTTGGTGATGAGTTGTGGAGTAGGGGAGGAGTTGTGGAATTGGGGAGGAGTTGTGGATGAGTTGTGGAGTTGTGGATGAGTTGTGGAGTTAAGGGATGAGTTGAGGAGTTGGGGATGAGTTGTGGAGTTCTGGATGAGTTGTGGAGTTGGGGAGGAGTTGTGGAATTGGGGAGGAGTTGTGGAGTTGTGGAGTTGGTGATGAGTTGTGGAGTTGGGGAGGAGTTGTGGAGTTGGGGATGAGTTGTGGAGTTGGGGATGAGTTGTGGAGTTAAGGGATGAGTTGAGGAGTTGGGGATGAGTTGTGGAGTTGGTGATGAGTTGTTAAGTTAGGGAGGAGTTGTGGAATTGGGGAGGAGTTGTGGAGTTGGGGATGAGTTGTGGAGTTGGGGATGAGTTGTGGATGAGTTGTGGAGTTGGGGATGAGTTGTGGAGTTGTGGATGACTTGTGGATGAGTTGTGGAGTTGGGGATGAGTTGTGGAGTTGGGGATGAGTTGTGGAGTTAAGGGATGAGTTGAGGAGTTGGGGATGAGTTGAGGAGTTGGGGATGAGTTGTGGAGTTGGTGATGAGTTGTTAAGTTAGGGAGGAGTTGTGGAATTGGGGAGGAGTTGTGGAGTTGGGGATGAGTTGTGGATGAGTTGTGGAGTTGTGGATGAGTTGTGGAGTTGGGGATGAGTTGTGGAGTTGGGGATGACTTGTGGATGAGTTGTGGAGTTGTGGATGAGTTGTGGAGTTGTGGATGAGTTGTGGAGTTGGGGATGAGTTGTGGATGAGTTGTGGAGTTGTGGATGAGTTGTGGAGTTGTGGATGAGTTGTGGATGAGTTGTGGAGTTGTGGATGAGTTGTGGAGTTGTGGATGAGTTGTGGATGAGTTGTGGAGTTGTGGATGAGTTGTGGAGTTGTGGATGAGTTGTGGATGAGTTGTGGAGTTGTGGATGAGTTGTGGAGTTGTGGATGAGTTGTAAAGTTTAGATAAAAGTAGAAGTTATAAATGAATCAGCCAATAAACTAACAGAATAAGACGTGTTGTAAACATCACACAGTAAAACAGATTACAATGCTGATATCTAGAGGACGGGGTTTAAACACAACACTAAATTAACCCCTTCTCACACCAATCTTTACATGCAAAGTAAAAATTTAAAATAGACACTGTATGTTTAAGAATTTATACAGTAAGCTGAAAATAAAAAAAAATAACTTTAAATTTATCATTTAAATACAATATTACAATACCTTACAACATATGATATTTTCTTTGTAGTTGTGGAGTTGGGGATGAGTTGTGGAGTTGGGGATGAGTTGTGGAGTTAGGGGATGAGTTGAGGAGTTGTGGATGAGTTGTGGAGTTGGTGATGAGTTGTGGAGTAGGGGAGGAGTTGTGGAATTGGGGAGGAGTCGTGGATGAGTTGTGGAGTTGTGGATGAGTTGTGGATGAGTTGTGGAGTTAAGGGATGAGTTGAGGAGTTGGGGATGAGTTGTGGAGTTCTGGATGAGTTGTGGAGTTGGTGATGAGTTGTGGAGTTGGGGAGGAGTTGTGGAATTGGGGAGGAGTTGTGGAGTTGTGGATGAGTTGTGGAGTAGGTGATGAGTTGTGGAGTTGGGGAGGAGTTGTGGAGTTGGGGATGAGTTGTGGAGTTGGGGATGAGTTGTGGAGTTAAGGGATGAGTTGAGGAGTTGGGGATGAGTTGAGGAGTTGGGGATGAGTTGTGGAGTTAAGGGATGAGTTGAGGAGTTGGGGATGAGTTGAGGAGTTGGGGATGAGTTGTGGAGTTGGTGATGAGTTGTTAAGTTAGGGAGGAGTTGTGGAATTGGGGAGGAGTTGTGGAGTTGGGGATGAGTTGTTGAGTTGGGGATGAGTTGTGGAGTTGGGGATGAGTTGTGGATGAGTTGTGGAGTTGGGGATGAGTTGTGGAGTTGGGGATGACTTGTGGAGTTGGGGATGAGTTGTGGAGTTGGGGATGAGTTGTGGAGTTAAGGGATGAGTTGAGGAGTTGGGGATGAGTTGAGGAGTTGGGGATGAGTTGTGGAGTTGGTGATGAGTTGTTAAGTTAGGGAGGAGTTGTGGAATTGGGGAGGAGTTGTGGAGTTGGGGATGAGTTGTGGATGAGTTGTGGAGTTGTGGATGAGTTGTGGAGTTGGGGATGAGTTGTGGATGAGTTGTGGAGTTGTGGATGAGTTGTGGAGTTGTGGATGAGTTGGGGATGAGTTGTGGAGTTGGTGATGAGTTGTTAAGTTAGGGAGGAGTTGTGGAATTGGGGAGGAGTTGTGGAGTTGTGGATGAGTTGTGGATGAGTTGTGGAGTTGTGGATGAGTTGTGGATGAGTTGTGGAGTTGTGGATGAGTTGTGGATGAGTTGTGGAGTTGTGGATGAGTTGTGGAGTTGTGGATGAGTTGTAAAGTTTAGATAAAAGTAGAAGTTATAAATGAATCAGCCAATAAACTAACAGAATAAGACGTGTTGTAAACATCACACAGTAAAACAGATTACAATGCTGATATCTAGAGGACGGGGTTTAAACACAACACTAAATTAACCCCTTCTCACACCAATCTTTACATGCAAAGTAAAAATTTAAAATAGACACTGTATGTTTAAGAATTTATACAGTAAGCTGAAAATTAAAAAAAATAACTTTAAATTTATAATTTAAATACAATATTACAATACCTTACAACATATGATATTTTCTTGCACCCCTACTATAGAATAATATGAGATGTATATAAGATCTAATGAAAGAGTAAAACACTGCCATCTAGTGGGAGGGTTTTTACCAGAGCAGTAAAAGAACCACTGTCTGACACCAATCTTTACATCCAAACTAATCATTAAAAATCAATATTGACATTTTAAGAATTGAAACAGTATTGGCCAAAACATTATTGTGGTGTGATATATATAATATAATAATATATATTATATATGATATATATAATATATATATATATATTAGGGGTGTCAATATTAAAGCGTTAACGCACGCTGTTAATTTGGAATCAGTAATGCATAACTATATTTTTAATGCAAGTTAATTAAGGCACCACGTTTGACCCTACTTCCGCTGTAATCTCCCCTGCCCTCACCCAACGCACTTATTCGTTTTCTGGATGATTGGTTAAACGGCGGCACTCTTATGATGTCCAGCAGTAACACTCTGGTTCAGACTTCCAGCTCAGACCCGGTCAGAGATCTCTCTCTCTTACTCATACACGTGCGCAAACACACACCCACCCGCGCGTGCACACACACTGCTCCTCATCTCTAATATTTTTAAATATTCAAATTAAGTTCGAATTCAGAAATCCTCACAACCAATTTTACAGTCCAATTTATCATGCATTTTTTATTCCAGCACCCTGCGTTGATTTTATCTCCCCTTAAACATACAGGTATATACTATTATTTTAATTGACACCACTAATATACATATAATTGCATTTTACATATCTTACATTCATGCTTTTATGTACATTTAAATATCCACTATAAAAATTTACATCTGAGTAAAAACAAATGTGATTAATCGTAGTTAGTCACAGAATTTTGTTGATTGAATTTTTTAATCGATTGACACCACTAAAACATATATATTTATATATCTGGGCTGCATTCAGAAAGAGCAGATAATGAAGATGCTGGTTACCGGGCCGGTGCAGTCACAGAGGGTGTCGAGGGGCAGGTACTCTCTCTCTCCACTGAAGATGCCCACGGCTTCTGTGCCCTCCTGAGAGAAGTGCAGGTCTGCCACGCTGTCGAACAGCTTGGCCAGGTGAGGGGTGACCTGAGGAACAGCACAGCTCGGCTGATGATTGGCTGAGATACAGTACAGAGTGCTGCAGTGCGGGGGTGAGGATATAATGATGCACGGATAATGACAGCGCTAACGACATACTGCTACTGTTAATTATAATCAGCACGCCACAAGAGCGGGACCACGCCCTCTGACCCGCCTCCTCCGGGTCCCAGTTTAGAAGCCAGCGCTGGGTGGTACCGCGGGTCAGACTCAGGTGCAGTGCTAAACTGCATTTCTCGCATCATAATCACACTGCCCCGCTGGAGATCAGATCAGCCAGCAGTCCTGTTTAATCAGATAAAGGTCCTGTCGAGTGACGGCGACTCATTACCCCGCGCTCCTGTACTGAACTACAAGCTGTACTCCAAACACAAGCTGAACTCTCAACACTGAAATCCAGAGTTAAAAGCAAAGTGTAAAGTTATTTAAAAAAAAAAATCCACACAGCTGGGGTTATTAGTCAGAGCTAACAAAAATCATGGGCAGTTTAAACACTCTTCAGGGTATTCTGTCTCTTAGGCTCCGCCTCCTGATTTTACATCTAAATATGGCACAATATTTAGAAAGGCAACTCATCAAATTGACAACTCTGCATATTTTTTTTGGGTGCAAAAAAATCTCCCTTATGCTGTTCATAGACTACACGACTCTTAAAGACTTTTAATAAACTAAAGTCTGACACCCTCTCACATCTAAAGACAAGTCACAGACCTTTTACTCACACACTAAGATTTTGCAAAGATCTTGCAGGGTCACTATTTGTAAGACTGCAGCCGGACTCTTTCTGAGAATATTTCCCATCATGCTTCTGGTGGAATTTACATATAATACATATTACATATTAAGTTACAAATAATGTGTATATCAATACTGTGATTTATCAGACACTCACAACTTTTGTCCCCATCAACAGTTTGTTTTCTGCCACACTCTTAGTTCTCAATATATTTTTAAAAGAATACATTTTGTGTTTGTGTTGTGGAAGCTATTTCTTTACTTTTTATACTTGTGCTGGCCAGACTCCTTTACATGCTAAGCAGAACAGTCCCTTGTGGAAAAAGGGGGAGGAGCTTTTCCCAGGGTAATTAACCAATCGCTGCCTGCTTAGGGCCAAGACCTGGCTTGGGTGGTGGAAAGGTTTTTGTTATTATTCAGTAGTGCTGCCTGAAGAAAGCAATTTAACAGTAAGAACTCGAGTTCGAAATGAAGTAAAACCAGGATTGTAGGACAACCCATCCCATTTCCAATATTGTCAACAGCACTGTTAGCAGCTGCTTACTGGTGCTTAGTGCTAGTAGATGGCACCCAACAGAGCTACACTGAGGAACCCTGAGTGTTCCAGAAAGCCAGGTGCTATCAGCTATTGGTTCGTCCCATGTAGCTTGTTTTAACACAGTAAACATGTAGACTACAGTCGGACATACTCACCTCTGAACGGCAAGAAAGCTATCACTGCAGTTAACAGCTAACGCTAATACTGCTCCAGCCTGGAGAAACTTCACTGTATAACTCCTGTATAATGCTGTATATCAGCAGAGTGGACCAGAGCGCACCAGATTATAAGGGCTCTCGGGGGAACAGTACCTGTTTGGGCTGAGTTCTGTTGGAGAGAATATCCAGCAGGTCAGTTGAGGAAATGAAGTAGAAGCGAGGGAACGTCATTCTCTTGGTTTCCAGGTATTTGGCCAGTGCTTTCTCACACACAGCAAGTCTGGAACACACATTCTCATTCATTATCACTGTTATAAGCAGATGAGTTGACTCAAAGTAACAAATTTGATGACTTGCAACTTGATTTTACCTTCACTGACTTGGATTGGGTTTAGTCTTGGACTTCAAGATAAAAAAAAAACACTTGACAGTCCTATTATGCAATATAATTTATTTCCAAGTATTAAAAAAAAAAATAATATATATATATATAAATAAATAATATATATATATTTTATATATATATAAAATAATATTGAATCTCATAACTGGAACATTTGTAGCTGTGTTACTTTCCTGCCACATATAGCGCTTGGCATTTAGGCCAAAAAGATCAACTTTGGTCTCTTCTGGCCACAGCGTCTTCTTTTACATGTTTGCTGTGTCCCTACATCAAAACGATGTATAAAATCTGACGAACCTCATTTGCAAATCCTTCAGGGTCTCCAGAAGACCCGGCTTGTTGGTGGCTTCGATTACGTTCTTGGTTTCAGCGCTTTTATACATCAGGTCCTAAACACACAGTGTAACATAACAAAGACAAATAACTGAGAATCCATCTTAAATTAAAGTGATAGTTTGTTTTTATATAGTAGGTATATAGTGTTTTAGATAGGATTTTCAGACCTCTCTGGTAAGAATGTGTAATTGCACTGAGCATGTGGAAAAGTACTTTTAAAACATCCAACAAACACAGAAAAGAAAACTGCATCTGAATGCATTCTTTAAGAGCAAGTGTTGGACCTTTTTTATTGGTTTATCCATATAAAACATCTAGAAGAAAATGGGAGATAGGACTGAATTTTAGGCCTCAGTAAATAGCAGATTAGTGCTGAAGCAAATGGCACATCCCGGGTGGAAGAAGACTAGTTACGACCTCAAAAGTGTATGTGTTTCCTGTATGTGTGTGTGAAACCATCTGAACAACATGAGAAAGAACACTGTTGAGGACACCGGCAAAACAAAACCCAACACAAGGGTATAGACATAAGCAGTCATGTTGTTTTGGCGACAATAAAACACTTACTATAGGAGTACAGCTTATTAGCATGTGTCCAGCAGGGCTGTAAAGACCCATCCCTTTATCTCACACTGCTATACTCTTTCTACATTGGGTAAACTCTGTGTAGTGTACGTATCTTTATTCTTCTTTTTAGTAAGTGTCTCTGTATATCCTATCTTTTTTATCTTTGCTTAGCTTCCTATTTTAAATTTTATACACTATTTTAGCTTGAATTGTTTTCATTTCTTATTGTTTTGTGTTATCAGGCAGTTAATAACGCAGTTCACTTGTGATAATTACGTTTTTTTTGTTTTATGACTTTTTAATACCTCTTAGGGAAAACAAAAAGGACCAAAATGACAAAGCACGCAATATCAATATAGATAGACTTTGCAGTTAGTTTTTATTTCTTGTAGTTCCTGACAAACCAAAATTCAAAAAAATAATTTAGCATAGAAGAAAGAACAGTTTGCACACTAAAAATAGTGTCTAGTGCAAAAATTTGGTTATTCATCCCCCGTGCCTACATTTAAAGTACACAGTAGTGTTATTAGGATAACAAAATTATCAATACGATACCCGTCTAAATATCTCGATATTATATATTGATACTGAAACAAACCACAGAAAAAAATAAAACATCAGAATTTAATGGAATAAAAGATTGAACATGAATCTAAAACAAATCATTATAAAAATAATAATAAAAGAAAAAAAGGAACATATTAACAATTATGATTTATTCTTCATTTCAAATGATGACATAAAAAAAATCTGGAAAGTCTTTGATAGTTAACTTTGTCTGTGAGCTGTTTGAGAGGAGAGCCCCTCCCTCTAAACCAGAATATGATGATGTAATGCATAAGGAATTTAAAAGCTGGGAGACATTTAAACTTTAAAATCCTGTGTGGTGTTTGGATGCTTTGAGGAACTTCCTGAGAACTGAAAACTGATAAATAAAGCAGTAAATGAGTCACAGAAAATCACTTAGAAAGAAACTTCGATTGAGTGTTTTATTTTAAGTGTTTTCCACAATGGATTAATCACAGATAATCCCCAGAGAGCAATGACACTGCACTTTTTAGAAACACTAGGATTTATTTCAAGATCTTTCTATCCATATATATGGTTTATGCTGATGTGTTGAGGCATTCTTGAGTTAGAAAGCTGAGAAAACTGTGAGATTTTTGTGCCAAGCACAGCGCCTGGTGTTGATTGAGACTAAATAAATATATGGGGTATTGTAAAAAAATAAATAAATTGGAGTATTGTAGTGGTTTTAATGACAAAGTATTGAGAATTTTCTAGTATTGGTATACCATGCAACACTAGTACACAGCATTCTCTACACTGGCTAAAGGAAAGTAACATACCTGAACATAGCACTCACCCCTTCCCATTCCTTCAAATTGGAAAACTGCTACATGCAATGTGCAAAAATAAAAACATTACTGTATTTTACAGACTATAAGGCTTACTGAATAATAAGGAACAACATCAATGATCTGTTTTCTGGTCTATTTTCTTAGGTACGGCACACTAGATTATTAAGGCACACTGGATTATAAGATAAATTAAGCAACACTAGTTAGCAGCAGTTAGCAGTAGGGGTGGGCGATATGGCCCTTAAATAATATCACGATATTTCATGGTATTATTGCGATAACCATACTCTTGGCGATATGACAAAAAAAATATTAAAAATGCACTACTGAAACAAAACATATGATATTGCACACCCCTAACTGAGATATTAAAAAGATACAATACATTTTGCAGATTTGTAGCAGAAGTAATTGATCCAAAATGTCATAATACTAATAATAATGCACTCCAAATATCTCCATATATCCAGGATTAAAGTAAAATAAATGATACTGAACAGATATAATCTGTCTCTAGTAGATTTTTAATAGGAAATGAGAACAGTGTGAATTTTTCTTTTGCTTAAAACAGCAAAAAAAGTAGTACCCTGATGTGATAATTAGGGGTGAGAGTTATGGCACGATATTTCAGGGTATAATATCGTTCACAATATTCAAAAATGTTGGCGATAGTATCGCATGCGATACGATATGGCACACCCCTAGTTAGAAGTGCTAGCCAAACACGGTTAGCGCTAGTAAATGCAGACTGACAGAGCTACACTGAAGAACCCTGAGTGCTTCGGTAACCCAGGGCAGCTGTATCAGCTCTGTACTTCAGGAGAGTGACTTTACTGCTTCTTACATCCTGACTGGTAAAATACATACATAAGGCTCACTGGATTATAATACGCACTGATGATTTTTGGAAATATTTAAGGATTTTAAGTGCATTTTATAGTGTGAAAAATACAGTATATTGACACTCTGGGAGATGTATTAAAGACGTTTTAATCAAAATGAATGTCTTTAAGATATAAGAATGTACAACTTTTTAAAAGGATGTGTAGATAGCCTGAGAGCTAAGCTAAAACAGCTTAAGTGTAAAATCAAGTGTAAAACCTGTGATCCACAGACTCACCTTAAAGTCCGTGTTGATGGAGAGGAAGTGAAGCGCGTCCACAGGAAGCTGGTGCTGAATGTCATCCGATCCAATAAAGACGCTCTCCAGGTGAGCCCAGCGTCTCTGCACCTCCAGCCACAGCATCAGCACACACTCTGCCCGACTGAGCCGGGTCTGCAGAACCAGAACCTGTGCGTGGAAAAACTCCACCTGCTTCATCTGCAGCATGGCCTGCAGCTGCATCTGAGAACAGGACGTAGCTATCCTCACTCAGCAGAACTACATGTGCTTACCACTGATCTTATACACTGTACAGATTAGAGGTGTGGGGTTTTAACATTCCTCCATCCACAGTGTGACGTGTATACTGGGAATACACTACAGTAGACTGATGTTACCACCCACAGTAGACAGTAGGGGTGTGACGAGATATTGTGCCACGAGATCTCACGAGATTAAATGTGACGATATTTCTCGTCAAGCTTAAACCTGTCTCGCGGGAGAGAAAAAAAAAACAGTTTAATGTGGACTTTTTAAGAGGGATCTGGCAACCCAGTAGCAGAGAGTGTGAGAGCAGCTCTCAGCAGAATAGGAACATTCTGGCAGTTGTATAGAACAGAGGTCACTAATGGGCGGACCGCGGTCCGGACCCAAACGTTGTCCAATGCGGACCCAAACCGATAAACTACTGAGAAGGATTTAATTGTGCGGCGCAGTAAACTCACAGACCAATCACGTGTGGGGTAAGATCACCACAATCAGATCTATGCAGATGCGGTAAGTAAAAAAAATAAAAAAATAAACACACCGCTCCTCACGCGGGATCGAACCCGTGTTGTCAGGGTCGTGGTACCGCGGCCGTGAAAAAACGCCTTTATAAGGAGATAGGGAGAACGAGAACGGCGGAAAAACGAGAACGGCGGAAACTAGTCACGCCGAGCGCGACAGAGAGACAGGGGATAAATATAAACAAAATCTGTCCAGAGAGGCATTTCTACTTCTTCTTCTTCTTTTTCTATATTTTTACATCATTCAGTTCAAACAACCTTACAGGATATAGCACTTAAGTTAATTATTTAATATAATTAAATACCCCTGATATAGAAGATGCTTCTGCTACGTTTAAGTTGTTTGTCTGGCTGCATTTTGGCTTTTCAGTGGAAACAATAAACGGTAACAGAGTGACCAACAAGACACAAACCAAATATAAATACTGTAAGTAAATCCTACACGTGACTGTTTCATAGGCAGCTGTACTAATCCCTTAGCTCTGTACTGTATTTAAAAAAAATGTTCTGTCTCTGTTTGCACTTCAAGCATAGTCTTAATATGACTGGTTATGGTTATGAATAGTTAAATTACAAGAGATTTAGGAGAAAAAAAAACACAAACCATATGCTTTATATGACTGGTTGTGGTTTGCACTTATTGTTTGCACTATATAAGACCTAGAAAAGATGTATTTTTATTTTTTATTCTTATTTATATTCCTTATAGAATCAATGTGTGAGAGAAACCAGTCTGTTAAGTTTGCGGTATATGATTTTGTCCAAAAAAAAAAAAGTTTTCTTTAAAATTTAATTTTTAAATCATGTCTCTTTATCGTGAGCCCAATATCGTGTCTCGTCTCGTCTCGTGGTATTAGTGTCTCGTCACACCCCTAGTAGAAAGTGCAGTGGAGGGTAATGATGATAACCAGCGGCGTCTGGCTAGAATTGTCTGCGTGAACAGTGACTAGTGACAAACGACTGCAAATCACATCAACATTCAATGCAGTGCCCTAATGCCAAGCTCAGACTACACACATTTTTTGTCCCTCACGGTGTTCACTATGTCAGATTAAGTAGTTATTTTCGTTTTGTGTCGTTTTTGGGGGACTGGCAACACTACACGTTAATCACCGACCAGTCATCGTCCGCGTCCTCGCGTGAGTTCGTAGGTCATCGTGGGGGAGAAGCTGAATCTGAGAATCACGGCTACACAAGCCCTTTGCGTGATGGAAGCGCTTTTGTGCTGAAGAAACTCAATAAAAGAGGGAGAAGCGACTGTGGGCTCAAAATCGGGTCAAAATCGGGCTAAAATCGTGTAGTCTGATCCGGGCATAACATGTAGCACAGGGGTCGGCAATTAGTTTTGGCTGTGGGCCAGATATTTTCTAAGCCATTATGTGGCGGGCCACAAAAATGATCTGTTTTTTGGAAAATGAATAAAGCCAGGATAAAAGGAAAAATTACAGTTTTTCCCAAATGTTTAAACGCATTTCTAGAAACTTGGCTCAGTTTCTCAAAACTCTAAACACAAACTGAAAATTATGAACTGCTTTGTCAAAACTCCACAAATCTCTGGCAAAACTGATTCCTTTCACCAAAACATCACACACACATTTATATGCTTATCTCTTACAGAGCATCAAATAAACACTGACAAGATAAATTCAAAGCACTATTATCAGAAGTATTTGGTTGTGTTTTTGACTTCATGTACAAAAACACAACCAACAAATTCAAAAACAGTACAAATTCAAATCCATACAAGAAATATGAGGAAATATGTTACATTTCTGATCTTTATCAAATCAAAGCACTATTATCAGAAGTATTTAGTTATGTTTTTGACTTCATGAGGCCGCTGTACAAATTCAAATGCACACAAGCCCATGGAAATATGTTGGCTTTCTGTTGTTTTTATTTATTTGTTGTGGTGTAGAACCCCCTCATTTACAGTACTACACAAATGTAAGCTATATTTACTGTATGTAAAATGTTGCACAACTGTAATTTTCACCTATTTTCACAATGAGAAACATGATAAGGAAAATTCACATACTAAGAGGACACAAAAATGTATTTATTGCAAAATGCAAAGAAACAGATCACTGTTCATCAGACCCCTGATCTCGGTCAGGCAAGAAGACCTCATCTACATCAGCTGCAATATTCTCTCTCGCCAAACAGCGGGGGAAAAATGCATTGCATGGCAAATCCATCTTTGGTAATCATCTGCGTGGATGTCATCACATGCCTCCCCCATAACACGAAGTAGCGCCACACGCTCGTGGGGTCTGCGTTTGTACACTTTCCACCTCCATGCAGAAAAGAATTCCTCTATTGGATTGAGAAATGGGGAATATGGTGGAAGGTGCAGCACAACAAACTGTGGATTTAGAGAACCAATCATTGACCAGAGCTGCCCAGTGGAAACTTACATTATTCCAGATGACAACATAGTAGGGCTGTATCAGTCACAAGAGGCCTCTTTTATACTCTGACAAATGATTGAAACGTTCTTCTAATTAAGTTTACACAGCAGCAACTTGTGTGAGACTACTTGGTAATTAGGGTTTTGTATTTGAAGGTCAGTGATTCTCAGGTGACCAAGGTGTTCTAAATTATGCAATTTGTGTTTAGTGATTTGCAAAGCTGTGATTTAGAATGATATTAGAGTGAGAACATGTGAAACTGTGTTTAGAGTTTAGCAGTTTGGAGTCACAATGTTGACACATGAGCTTCATGTTTTTGGATTTGTGTACACAGTTCCACATGTTTTGTGTAAACATTTGGGAAAAACTGTAATAAATAAACACACCACTCCTCACGCGGGGATCAAACCCGAGGCGTTAGTTTCGTGGTTCATTATACTGTGCCAGCTAGTGGACTGAGTTACAACTTATAATGAGACAGGGATCCAGAGAACGGGCGGAAAAACGAGAATAGGCGGAAACTAAAGTCCCGCCAAGTGTGACAGAGAGACGGGAAGGCATGTAAACTAAAGTTCACCAGAAAGGCATTTCATTTGTTTATTTTTTCATTATCGTTAATTTCAGTTCAAACAACCGCACAGGCCAGATGTTTCACGCTTGCGGGTCACATCCGGCCCGCAGGCCACCCTTTTGCCATCCTATGATGTAGCATATAAGTGTATATTGCACTGAAGAGTAGGGGTTGCATAACAAAGATAAAGGATAAAGACAGACGTTAAAAACAGCTCTTCTACAAATTACTGTGCAACGAAGAAACAGCTCAAATCTACACATCCAGTGCTAACCGCTAAGACCAGTGGTAGATGGAGATGGAGCACGATAAAAACAGGCAGGCTAATATCCAATTTTTTTTTTTAAAGGCTAAAGGACCTCCCCGAAGATTTCACATTATTTTAGCTAGATATACTAGGTAGATATACTTGCTGTTAAGTACGCGTTCGTATACGCATCATGGCTGCTTCGCGTATCCTGCGTCTGTCTGGAGTGTAGTTTGTGCACATCCTTTAAAAATGAATGCAACGCATACATGATGTGCAATACACACAAAACTGCTAGGGGCAGTGTACCCGCTAACCTCGAGTGTTGCCATGTTTG
This sequence comes from Astyanax mexicanus, assembly GCF_023375975.1. Classification (NCBI taxonomy): domain Eukaryota; kingdom Metazoa; phylum Chordata; class Actinopteri; order Characiformes; family Acestrorhamphidae; genus Astyanax; species Astyanax mexicanus. The sequence goes on along the minus strand of NC_064413.1, from coordinate 10,179,693 downwards.
CATCGTTCAAATCCGGAATCCCTTTGCCATGTTTACATTGTGTAAATCCCCAAGCCCTTTCTACAGTCTGCCCTCTAGTAAAAGCCTCCAGTTACACGTGTTGCACATAGGCTAGTATGTTTCTCAGTTACATTTACAACACAGCCTGTTGTCTACGCAAACGCATGGGCAAAGAGCAAGTGTGCTTCTACCCTAAAAATGTAAACAGGAATTAAAACTGACGATTACATTTTTAATTTACTTTAAAATAGATTCATTTAAGTACATTGACGGAACAACTTGAGTTGCTACGGAAATTTCAGAAAGATTCCCAGAGAGCTATTAAAGACATGTGCTAGCTAGTATAGTTTTAGCTTGTGAAAGTCAAATTAATAAACAACTCTAGAAATCTCCATAATTCAACTACCTGAACTAGTTTTACTCTAGAAACCACTGAGCTTTGCTAGTCCACTTTTCAGACTGAAGGGTTGGACGTCTTGGAGCACGGTGTGTGATTAGCTATATTACTAACTAGTCACTGTGCGAGTCCGGTGTTGTGCCGAATTAATCAAAAACAGTTTATTTTGACTAAATACACTTAAATACATCTCATTTTACTAATCAATAACCAGAGAGGGGGTAATTTTCCTGGCGGGAGTGATGAATTCGGCACAACACTGGCTTTCCACATCCCATAGTTGTGTTAATCTTTAGGAGTGAAGTGAGCACTACAGATAACGGAAAGCGTGGACGGTTCTTTCCAGTCTGCCCTTTTAAAGTTTACAATTTTTGCCCACTTTTTGGATATTTTGGGCTTTTAAAGCCATATTGCACTGATGATCATCTGTATATCGAAGTATTGCAGACAAAAACAACACACATTTTTGTAATTTTACATCACCTTTAGTTCATCTGGTTTAACTTATTGTTTTCCACCGTCTACGTCACGTATGACGTGTGTGACAGACTCCGTAGACAGTGGGCATTGCCAAATAGAAGTCTTTTAAGCTGTATTGCTTGAATTTGTGGAAAAATGTTTTCTAACCATCGCTAATCACAAGTAAGGAACTCAGCTTCGGCTGTATTTATGTGTTCCACAATTTCATATTAGCTGGTGCTTAGCCTTTAAATTTAACACTAGGGGTTACACCATTAATAGAGTATAAACTGTATACTGTGCTGTAGAGTGTGGTTTATTTGCAGATATTCCCACCTGATGCTCTTCTAGCTTCTCGAGGAGTTCATCATCGCACTTCAGCAGAGGTGTGGTGGTGTGGAAATGCTCCTCATAGGTAAACTCCATCATCTTCCACATCTGGCTGATCTCACCCAACAACTGACCATGGAAAAACAAAACAAATCAAACAAGTAAAAAACTAAATAGGGGCAAAACTCCACAATGTTTCATAATTTTCATCAGTAAAACACACTTCAGAAAAGCCCTTTAATTTTACTGAACAATATGCACCTTATGTACTAAACAAAAATAAATAAAATACACTGACTTTATTTAGGCTTTATTTACTGTATTTTCCGTACTATAAAGTGAACTGGATTTTAAGGCACACTATCAATTACCTTCTATTTTCTGCTCTATTATCTTACATAAGGCTCGCCAGATTATAAGGCGCCTTATAAGCAACACTAGTAAGGAACAGGGGTGTCGCCATGTTTTTCTTCTTCTAATTCAGCAGGTCTCGCCATGTTTTTTTAATTCTTAAAAAAAAAAAAAACTAATCAAACAAGCGCTGGATGTTAATCTACACAGATTTCTCTCCTAAAACTATTTATTTGGGTGAGTAAAGCGCTTCTGTTTATTTACAGTGATCTTTTATTAGCTAGCGGTTCATCCCACATAGCTTGTTTTTAACACAGTAAATACACAGGCTACAGTCTGATAAACTCACTTCTGAACAGCGCAAAGCTAGCACTTAGCGGCTAATGCTAATGTTGCTCCAGCATTGCTAGCCGGGGTTAGCAGCAGGCCGCAGGCCGATAACACTCACCTCTAAACGGTGAAAGCTAGTGCTTAACGGCTTAACGGCTTATGCTAACGCTATATGTAAAATAAACATTGTGGTTTTATTGTTACTTAGTGTATTTAGTGCATGTATTTGCAGAAAATGAGAAATAGCTGAAAAAATATGCAGAGCTTTTAGACCTCAAATAATGAAAAGAAAACAAGTTCATATTAATAAAGTTTAGAGTTTAGAAATCCATTTTTGGTGGAATAACCCTGGTTTTTAATATCAGTTTTCATGAATCTTGGCATTATGTTTTCCTCCACCAGTCTTACACACTGCTTTTGGATAACTTTATGCCTTTACTCCTGGTGCAATGAAGGCTTTTGATCATCCAGCTTCCTCTTGATTATATTCCAGAGGTTTTCAATTTGGTAAAATTATTTTTTTCCAGGTCTGTATATGGCCCAAACAAATATAGTTGTCACTAAAGGTCTAAAAGAATCCTTCTAAAATCAATACTTCTCTAGGCTGTATTTGTGCACTTGCACATCTGTGTCAAAAATGGGTGGCATTCATTGGAAGGGGTGTCCAAAAACATTTGTAAATAAAGTGTTTACAGCTTAAAAGTTGAGTGTGTTTGTGAGGAAACAGAAAGACGAGTAGAAGAATCCACCACTACCTTTTCAATAGTCATCTCCTTGACTGCTCTGGCCACCGTGCTGAGAACCTCCTCTTCATACAGGTGTAGCTGCAGAGCCAGGAGGTCTGCCAGGGTGGTCCTCTCAGTCAGGGTGAAGACCACCTGAAAAAAACATACTAATGCATATTAATGCCCTGCATCTGATCAAGTTCCAAAACATCTCACAATCAGACAGACAGACCAAGGAAAAACACTGAAAGACTGAACAACAGACAAACTGAGAGACCAGCTGACACGAAGAGAGACTGCAGGCCAACAGACAGGCAAGAGAAAAACTGATGGGCTGAAAGAATGCCAGAGAATAATGGACGGTCAAAGATAACGACAGATTAAGAGAATGAGAGATTGAGACAATGACAGACAGACCAAGAGAACCAAAAAACGGCATGAGACTGACAGACAGGCCAGGAGAAAGAAGGACTGGCGGGCTAAGAACACAGACCAAGTGAGAAGCCAACAGACCATCTGAGGGAACAACAGACGAACTGAGAGAACCGTATACAACTGAGAAAATGACAAACAAAACAGGTTGAGAAAACAACACAGAGGTGTCAGGAATGACAGACCAATTGAGAGAATGCGAGACAGACAGAAAGACAGACAGGTTGAGAGGCCAACACACAGGGTGAGAGAATGACAGACAGGCCAAAAAAACTGACAGAACAGGAGATGGACAAAAACAACAGACAGAAAGAGAGATGACAATCAGGATGAAAAAAATAGACAGGCTGATAAACCAACAGACAGAGTGAGAGAAAGACATACAGGCTTGGAAACAGACCTACAGGAAAAGGAGCAACAGACAGCCAGGTCAAGAGACTGACAGACCAACAAATAGAACAAAAAAAAATGCTGAGACTGACAGACACACAGACAGATTGAAAAATAACAGCCCAACTAAAGACAGGAAGATAGAATGGAACAATGACAGATCAACTGAAAAGTTGACAGACAGACTAAGAAAAAGACAGGAAGCTGAGACCAACAACAGACTGACTGACTGACAAAAGACTAACAGACAAACAGAAAAAGCACGAGGAGGACAGACATCTAGAGAGACAGACCACTCACCCCAGTAGCTCCAACCAGCTGCATCCAGTGTCTGTCTCTCATTGCCGGGTTCTGCAGTTCAGTCACGGCCCGTAGAGATGTTATCAGGTCCTTCAGTTCGTGATCCAGTCTGATAAATATGTCCCATCCACGAGCGTCTTTATCAAAAGTCTGCATTTCCTAACCCACAACACAGTCTGTCTTACTCATCAAAGAACCATTTTATCATCACATATATTCATTTCATTAAAACCTTACAGTCAATTTAAATAGAACTTCATCCTGAAAACTATTTAAATGTTTGTGATTATTTATTAAAATTTTGTTTGTGTAACAGCAAATTACACCACGTACTGATTCCAAACTCAGCATCACTTCTCAAGCACCATATCTGCATATGATGCAAATTATTACAGGTGTGTTTATAATGATATGAGTCATGCCATAAGAGAGTGAAAAACTGCTTTCCTGCAGCCCTATAAATAGCCTCTCAGAAACTACTACCAATCTCTGACAGGTAGACATGCCTCTAGGATGCACCCAAGTTGCCCATTTGACAAACTACGCATCATTGGTCTAAAAAAAAAAAAGCAGGATGGACGAGTTTGTTTGTTTGTGTTTTGTGCCATATCACCATATCAGTAACATGTTGGCTATTTTATGGCATCGAAAATGTTCATGACTTGAGCATCACAGACTTAAATCAGTGTCTTTATATAAAGGACTTCCAAAAAATTAAGTATTTTAGCTGGTGTAATCTTTTCAAACAGTTCATATTTGTAACCCTATAAAAGTTATTTCTGGTGGTTAAAAGTGCAGGACAGTCTACTAAGATGCGTTTAATAGTTTGAGGAGTATCACAGAACTGGCAGGCTGAAGTCTATTCGCCAACCAGGAGGTGGCGGTGGGTAAGAGCAGTATATCTAATTCGGCACCTAGTCATGATTGTCTGATCTTGTCTATTAAGGAAGTCCATATTGCATTTAATATTAACGATAGGGGATATTTCATACAGCTTATTTGGATGGACGTGTCATAAACGAGAAACCTGTAGTGCTATGTACTGGAACTTCATTATCCGTCAGGTGACGCTTCATTCCTGCCTTTGCTGTGGAGCGACACACTGCCGCAACTACAGGTGTGATGATCTGGGGAGCATCGCATACCACAGTCAGTCACCCCTAGTTGTGAAACGAGACCAGGGATACTAACAGCTCAGCGATATGTGCAGAACATCCTGCAGCCACATGTATTGTTGCCTCTCAACTGACATTTTTAAACTGGATAATGCTCGCCCACAAACAGCACGAATTTCCCAGGAGGAGCTGGTTCGGGAGCTTCAGGCACCTACGAGTGTAGAGCAGGATCTACAGGCCCAACTGCATCATATGTGCTGCAGGATGTCATACGGAACCTGAACACCTCCATGCTCAAATGTATCTCGTCTTGTATCTAGGCTAGACACTCCAACAGAATAATAGAGCCTCCTTTTAATTACAGCACAGTTTACACTTATCTTTCACTCCAATACTATAATCACTCTAATATATCATCATTACATTCACACGTATTCACATCATATTCTTGGTGTATTATTTGTTATTTGTTATTATTTGTTGTTATTTGCCAGTGAGTGTATATGTAAATATATATGTGTGTAAAATGTATTAAAGCAGACATTAAAGCAGACATCTCACTTTTGTAAGCCTTCTTAGTTCTGCGTTCATCTGATCCACGTTAATGCCTCTCCATAGTGTCCCGGACCAGGCCGCTATACTGCTCTATTAGATTCAACAAAACAGATTCTCACTGCAAAGTGTTTATGATTGACATGCACTTCATTTTAACATCTGACATGTTTAAATTACTGGATTAAACTGTAACATTGCAATACATGATATCCTGAAAAGTGAAAATATTATAATTACTCCACTGAAATGTAGCGTTATACAGGAGTTTCAGTTTAGTTTTAGCTAACCACCCAAAGTGCTAGCTCTTTCACCATTTAGGGGAGAGTATATCAGACTGTAGTTTCCGCATTGCAGTGCTGTCGGTTGCCATTAGCCACTAACCGTGGCTAACGCTAGTGGTTAGCTGCTAATGCTGCTACACCCAGCCTTAGTGGAAATCTGGAAATCTAAGCTGGATTCTATTTATCATAACCAGTCATTTAGGTCAACAATGGATAATTCAGAGATCCTCACTGAACTTCTGCAGTGAGTTTGCTGCACTAAAAGTAAAGGGGCTGAAAAATATTGCACGCCCCACTTTTCAGTTTTTTATTAAAAAAAATAAAGTTTAAAATATCCAATAAATTTCGTTCCACTTCATGATTGTGTCCTACTTGTTATTAATTCTTCACGAAAAAATTATAGTTTCATATCTTTGTTTGAAGCCTGAAATGTGGCAAATGTTTGAAACGTTTAAGGGGGGCAAATACTTTTGCAAGGCTCTGTAATCCAGTGCACCTTATGTATAGAAATACACCAGAAAATAGATTTAGAAAATAGTTTATTAACTATTTTAGAAAATAGTTTATTAATGATTGTTATTAAATAAATAAAGTGTAATTTACCTGAAAGTTTTTTCTTTAAAATTCAAAGTACGGGGCCACGATGGGCAAGACTGCACACTGATGATGAGTTAGGGTTGGGTAGACATTTTCGCATTACCGGGGCCTGTTTAGTGACTGAAGTGAGTGAGTAACCTGAGCGAACAGCAGCAGATCCCACAGCTGCTTTAAGGTGGAAATCTCTCTCCTCCACAGTCGCAGCTGCCGGACGTCCGGACAGCTCACTTCAAACAGCTTACAGCACTCCTGCAGCTCCGCCCGCTCTGCCTCCAGAACCTCCACCCCGCCGTAACACTGAGCAAACGCATAATACATAATACACACCCGTACACCCATACCCACACAGCAGATACATAAAGCTCCTGTCACCAGCCCACCAAACCAGTGAGTAAGTTTATGAAGTGATGGGTAAATGTGATCAAACCACAAGCCATTACAGATCATGGAGCTTAAAACTGTTGCATGCAGGAGATGTGCATATTTTGATGAAAACGGGCTGCAGTAAGAGCACTCTCCAGACTGTAAATGTACACTGTAAATTAATGGAATTGTAAAGGGGAAATGGTGTACCTGATCCAGCCGAGGGTATGGGTTCTCAGAGTTATACTGCAGAGGAGCTTCAGTTCTAAACTTCTCTTCAAACTGACTCAGCTTCACCTGTGAGCGGAACACAAATCAGCAAACACCACTAACACCACATGTAAAACAATAATCATCTCTATAGAGCAGCTGTTAGCACCCATGATTATCTTCATGGATAATAGGAGCAGTTTCAGTGGCAGGTTCTTGTCATAGAGCAGCTCTACAGACAGACTCAGGAGATCCTTTGTTCCAAGAGCCATCAGACTCTTTAACTCCTCCCAGTGGAGCCGTAAGAGAGAGGACAGATGAGGAACAAGTCTTATATGCTTTCTTCATCACAGCCTATTTTTATCTGTACTGTAATCACACTTTGTAACATGTACATCTACACCCTGGGACTCTATTGACATTTGCACTTCTGGACACTTGTCACTTTATGATACGTCTTGTACATTTGCACTCCTGGACACTATGGACACTTTATGGTACATCCTGTATATTCACACTCCTGGACACTACACTACTTCCTTAACTTATATACAATACTTGCACAGGCCTAAGTTTAGTACTTGTCATATCTGCTAATACCTGCTATACTTAATTTATTCTTTATTACTGCACATCATATCGAAGGCTGATTACTTTTACACTTTGTATAGTTTTGTATTTATTTATTTATGTATATATTCTCCAAATCCCATGTTACAATCTAATAGTTTAGAGTCTTATATTTCTTACTGTACTGCCCCTATTGTTGTTTGTTTCTACTGTGTCATGTAACTGCTACTGCTAAATTTCCTTTGAGATCAATAAAGTGTCTATGATTAAACCAAAATGTTCAAGTACTGTATGTGCCTAAAACCTGATCAATGCTGTTATTTATGTTTATTTACCAGCAATTATTTTTTTGTGGCTATTGGTTTAAGATGTTTTATTGAATGAGATAGTTTTCAGTTTGTGTAATATTTGGGTTTAAACTAAATACATTAGTATTTATTATACGTTAGTTTATTGTGTGGTACTGCAGTCTCAATATACAGTCCCCTATTGGAACAGTAAAGGCACAACCTATATTTCTGTTATATACTGAAGACATTTGAGTTTGACATTAAAATGTAAAAATAACACAAAAGATCAACATTTCAGCTTTTATTTTAAGATATTTATCTGGATCTGATACACAGTTGAGAAGATAGCACCTTCTGTCTAAACACACACACATTTTTTTCGGTGAGCAAAAGTATTGGAACATGTGACTGTGAGGTGTGTTTTGTTGCCCAGGTGTGTCCTGATACATTAATTATTCAAACAATAAACAGTGCTCAGTTCAAGAATTGGGTTTTATCTGTGCAATTATAGTTAGAGGAGTAATTAACATGAAAACCAGGGAGCTTTCTATGGGTGAAAAACAAGCAACAAACAAGTAAAAAACAACAAAAAAACCCAGAATGACTGACCTCAAACTCTCCATACTTCCGGCGTATGATGGCCACCTCAGCATTCTGGAGCGGCGCAACCTCGTGCTTTACCGTCCAGGCCAGTTTCTTAATACTGCTCCATCTCTCCGGCAACTCCTGACCACAGCATAAACACTTACATATCACAGCACACCCACACAAACTATAACCTACACTGTAGAACAATATAACTAAACGTTATGGTAACATACTTTTTTATTTAACTCCTAACTAGGTTTTTTTGTGTTTAACATGACTATTGGAAATGTAGAATCAGTTGAATAAAATTAAAACTGTTTATAGCTATAGTTACAGCTCTGTACATAAATGTGTGTGTATGTATGTGTGTATTTCTCTCATATTGATGTTTCTTCTAAAGAACCTGTAACTGAGTCAGCTGAGCTGGTTCAATAATACACAGTCTGTTTGTCTGTGCAATGCAAACACATTTCCCAATAGTAAAATGTCCTTATAAGGGTGGTGCCCTCCAACCTTCTCTTAAGTGTTCAGTTAAACCATATATAATGGTTGACTGTCTGGAGAGTAAGTTACCATTTTCTGTACACTTACTTCTGTGCAAAAACTCACTATTACACTCTTTAAAAGTGGTGTTTGATGTTTTAACTGTAATACTTTTTTTTACTTAATTCCAAGTTGAATCAGTTGTACTTATACAGAAAAAAACAGAAAACTGCAGAAATCTGGTCTCACAGGACTGAAACTGTTCATCCCTGCTCTGATTACGTCAAAATCATGTTTGCTGAACTGGGGTATTCTATTCTTATTAAAATGTATCCGACTAAGGTGCACCTTTAATTTTCCCTAAAATCTACAGCGTCCCTTATAATACAGTGCACCTTATGTATGTTTTCTACCAGACAGGTATTAAGGAGCAGTAAAGCCCCTCCACTGAAGTACAGCGTTATACTGGAGTTTCAGTTCAGTTTCTCCAACAGCATTACCTGCTAATCGCAGTGCTAGCTCTTTCACTGTTCAGAGGTGAGTATATTGGACTGTAGTCAGTGTGTTTACTATGTTAAAACAATGAACCGCTAGCTGATAGCGCCCTGGCTTACCGGAACACTCAGGGTTTCTCAGTGTACCAATGTTAGGTGACATTTACTAGCGCTAAGCGCTGCTAACTGCTGCTGATATGAACAGTTTTTAGGAGAGAAATCTGAGTAGATTACAACCAGCACTCGTTTAAATTTCGGATTTTTTTATTATTATTTTTTTTTATTACGAATTACAGATTTGTTTAATTAGGCATCTTATACTCCAGTTCGCCTTTTGTATGTAAACCAGACCGGAAAATAGACAATTATTAATAGAGTGCCTTATAGTCTTTAAAATACAGTAATTAAGCTGATTAAAACACGTGATTCTGTAGAACTGACTTGACATCCAGTTCATGCAACTATGCAGTTCGATTTGAATCAAATGATCAATTAATTATCTTAAGAATGACATTTTTAAGGAGGAAAGCATGTGTTTACTAAGCAAAAAATAACTAATGATTATGTCTTAATGCAACGTTTTAACAACTAGTTTTTTCTAAAACTAGAAAACCTTTTTTTTAAATCAATTAATCAATATTTTTTTTTCCCTATTATCTTCCAAATTAGCTAGGCCAATTGTCCCACCCTTTTATTTGCTACTCAGCTGTATATCCCCCATTACTAGGGATGCCACAACACCAGCAGGGTAAAAACTAGCACATGCCTCCTCAGACACATGTAAACCGCCTCTTTTCAAACTGTTGCTGATTCAATACTGCCGAGTAGCATCACAGAGTGCTCGGAGGAAAGTGCAGCAACCTGATTCTGATACATCAGCTCACAGATGCCTTGTGCTGACTGACATCATTTTAGGAGTGATGAGGAGAAAAAACGGCAACTACCCACTAGCAGCTGATGGCAAGCTGCATGACCTGGATTTAGACCAGCGATCTCTTAAACACAGTGGCAACGCTTAGCCCTTTGGACCACTCTACTAAAATGTACAATTTTTAGGCAGCACTAACTTTGTGAAGTTGAAACAAAAATGATTTTTACAGTGATACTGATTAAACACTGATTTTAGTTTAATTCTGGATATTGGTGAATATAATATTTTATATGAGTTATGGAAGATGTCCCTCACCTCCAGTTGAGTATAGATGGCATCAGGCAGTGTTTCTCCGTACTGCTCCAGCAGACTGACCACGGCCTTCAGAGGATCAAACAGCTGCTCAGTGCTGACCTGTCTGTCTCTCACCGCCAGCAGACAGCCCATAACCTGCACCACGGCCCGGTAATCCCCGCCCCTCACCGGCACCCGCAGCTCTCCGTCTGCCCTCAGGATGAACTCCTGCAGCTCTGCCATGCTGAGACACACAACAGCAGCACATCTTTGTATTTTTAACATTTAAAAATATGGATAACATTTTGTAGGGATGGAAATATTAAATATGAACTAGAGAAGTACTTCAGTGTTTACGGGGCCGACCACCAATCGCCAGTTGTCTTTAGGCTCAATTAGCCGATTGGTGATTTTACTCGCCTCTAAACAAACATTATAAATCTACAGGGCTTGGACAATGAAACTGAAACACCTGGTTTTAGACCACAATAATTGATTGTGGTGACGGACAGTTCTGGTGGAAACAGGAGAGTTGAGGTGCACATTGAATTCTGCGTGATTTGATCAGCTGTGGTTTTCTGTTTTCTGGATACAATCCGGGTTAGCACCCGAATATCCCTTTCAGACAGCTTCCTCTTACAGTGTCCACAGTTAGTCCTGTTGGATGTGGTTGGTCCTTCTTGGTGGTTTGCTGACATTACCCTGGATACCGTGGCTCTTGATACATCACAAAGACTTGCTGTCTCAGTCACAGATGAGCCAGCAAGACGTGCACCAACAATTTGTCCTCTTTTGAACTCTGGTATGTCTCCCATAATGTTGTGTGCATTGCAATATTTTGAGCAGAACTGTGCTCTTACCCTGCTACTTGAACCTTCACACTCTGCTCTTACTGGTGTAATGTGCAATTAATGAAGATTGACCACTAGGCTGCTCCAATTTAGCCATGAAACCTCCCACACTAAAATGACAGGTGTTTCAGTGTCATTGTCCAAACCCCTGTATTAGCATACTGGAGACTTTACTTTACTCCAGTACGACAAGAACGGGATGGATCCTAACATCAGCTAATGTGCATCAGCATTTAACATGAAATGTTCTTTACTTTGTACACTTAATCACATCAATAAACTGTGGATCACTGTGAATCCCTCATAGCTAAAGCTACACTTTTTAACATGACTTGTTAAATGTAGGTGGTGTTTGTTAGCTCTGATACTTACTGTACGGGCTGAAAGGTGCACTCTAATGAGAATTATCAGTGGGTATAAAATTTATATATATACATTCAGCAAAAGTTATTTTTTAAGAATTTAACCTTACAAGCAGCTTTCATATTAAACAAGGTGCAAAAATAACCTCATTATATTTCAGGTAAGGAAAAGAGCTTAGTCCTTATACCTTATACCAGTCAAGAATCAGTTGTGCACCACATTCTTTAAAACACTTCTCCCTCTGCATCTGTTGATTCCACTACATTTCCCAGAATCCTTCACAGTCTTAGATTACAGTCACCAGTTCACCACCCACCAATCAGGAACAGCTACTCAAGCCTGTATTATATTTGTTTTTTTTCTGGTTATGATAAATGGGTTTAATCTTGAGGTGTTAGACTGTATAAACTTCAATATACTGTAAACACAACAGAGTGACTCACCTGTCTGTGACGTAGGATATGAGATGCTCTTTGAACATCCAGCTCCATTTCTTGATTGTGTTTAACAGGCTCATCTTAAAGGGGCGAATATCCAGCCTGAACCAGCCCTCGAACACTCGCCAGTCCTCCAGCTTACTAACTTCCTCATACAGGGCTTCATAGTGGTCGATCTGTACAGGAAAAAGAGAATTACTTTATAATATCCTTAAATATACAAGTATACAAAAAACACTTTAAGCAAGCAGAATTTAATGAATAAAAAGTAGTTCTGTCTTTATACAACTTATATTTGTACAACCATTACCTCCACACTGTAAAACAACCTATTTTTCACACTGTAAGATTCAAATCCTTTAATCTTCCTAAAAATTGCTTATAATTCATAAAAACCTTATTATCCTGTGCGCCTGACGTATGAATTTTACCAGTCAGGTTGTAAGCAGCAGTAAATCCACTCTGCTGGAGTGCAACGTTATACAAGAGTTTCAGTTCAGTTTAGTTCTCCAGCACCAAGACTGAAGCAGTATTAGCATTAGCCTCTAACCGGACTAACTCTTTTGCCACTCAGAGGTTAGTATTATCGTGGGACAAACCACTAGCTAATATCACCCTGGCTTACTGGAACACTCAGGGTTCCTCAGTGTAGCGCTGTTGGGCTGTATTAGCCACTAACCGCAGCTAGTAATAGTGGTTAACTGCTAATGCTAATGCTGGTGCACCCAGCCTTAGTAGAAATCTGGAAATCTAAGCTTACTGTACATAAACAGAAGCGCTTTACTCACCCAAATAAACAGTTTCAGGAGAGAAGTCTGTGTCTTTTGTTTATTTAACTTAGCTTAGATTTACAGCGGTGAGACCTGCTGAATTAAAATGGAAAACATGGCGACACCCCTGTTCCTTACTAGTGTCGCATAATGCACCTTATAATCCAGTGCGCCATCGCAGTTGTTTTACCGCGCTGTACATGCTCTTCACTTTGTGCATGTATCATGCAAATTATCTAAAACAGGCACCAATTTTTTTTAGACCTTTCGGTAATCATTAGTATAGAGACATTTTAATCGGTGCCTTTTTGGTATCGAATTTCAATACCAGCCCTAATTGTGAGTTTATTTACTTGAGGTTTTTTGTTGTAACAATTTTTACAATAATTCTACTTTGAATCAGATTATTAAAACGGGAACTTTATAAAAAATTCTATATGCATTTAGTCTAGTTTTTGATTGTAAATATAGATTTGAAATACTGGAGAGAAACAATGCTGTGAACAGTATAGAACACAGACAGTTTTACTGTTGCAAAAAAAGTATGTGAAGCTTTTGGGATTACTTGGATTTTTGCATAAATTGGTCATTAAATGTGTTCTGATCTTTATCTAAGTCACAACAATAGAGAAACACAGTCTGCTTAAACTAATACCACACAAAAAATTATATATTTGCATGATTTTATTGAACACAACATGTTAACATTCACAGTGAGGGGGAAAAAGTATGTGATCCTTTGAATTTAATAACTGGTTGATACTTCTATGTTTTGGGTTGTTGTCCTGTTGCATCATCCATCCTCTGTTGAGCTTCAGTTGGTGGACAGATGTTCTTAAGTTTTCCTGCAAAATGTCTTGGTGAACTTGGGAATTAATTTTTTCCATTGATGATGGCAATCCGTCCAGGTCCTGAGGCAGCAAAGCAAAGCAGCTCCAAACCATGATGCCCCCTCCACCATGTTTCACATTTGGGATGAGGTTTTTTAATGATGGTATGCTGTGCCTTTTTTCTCCACACATAGCTTTGTGTTTTTCTTCAAAACAACTCAAATTTTATTTCATCTGTGCACAGTATATTTAGCCAGTAGTGCTGTGGAACATCCAGGTGCTTTTTTGCAAACTTCAAACATGCAGCAATGTTTTTGTTGGACAGCAGTGGCTTCCTCTGTGGTGTCCTCCCATGAACTCCATTCTTGTTTAATGTTTTCCTTATTGTAAGTTTGTCAACAAAAATGTTAGCATGTGCCAGAGATTTCTGTAAGTCTTTAGCGGACACTCTAGGATCCTTCCTCACCTCATTGACCATTCTGCGCTGTGCTCTTGCAGTCATCTTTACAGGACGGCCACGCCACACCATTTTTTGTGTGGTATTAGTTTAAGTAGACTGTGTTTGTCTATTGTTGTGACTTAAATAAAGAAGAACACATTTATTGACCAGTTTAGGCAAAAATCCAAGTAATCCCAAAGTGTTCACATACTTTTTCTTGCAATTGTATAAGCTCACAAAATGATACTCTTACAGCCTACAACACAGAGGCCAGGCAGATAATAATAATATATGACCTACATGTTTACCTAAGACTAAACACTGATGGTGAGTGTCAGAAACTGGGGGACACACCCAGTATGCAAATAGATTGTGCTAAAAGCCAATAGAAAGAAGTGGTCAATGACATATCTAATCTATCTCAGTTCAAACTATTGATAATGTTGCAATGCTCCTTTATGTCTAATAAACTTTACCTGCTCTCTGAACTGGTCAGTGGTGGGCGGAGTCTCTGGTAAAGCGTCCTCTCCATATAACTCCACATACTCAGCAGTTAGAGGGTGACCGTAAAGGAGAAACTGCCGGAGAAATTCTGCCCGATCATCCAGCCACAGGGGGGTGTAGCGCTCAAACGTGCCCTGATACTTAGAGACTTTGCTGATGACATCATTCACTCGCTCCATCACTTCCTGTCGCATGTCTAGGAGGTCCAGCATGTCATCCATATCATCCTGTCAGAAAATGCAAACACTGATGGAGCCAAACATCACACAGTTCAAAAGCAGTCCTGTAGTACCAGTAGCTATAAAATGAGTAGCAACAGTATTAGAAATACTAGAAGTAGTACTACTAACAACAACAATAATACTTAAGTAAGTCAAGTAACTGTAGAACTAGAAGTAATTATGGTACTAGTGGTTGAATATGAGAGGAGTAGAAACCGTATTAGTAGTAGAAAAAATACAGGGCTTGGACAATGAAACTGAAACACCTGGTTTTAGACCACAATCATTTATTGTGGTGACGGACAGTTCTGGTGGAAACAGGAGAGTTGAGGTGCACATTGAATTCTGCCGTGATTTGATCAGCCGTGGTTTTATGTTTTTTGAATACAATCCGGGTTAGCACCCGAACATCCCTTTCAGACAGCTTCCTCTTACAGCGTCCACAGTTAATCCTGTTGGATGTGGTTCGTTCTTCTTGGTGGTTTGCTGACATTACCCTGGATACCGTGGCTCTTGATACATCACAAAGACTTGCTGTCTTAGTCACAGATGCGCCAGCAAGATGTGCACCAACAATTTGTTCTCTTTTGAACTCTGGTATGTCACCCATAATGTTGTGTGCATTGCAATATTTTGAGTAAAACTGTGCTCTTATCCTGCTAATTGAACCTTCACACTCTGCTCTTACTGGTGCAATGTGTAATTAATGAAGATTGACCACCAGACTGCTCCAATTTAGCCACGAAACCTCCCACACTAAAATGACAGGTGTTTCAGTTTCATTGTCCAACCCCTGTTGTACACCATACTACAGTAATAATACTAGTTACTGTAGTACTATTAGTAGTTTTGGGACTAGTAGTTAAGTTATGAGTAGCCACAGTATTAGTAACAACTGACAACAGGTGTAGTAGCAGGAGTACCAACAGTATTAGCAATAGAATAGTATAAGTGATACTACTATGGGAAGTATTACTAATAGTAATAGCAGTAGTAATAGTTGTAAGAGCAATAGTAGTAGCAGTACTAGTAATGCCAGAAGTGGCAATACTCTCTCGTACTACTCATAGCAGCAGCAGTAGTAGAGAAGCAATGCAAATAGTATTTTTTTTATTATAAGAGTAACAATACTAATAGTGGTAGTTATTATAAAATAAATATGGAATATATTTCTGTAGTGTTAAACCTGGTAGTCCTGCATGTCCAGGTGAGACGCCACCCGCCGGATCTGAGCAGACATCTTGAAGACGTCTGCCAGCAGCCCCTCCACCAGCTCGTAAAAGCTGTCTCCAGCATGGGCGTCCAGCGAGGGCCTGAAGACCATCTCAGCCCCGCCGAGCTCCATCTGAACCTCCAACAGAGGAGCGCTCCTCACCGACTCCTCCATATTATCCACAAAGAACTGCAGAGAGTGCGAGACAGCCCCAAACAACCCCTCCACCACCATCTCATCCACATACTCCACATACTCCCGCCAGCCGTCCACACCGTCCACCGCGCCAAACAGCAGCTGATTCTCCTGCCCAAAGACAAATCAAAAAGATACAGTTCCAGAGGAAATATATGTGTTTCCTAGATAGTTATGCTGTCCCATTTGGTTGCTATGCACTGGCAAGGTGGTTATGTTGCTCGAATTGGTTGCTATGCACTGGCAATGTGGCTATGTTGCTTGAATTGGTTGCTATGCACTGGCAAGGTGGCTATGTTGATCAAATTGGTTGCTATACACTGACAAGGTGGCTATGTTGCACGAATAGGTTGCTAATTGGTTCAGCCCTGACCTGAAGGAGGTGGTGGATGGTCTCTCCGTCTCTCCTGATGCTGCTGTAGGTCTTGGTGACTCTGGCCGCTCTGTCGTCCACCATCAGCAGCGTGTCCTTCTTACTGTCCTTCCTGCAGAACATCGGTTGCCTGCCCCATCCTCTCAGCAGCTCCTGGATGGTCTGCAGGTTGTCTTTGGCGGTCTGAAGTCTGTGCTCCAGCCTGTAGACTATTTCCTTGGCCTGGCAGATGTAGATCCAGCAGCTATGGTGCTGCCAGGTCAGCTCAGTCTCTGCCTGATGGAGCTGCTGGTCTACAGCCTCCAGCTCCACCTTAATCAGAGACATCTCCACGTCCAGCGCTGACTGCCGGACCCTGTTGTACCACTGGACCAGCAGCTGCATACTGCTCACACACTGAAAAATCACGTTTAGAAACTCTCAATGAGACCTGACCTACTAAGCTCCACCCACAAATGCATACTTTCATATGTACTTTATCTTCGCTAGCTCTCACTGTGCGTTGAAGATGAAACTAAATGCACCACTTTTGGAATATGTACTTTAGCTTGACTTTCTCTTATTGTGAGTTGTTGATGAAATGACATCAACCTTGAAATCTGTACTTTTGCTTTGTTAACTCTCATTTACAGTTGTAGATTATTGTACCTCCACCATGTTTGGAAGCTGATTAGAGGCTGTGACTAAACTGAATAGATTTTATAGGACTCTACACTGTCAAAATTCAAGCTAATTATTAGAAGCTAATTCTAAGAGTAATCAGCAATTCTCTAATATTCCCTGACGAGATAAACAAAGTGAAGAACGGTCACTCACCGTGAGGAACATGCCCTTCTGCTCGTACACGTCCAGTGCAGCAGTGGGGATACTGGTGTGCTCCAACATTTGAAGATGTTTCACATCTCTCAGGACAGCTAACAACTGCAGTCACACATTTAAAGAGCTACATTACTAGACACATTAATAGAATGTTCTAGAACAGTCTACCCTACTTAATTACCTAAACCCAAAATCTGCAGCTTTAGTTTAAATCTGCCTAATGATTTATATTACACTGTATAAAAAATAACCTATGGATCCACAATTTGCACACTGTTTGGGTAAGAGTTCATCCCATAGAGTTCACCCCATATTTTGATTAAATATTACCTAAACTAAACAGATAAACCGTGTAAAAAATGAAAAGAAATCCCTAACATTTCTTAGTACATACCACAAAAAGCACATATTTCCTATTAGCTCCAGCATCATAAATTTGCATAATGGGCATGTCTCTCTGTCACGTCTCTCTCACTGACCATCAGTGTGTCTTGCCCACAAGAAGGGCTACCATTTTCTGGTATCCGTTAATGCTTTAAAAAATGATTAAAATAACTGCCAGTAGGCAATGCTCAATCACAATATTTTTAATAATCACTTGCAGCTGTAGCTGCAGTAAAAGGTGGCTCTACTAAGTATTAATGGGGGGCAGTCTATATACATTTGCACGTCACACTTCTCAGATTTTTATTTGAGTTAAAAGTTTTATAACCATGTATAATTTTTGTTCCACTTCACAATTATGTGCTACTTTATGTTGGTCTATCACTTATTAAAATAAAATCACAATAAAATACATTTAAGTTTGTGGTTGTAAGGTGACAAAATGCGAAAGTTCAAGGGATATAAAAAAATGCAATGCACTGCATATTAGGTGCTTAGTATAGGTAATATTTAGAGGTTACTTACCTCTTTTCACTACATATGGTAACATTAGGTTTCAGTATGGATTCTACTCAAAAGTGTGAGTTTAGAGTTAGTACATGTTTGTGTGTGTGTGTGTGTGTTGCTTTCTAAGTTCAGGAAAACGTGTTGAAATGATGGAGATAGAGATTATGATGATATATACTGGAGTACTCCTTTAACCTATAAACATCAGTGCAGTGATAATAACAGTGTATAACGGCGCTCATTACCTCCTGATTGAAGTTGACTGAGAGGAGACTGGTAGTTAAATCTCTCCTGATGAGCGGCTGGTCAAGGTTCAGCTGGCAGACCTGATCAACAGTACGGCACCAGCCTGAGTACACCTCTTCCTCGAACCCGTGCAGCACTGAGCACATCTCCTCATACTGCTGCTGCACCAGCTCCACATCTGCTCCTTCAGCGCTCCTGAAACCACACACAGTATTTCTCTATCAGATACAGTGAGCAGACTGATTCAACTGCTTTTCAATTGCTTACATTTAGGAATGCAGGACAGTCACTGGTTCCCCAAATCATATTTGTGTGTGTGTGAGTATATACAGTGCCCTCCATAATTATTGGCACCCCTGGTTAAGATGTGTTCTTTAGCTTCTCATAAATTGAGTTTTGTTCAAAATAATATAGGACCATGATGGAAAAAAAGAGTAAAATACAACCTTTAACTCAAGTGAATTTATTCAGTAGGAAAAAAATCCCACATTAAGAAATAATTATTTAACATCAAATCATGTGTGCCACAATTATTAGCACCCCTGATGTTAATACTTTGTACAACCCCCTTTTGCCAACAAAACAGCACCTAATCTTCTCCTGTAATGTTTCACAAGATGGGAGAATACAGAAAGAGGGATCTTTGACCATTCCTCTTTGCACATTCTCTCTAAATCATCCAACGACCTGGGTCCTCTCCTCTGCACTCTCCTCTTCAGCTCACCCCACAGGTTTTCAATGGGGTTGAGGTCTGGGGACTGAGATGGCCATGGGAGGAGCTTGATTCTGTGTGCGGTGAACCATTTCTGTGTAGATTTGGCCACATGTTTAGGGTCATTATCTTGCTGAAAGACCCAGTGACGACCCATCTTCAGCTTTCGGGCAGAAGCCACCAGATTTTGTTTTAAAATGTCCTGGTATTTTAGAGCATTCATGATGCCATGCACCCTAACAAGGTTCCCAGGGCCTTTAGAAGAGAAACAGGCCCACAGCATCACTGATCCCCCGCCGTATTTCACAGTGGGCATGAGGTGCTTTTCTGCATACTCAGCTCTTGTGTTACGCCAGACCCACTTAGAGCATTTGTTGCCAAAAAGCTCTATCTTTGTTTCATCTGACCAAAGCACACGGTCCCAGTTGAAGTCATAGTACCGCTTAGCAAACTCCAAACGTTTGCGTTTATGATTGTGAGTGAGAAATGGTTTCTTCCGTGCATGCCTCCCAAACAGCTTGTTGGCATGTAGATAGCGCCTGATGGTTGTTTTGGAGACTTTGTGACCCCAAGAAGCTACCATTTGTTGCAATTCTGTAACAGTGAGCTTTGGAGAACTTTTTATTTCTCTTATCATCCTCCTCACTGTGCGTGGTGGCAAAATAAACTTGCGTCCTCGTCCAGGCTTGTTTACCACTGTTCCAGTTGTTTTAAACTTCTTAATAATTCCTCTGACAGTAGATATGGACAGGTGTAGGCGAGTAGCGATTTTCTTGTAGCCATTGCCTGACTTGTGAAGGTCAACACACATCTGCCTCACTTGAATGGTATGTTCCTTTGTCTTTCCCATGTTGAAGATAAATGGCCTCTGTGTCACGTCATATTTATACCCCAGGGAAACAGGAAGTTGTGAATTACTAATTAAATGTTCCTACATACTCTGATCAACTTCGTAAACTACTGTAGAAGTGACAGAAATACTTTTATTAAATTTATTTCCTAAGAATTGTTAGGGGTGCCAATAATTGTGGAACAGGTGATTTTATGAAGAATAATTATTTCTTAGTCAGGGATTTTATTTCCCCCTTAAAATTTACTTGAGTTAAAGGTTGGACTTTACTTTTTTTTTCCCATCGTGGTCCTATATTATTTTGAACAAAACTCAATTTATGAGAAGCTAAAGAACACATCTTAACCAGGGGTGCCAATAATTATGGAGGGCACTGTACATATATATGTATATATTGTGGCGTGAGGAGGCGGGGGAACCGTGGGTCCGCCCCACGCCGGAACTCACAGCCATGTCTGTCCCAGCCGGTGTGCATTCAGGACTGATTAAGCAGCCGGCTGGGACAGGTATAAAAACTCAGCCTCAGCTCACTGAAGGGAACTCTTGACTGGGGAGCTGAGGGCTGAGGCTGCACGGACCTTTAAATGGAACTGAAAGTCATTATACAGACTCTAGAGCCCCATTAGGGCTGAGTATGGTTATTTAAGTTGTTTTGGGTGTGGTGGAGGGCATTTTTAAGCCGAAATAAAGGTACGTTTTGAGTTTATTTACTCCCCGTGTCTGTGTTATCTGTGCGCTTCCTCCTTCCGGGTCACAGTGGGTACGCCCCTAACCCCAGGGGCCTACCACAATATATATATATATATATATATATATATATATATATATATATATATATATATATATATATATATATTAGTGGTGTCAATCGATTAAAAAATGTAATCTGATTAATCACGATTAGTTTAGATGCGATATTTAAATGTAAATAGAAGAATGAATGTAAGAAATGTAAAATTCAATTATATGTATATTAGTAGTGTCAATTAAAATAATAGTATATACTTGTATGTTTCAGGGGAGGTAAAATCAACATAGGATGCTGGAATAAAGAATGCACTTAATTTGATGAGAATAAAAGGGTGCCCACATGTATGCACCTGCCTAATTTTGTTTAAAGAATTATAGCACACTTTCTGTAAATCCTATACATTTAATTTCTCTTCTTAAATATCACAGTTTTTGTCAGCTATATGATATATTTAACTGATATTGCTTATCCAAACCAATAAATAAAAAATTAAAATCAAGAAAATTATTAGGGGTGCTCAAACTTTTTCATACCACAGTATAAATGCACAGTCCGTACAGATAAAACTGTTTATTGTTTGAATAATTAATGTATCAGGACGTACCTAGGCAACAAAACAAACCTGAGAGTCACATGTTCCAATACTTTTTCTCACAAGAAAAAAGGGGTGTGTTCAGACAGAAGGTGCTATCTTTTAAACTGCAAATCAGATCCAGATGTAAATACCTGGACATAAAAGCTAAAATGTTGATCTTTTGTCTCATACTAATCTACAGCAGAAATGAATGAGTTGACCTTACTGTTCCAATCCACTGTATGTGATATTGTTGGTGAAAAATTAATCTAAATGAAAGAAGTGGACAACATGTGGAAAGTGCAGGTTCTACTATACGCTATATGTCTCAGACTGATGAATAGTGTTCGGCACTCTGAGGTGTTGAGGAACTCTTACATGTCCAGAGCAGATCGGAAGTTCTCCCACAGGGTCTGGATTCTCTCTCTCAGCATTCTGGCCCATTTTAATGCACCGGATACAGGAGACATATTTTTACACAGCACGGCTTTACCCTTCTTCCTCTACAGAAACAAACAGAAAAACATTATCAGCAGCAGCTCTCCACAGCCCATAATGCCAGGAACAAAACTGTATTTTTCGCACTATAAGGCACATTTAAATCTTAATTTCCCCCAAAATTAAGGAGCAGTAAAACCACTCTGCTGAAGTATAGCATTATACAGGAGTTTCAGGGAAGTTTCTCCAACACCAAGGCTGGAGCAGTATTAGCATTAGCCGCAAAGCGCTAGCTCTTTCACCATTCAGAGGTGAGTATTATCAGCCTGTAGCCTGCTGCTAGCCCTGGCTAGAACTGTTGAAGCAGTATTAGCATTACCTGCTAACCTGATAACAGTGTAGCACTGTTGGGCGGCATCTGAAGCTTACTGGCTTCTATTTGCACCATAGAGCTCAGGCAATTGCCTTTTTCCTCATTACAAAGTGGTGGTTTATTAGGTAGTTACATAAATAGAAGCCTGCTGTCTTTCTTACGGTAACTTTATTTATTAGTAACTAGTTTCTATTCCTACCTCTCATAGATATTAATTTAAACTCTATGGGCTAACTTTGTAAGAAAATGGACAGACTAAGGTGCTGAGTGGTCCAGCGCTGCCACTATGAGCGGGAGGTCGCAGGTTCGTACCCCCGCTCAAGCAGCTTTGCCATCAGCTGTCGGCGCTCAGAGGGAGCAAAATTGGCCCTGCTCTCTCCGAGGGGGTAGATGGCGCTCTCTCCCCATCACGCTTAAAGGTGGCACCAGGCGGCACAAGGCGTCTGTGAGCGGATGTATCGTAACTGAGACGCTGTGCTTTCCTCCAAGTCCACTGGCTGCTCAGGCAATGATTCATCAGCAGCAGCTCGAAAAAAAAGGGGTGACTGACTTCACACGTATTGGAGGAGGCGTGTGCTCGTCCACATCCTCCTAGGGTCGCAGGTGCAACCGGTGATGGGGACACACAAAGGGGTGGGACATTTGGATAGCCAAATTGGGAGAAAATGGAGAAAAATCAGAGAGAAAAAAACATAGCCCAATTTTCAGCATCTATATTCGGTCTAAATAAAGGGCATGACGGACGGACCACAACCAAATAAAACCGTCCAAATATTGTTCAGTGTCTAGTGGGGTGCAGATTAATATTCAGCGCTTGTTTGACTTTAAAACAAAATGTTTTTCCAAGCATTACAGTTTTATTTACTTACATTAGCTTAACAGGTGAATTACAGGTGCTGAATTAGAAGGAAAACATTGGGAAACCCCTGTTTATGCGCCTTATGTATGAAAAGAGACCAGAAAATGCCTTGGGTCACTATGCCCAATGCTGGCCGTGGGGCAGATGGGTAAAATAGCGTTTAAAATATCCTGAAATATTGGGATATTTGTATCGCCCTACTCTAGAGCAGATTAACCTCTTTTGAAGTGTGAAGTGACTGCTCTGAAAGCCGTGCACCGTATTTTTCACACTTTAAAGGTCATTGGATTATAAGGCGCACTATCAGTGAACGTCTATTTATATTTACATTACATACATTTTTGGGTTTTGTGCTAGAGCTTAAATTCTCTGCCCGAACACGACCTGACCCGAAGCCAGACAAGAAATCGGGTCGGTTCGGGCCGAGATTTCCCACCACATTCCTCGGGCCGGGTCGGGTCTGGCTCCAGAAAATAGTCTGAGATGTAGGCATCTGTTTTTTAATTATATTTTTATTTTTAAATAAACCTCTGGTGTGATAATCACAATGTTGCTAAATAACCAATTATTATTGTTAACAAAAACGAACCAAATAGCGGTGTTAGTTGTAAGCGCTCGCGCTAGCCGCAAAATACAACAGAAAACACTGAGGGAGCTGCAGAATTATGTATGGGACTAGAATATGAGCACGAGGAGATAAAAGAGAACTAGGAGATACAGTATTTGAGAACCTTTACCTGTGAGTCTCTCTGTAACTCTCTCTCTTTTTCTCTCTCTGTGTCTCCCTCTCTCTCTCTCTCTCTCTCTCTCGCACGTGAACTCCTCCGCATTTGACTTGCAGCACTGTGTTTAGCTGTTCTTAAAAATCATTTTAATTAAATAATATTTCTATGCTTCTATGTTTCAGTGTTAATTAACATAATTCTGATCATATTTCGCTCATTTAAACAGCCCGGGCTCATTATGACAGTTTATGGTTCGGGTTGGGTCGGGCTCGGGCAGAACGTGCACGGGCTCGGGCTGGGTGGGGTTCGGATTTTTTGGGCCCGTTCTAACCTCTAATTTGTGCTGAGTCACAGTTTTATTTATATGACTTTTAATGGAACAGTGCACCACTGTCTTCAGATAAACTTACATGCAGGTTCTTGGAGGTTTTAAATATCTATCAGTGATCTAAGTAAGCTAGACTGGGTCCCACTGGTCGCTATGGTATACCAGGTGGTTGCTATAATGTTGCTAAGTGGTTTCTGTGGTCTTGCTAGGTGGTTACTATGGTATCCCAGGTGGTTGCTATGGTGTTGATAAGAGGTGTCTATAGTGTCGCCAAGTGTTTCATAGGTGGTTGCTAGGGTGTTGATTTGGTATAGCTGTTGGTCATTAAGATGTTGCAAGGTGGTTGCTATGGTATCCTTGGTCATTGCTATGAGGTGCTTAGTGGTTGAGAGTTGGTTGTAAAGGTATTGCTATGGAACAGCTGTTTGTAAGTTGTTGCTAGGTGGCTGCTAAGGAGATAATAGGGTATAGCTGTTGGTCACTAAGATGTTACCAGGTGTTTGATATGGTATCCTAGGTGGTTGCTATGGTGTTGTCAAGTGTTTACTAGGTGATTGCTAAGGTGTTGCTATGGTATAGCTGTATTTCATATTTATATAGTTTTTATATTGTGTATAAAATAGTTTTATATACATTAATATTAACAGTGTGGTATTTTATCTAGTCCTGTGTCTTTAGGCTCATGTACGTAGCTGCTCCAGAGCATGCTCATCTATTGGTCAATGCTCAGCTCAGCAAAATATGTGTCTTAAAAGAAGGTGTGTCTACAAGCTTCTTCTTGTATAATGAAACAGAAATACCTGGTTGATCTGAGAGTCAAACAGAAGTTTACATCTTTCCAGCTCATCTGCAAACATCTGGATCAGTTTATGGAAATTGGGGCTGAACGTTTCCTTAATGATTCCTCTGTCCATGAACGGTCGGACCACGGCTAGGAGCTATAGACAAAAACAATAAACATTTTTAGTGTTAATATGATAAATCATCAGTGTTTAATCAAATCATTATTTATAATAAATTATACTCAGAAAAACCATTCATAATCGGACTACTGCAGTTACCTAAATATATTTAAGTCGTAAGTTAGCAGTAAACAGAATACTGTATTTTTGCACTACAAGGCGCACTTAAAATCCTCCAATTTTCTCAAAAATCATCAGTGCTTCTTATAATCCGGTGCATCTTATGAATGAATTTTACCAGTCAGGTTGTAAGGAGCAGTAAAGCCACTCTGCTGAAGTGCAGGGTTATACAGGAGTTTCAGTTTAGCCTGAGACACTAAGCCTGGAGCAGTATTAGCATTAGCCGCTAACCATGCTAAGCGCCAGCTTTTTCACCGCTCAGAGGTGAGTATTATCGGCAGGTAGCCTGCTGCTAACCCTGGCTAGCACTGCTGGAGCAGTATTAGCATTAGCCACTTACTGCGCTAAGCGCTAGCTCTTTCTTATAGGTGAGTATATCAGACTGTAGTTTGCGTGTTCACCGTGTTACAATAGGCTACTTGGTGCAAACCACTAGCTAATATCACCCTGACTTACTGGTACACTCAGGGTTCCTTAGTGTAGCTCTGTCAGGCGGCAATTAGCCACTAACAGCAGCTAGTGCTTGCGGTTAGCTGATAATGCTAATGCTGCTGGAAATCTGGAAATCTAAGCTTACTGTAAATAAATGATGGTGCTTTACTATCTGTGTAGATCAACATCTATATTAAAAGAATATCTATACTTTTAAGAATTACAGTTTTGTTGATACCCCTGTTCCTTACTAGTGTTGCATAACGCACCTTATAATCCGGTGCACTTTATGTATTAAAATAGACCAGAAAATATGTTTATTGATAGTGCGCGTTATAATCCGTTGCACCTTACAGTGCAAAAAATACAATATACAAATACAAATACAATAAGCGCTAGATTTCAGCTTAGAAGTCAGATTTCTCAGTTCACGTACAAACTTTACCAGAAGATTCTTATATGTTTCAGTACATGTTAGGGATGGGATGTATCTACTTTTTTCATACAGTGTCAAAACCTTAGGGTGGTATATTGAATTACCGGCAGCAGGGATTGGTGTAAACTGCATTTATATTTCTACAATACTATCAGATTCTGGGTTATTTAAAGTGAAGAATGACTAAGTACAAAGTGCACACATGTTTAAGTCACAGTAAATGTTCAACAATCAGTTTCATGATTAATGGTGTTACCAGACAGGCCTTTTTTTCTGCACCCGGTTTCGGTTTCTTCTATATTTGGTCAAGTGTGAAAGCTGCTTTTAAGCCCGGGTGATATCCAGAGTACCATTACTGGGTCCACGTGAAACCGGTGGAGGAGCAATGCCAGCAAGGATATGCAGATTGTTTGTGTTGGTGGGCTTCAGACAACCAGTAATCAAACGGCAGGTGTTGTTCAATACTGGGTCTAGATTCTTGGCATGGGATGATCTCTCCCAGATAGGGCATGCATATTCCGCAGAGGAATAGCACAGAGCCAGAGCAGTAGATCGTGTGCCTGCCCTGTGCAGATAACAATCATCTCACACGCAAACAGCTGCTGGTTTGGAAGAAGCTTGACCGTTGAACGTCACGCACTCTAAAAGTGCACCAAAAGTATTTTTATCCAATAAAAATAAGCAAATACAGCCACTAGCCGAAGTGTTCATACTTTTACACTGTTCTACAAACAGAAAAGTGATGTATAGGATTCCAAACACACCTCACTGTAAGGTGTGTTTAAACCGATTGCTTCTAAATGAAGCAGCACGACCAATTTATCTCTACACCTTAAACAGAAGCGGAGTGGGAAAAGTGCTGCTCCCAGCGGAACAAACGCAGCAGCAGCACTAGCTCACCATCAAAATAAAACAAGCAACTGTCCCTGACACATCTTCCAACCGTGTACCAGGATCTGTATGCAGATTCATGAGAAAAGATCATCTAAATTTATAGAAAACTGCCACTTACTTAAAAGCTTTTGCATATTAGGCCCAATGGGGAAAAGTATTTGCTTAATAGCATATTAAATTGTACTTTTCTTATCAAAAAGGGCACCATTTTATTTCTTTCTATTTGTTTTTTGAGGGTGGGTTTATTTATTTATTTATTTTGTAAGTTTAAGGGTGTATTGTGTCAGTACCTAAACTATGTTGGAGATGTCACGCCTGGCCCTGTTTCCTGTCTGTCCTCGTGCCTGTGTTGTCCCACGTGACCCGTGCCCCTGTGTTCTGCCTGTGATTTTCCATTACCTCATGTCTCATTTGTAGCTCCACCCCTTCCCCAGGTGTTTCCACTCCCAGTGTGTTTCCTGTTTTGTTTAATAGACTTCCGCTGTCACTTGTCCTCTGTCGGTCTTTGCACTGTCCCCCGTTGTCTGTCCCTCTGCGTTTCTCTGTTCTCAGTGTTTTCATAGCCTTAGCCCGAGTCCCTTGTTCTTTGTTTATCTTCTTGTGTAATTCTTGTTTTGTACAGTTCTGTTTTGTTTATCTAGTTTTATTAGTCTTTTTCCTTATATATTTATATACTCCCTGTTTAGTTATTCTTATTATCTCGTTTGTTTTATTTATGTTCTCTAGTCTCCCTAGTTTGTTTTGGTTTGTTTCGCTGTTCTTTGTTTATTTGTTTTATTTACTTATTTAATAAATTTCTCGCCATACCTGCACATACGTCCGCCTCCTCGTCTCTCTGCCTGGGTCAACCCTGACATAAAGACCGACCAAATGGATGTAGCAGAATGGCACGCTGCTCGGAAGGCGGACCTGGAGTTTCTCCGCCTCCTCGCCGAGCAAATCCGGGGAGATGACCCGCTCCCAGCGCCTTTCCTCGGGTTGGAGCCCGTCAGCCCAGCTTCAGTGGCGCCCACCGAGACCCACAAGGGGAGCCCGTGGACTGGCTCCAGGATGGCGATCCGCAGCGGCGGCAGCGCCGCTCTCCGAGATTTCAGCGGCGGCCGCGCCGCTCTCCGAGACTTCAGCGGCGGCCGCGCCGCTCTCCAAGACTGCAGCGGCGGCAGCGCCGGTCTCCGAGATTTCAGCGGCGGCCGCGCCGCTCTCCGAGACTTCAGCGGCGGCCGCGCCGTTCTCCGAGACTGCAGCGGCGGCAGCGCCGCTCTCCGAGATTTCAGCGGCAGCCGCGCCGCTCTCCGAGACTTCAGCGGCGGCTGCGCCGCTCTCCGAGACTGCAGCGGCGGCAGCGCCGCTCTCCGAGATTTCAGCGGCAGCCGCGCCGCTCTCCGAGACTTCAGCGGTGGCTGCGCCGCTCTCCGAGACTTCAGCGGCGGCCGCGCCGCTCTCCCAGACTGCAGCGGCGGCAGCGCCGCTCTCCGAGATTTCAGCGGCGGCCGCGCCGTTCACCCAAGCACCAGCAGTCCCAGCTGCTCCAGCTCAAGCACCAGCAGTCCCAGCTGCTCCAGCTCCAGCTCAAGCACCAGCAGTCCCAGCTGCTCCAGCTCCAGCTCAGGCACCAGCAGTCCCAGCTGCTCCAGCTCAAGCACCAGCAGTTCCAGCTGCTCCGGCCCCAGCCCAAGCACCTGCAGCTCCCAGAACTATGTTTGGGCCCAGGCCCCGTATTTCCAGGCCTGCTCCAAGGCCTCCTGACTTTGCCCCCAGTTATGTGCCCAGGCTGTCCCCACAGACTTTTGCCAATCCTGGGCACCCACCTATGTTTTTGGTCCCCCTGTCTCTCCCTGTCCTGGTCCCTGTATCTGTGTTCGTTCCTGTTCCTGTCCCCTGTGGTTTTACTGTTCCTGTCCCAGTCACCGTGTTTGTGTCCGTCCCCGTCAATGTTCTCGTCCCTGTTCCCATGTCCGGTCCCGTCCAGTCTCAGTCTCCTGTCCATTTCCCCGTCCAGTCTCCGTCTCATGTCCAGTTCCCCGTCCAGTCTCCGTCTCATGTCCAGTCTCCGTCTCATGTCCAGTCTCCGTCACCTGTCCAGTTTCCTGTCCAGTCTCTGTCACCTGTCCAGTCTCCGTCTCCTGTCCAGTTCCCCGTCCAGTCTCCGTCTCATGTCCAGTCTCCGTCACCTGTCCAGTTCCCCGTCCAGTTCCCCGTCCAGTTCCCCGTCCAGTCTCTGTCTCCTGTCCAGTTCCCCGTCCAGTCTCCGTCGCCTGTCCAGTTCCCTGTCCGGTCTCCCGTTCAGTCTCCTGTTTTCCCCGGCCTCTCCCTGCCGCCAGCCCCCGGGGTTTGTTTTTACGCGCCTCGGGAGCTGCGCGTTTAGGGGGAGGTTTCTGTCACGCCTGGCCCTGTTTCCTGTCTGTCCTCGTGCCTGTGTTGTCCCACGTGACCCGTGCCCCTGTGTTCTGCCTGTGATTTTCCATTACCTCATGTCTCATTTGTAGCTCCACCCCTTCCCCAGGTGTTTCCACTCCCAGTGTGTTTCCTGTTTTGTTTAATAGACTTCCGCTGTCACTTGTCCTCTGTCGGTCTTTGCACTGTCCCCCGTTGTCTGTCCCTCTGCGTTTCTCTGTTCTCAGTGTTTTCATAGCCTTAGCCCGAGTCCCTTGTTCTTTGTTTATCTTCTTGTGTAATTCTTGTTTTGTACAGTTCTGTTTTGTTTATCTAGTTTTATTAGTCTTTTTCCTTATATATTTATATACTCCCTGTTTAGTTATTCTTATTATCTCTTGTTTGTTTTATTTATGTTCTCTAGTCTCCCTAGTTTGTTTTGGTTTGTTTCGCTGTTCTTTGTTTATTTGTTTTATTTACTTATTTAATAAATTTCTCGCCATACCTGCACATACGTCCGCCTCCTCGTCTCTCTGCCTGGGTCAACCCTGACAGGAGAAAGCTTTCGAAAAGTTACTAGATGTTCTCACTGTTTACAATAGATATTTTTTTGCTTGTTTTTGGTTGCACTTTAACCACAAAGGGGACCATTTCTTTATCATCTTTAATTTGATTTTTAGTAGGGGAAAAAATCGATTTAAATCGAAAATCGGTTTTCTTTTTAAAAAATTGAAGATTTATTTTTTGGGCCATATCGCCCAGCTTTAGTATGTAGAGATTTATACATAATAACCACATGCACAGACAGAGTTTTATACAGACAGACAGACAGACAGACAGATAGAAAGTAAAGGTATGTAGAGATTTATACATGATAACCACATGCACAGACAGAGTTTTATACAGACAGACAATAATTGCGCTAATGTTAGGCTAATGTTGCGCTAATGTTATGCTAGCATTATGTGAATTATTAATTCACATTTAAACACATTGAACTGTGCAAGTCTCTGTTTCGGAACTCGTGACATCATCGTCGGAACTTCAGCTAGCTTATAGTGGTGACATCATCAGGCTACAGAACCCAAGGAATCGTCTCTCAGTATTCCAATCAGAAGGTGTGATTACTACACTAGCACACCTGGGTTATTCATCTCCACAACTTGAGAGGGACTTTACTAAAGATAAGGAGCTTTTTCTCCCACAACTACCTCTCTGGACTACGTCCCATGAGGCACAAGATGCCAGCCTCACAGTCGCCCAGTCCACCACCCAAACCTGCTGCTAAAAACACCAACAGCAGGTTTCTGCCTGTAGCTACCGAGCCAGTGGTGGTGAATAAGCTGTCCGCCTACAATTCACCAGGTAAGTTACAGTTTTGAGTTTCACTCCTTACTGGACCTTACTTAGGGCTGCACGATTTGGGCAAATCTATCTATCTATTTATTTAAATAATAATATATATATATATATATACAAAAAAAGAAACAAAGAGAAAAAATATATATAAATATGTGTGTATTTATATATACTAGGGGTGTTAGACCATGATCTAAATTATGTCATGGTCTCGAGCCTCGAAGTCAAAAAGATGATCGATGATCCCTCCCTCTAAGATACGCAAGCACGTGCGCGCTACGCAAACGGCGCAGCACACTGTAGCCTTTCTCCAGAGAATGTGGGCATTCTCATCTTCCTAAAGAAAACAGGGTTCGTGCTGGAATTTTGGAGAAAGTTCTTGAAAAAGCTTGAAATTGTAACTGCACTTACGTTACAACAAATAACTGTCTGACTAAATAAATGTGCTTAAAGAAAAAAACTGCAGAGCGTAAAATAAAAAGGCTTCGCTCGCGCCTCCACGTATGTGAGACTACAAAGTTCTTTCAAAGGTTCTTTCTCGTAATCCAGGAGGAGTTGGTTCACAAGAAATCGGCTTTGTTTGCACCTCTGCGTTTTTTTTTTAAACACAGACAGCAGAAGAGTTAACTAGCTATGCTAAAAGCCAAGCTTTGGATTTATCTAAATATTATTAATAATAATAATAATCTGGGTTACACGTGTAATATACTATTAGGCTAAACCAAGCTCGGCACTGTTAACGCGGTGTTACCGTCCTCCAATAAGCTGCTTTTGGGTCAGCTTCAGCGCTGTGAAACAAGCCAAAACGATTTAGCTATGCTAATAGCCAAAAGCCTGGTTAACAGTGCTGCCGAGCGGCTCGTTCTAGGCACTAAAGCCGTGATACAGGCCCCAGAGATTTTTTACACGGTTTTAACACTCAAGCAAACAATGACTGAGTCCAGATTGTACCTTGCAAAACTAAATTATGAGGAAAATACTACAGGTGGGTAACCCAGGTCCAGAAAGTAAAAATCCAACCCAGGGTTTTTTATCTGCAGCAGAGCCGCCCAGGGGGTTGGTACAAAGCCTGGGTGGCATTTTTACTTTCCTGACCTGGGTTACACACCTCTAAGTTTTCAGTAAAAAAAAAGAAAGACAGGTGATACATTTTGAATCAGAAAACTTTAGATTTCATTTCTTCTCCTTCTGCTCTTACCAAACACAATCCTGATTGTGTTCATATAAACATAATACCATCTCTTGCAGTGTGACAAAAAGCTAATCGATATTTTTGATTATATGTATGTATAAATGCTCTCAACTCACCCCCAAATTTGACATTTTACAGTAACAGCTTAATTAAATGAATAGGGTAAACAAGCGGTGAAGAACATTGGTATTTAAATTGGGTGAAACTGACACCAATAAATTCCTGCTATTTATTTAGAAGTGTTTTTTTTTTCTCGGTAGCATAGTCACTGTAAAGTGTGGAGAATAGTTTTGTGATATATTGGTTATCGCTGAATCGCAGTTCTGAGATATCACAGTTATCATTAATTTACCACAGCTGAAAGGTGCTGGAAAAACTTGAAAATTAAATTTTACCTTGTAAAAGGTGTATGAATCCTGAGAAAAACTTGAAAATATAAAAATAACAGGTGTTTTCTCTAGCCTCAAATATGTTAATAGTTTTGGTACCTTAAGGAGCATCTTTCTCTCAGATAAAGTTAATAATATATCTTTATTAAAGAAGAAAACGTGACCGAAAAAGTCTTAAAGTCTTATTTTTCATGTTTAACTGTTATAGTAGGATAGAGTTCAGTTTGTTAAGGCTCTAATTGTTCTATTATTTTGTACATGACTGTTCCTGTTTTATTATTTATTTTATGTTGCACATTGATGTTTTAATAGAGAAAACTGCTGCTACCAAAAAAAAGCCACTAGATGGCATACCATATATATCTTAATTAAATGATTTAAATTTGACCATTAGTGCCTAATGTGGTGTATTACAGATCATTTGTATCACTTTGCATCACTTATATCAAGCCCACCTTTTGAAATAAAATATTGTAAATTGGATGAATCAAACAGGGTTCATACACCTTTTAGAAGGTAAAATTCAAGCACTTTTCGCGCACTTTCAAGACCCATTTTCAAGTTTTTCCAGCACCTTTTAGCTGTGGTAAATAAATTTTAATGGTGATATCTAAAAACTGCGATTCAGCAAATCAATATATCGCAAAACTATTCTCCACACTTTACAGTAACTATGCTACTGAGAAACAAAATACTTCTAAGTAAGTAAATATCAAGAATTATGGATTTTTGTGTCAGTTCCACACTATTTAAATACCAATGATCTTTACCGCATCTTTTCTATTTACCCTATTTATTTGATTGCAGTTACTGTAATATTTCAAATCTGTGGAGTGGGTTGAGAGCATTTATATACATATATATACTCAAAATTATTAATTTGCTTTTTGTCACACTGCAAGAGATGGTATTATGTTGATGTAAACACAATCAGCATTGTGTTTGGTAATAGCAGAAAGAGAAGAAATGAAAGCAAAAGTTTTAGGGTGGTTTTGACACTTTTGGGGCGGAGTCAGGATCAGCTCCCTCAGCGAATGCTTTTGGCTGATATCTCCAGGCTTTGACTGACTGCCTACAACCAGCAGCCTCCGGGGCAGTTTACCCGGATTCAGTACTTGAAACGAGACGATCTCCGGGGCTTGCATTGTGGATTCAGTGCCTAGAACGAGCCGCTAGCCGGCACTGTTAACCCGGATTTCGGCTTTTAGCATGGCTGGTTCCACGGCGCAGCAACTCGTTGGAGGACAGTGACACCGCGTTAACAGTGCCAGGTTGGGTTTAGCCTAATAGTATATTGTACGTGTAACCCGTATTATTACTATTATAATTTGGATAAACCCAAAGCTTGGCTTTTAGTATAGCTAGTTAACTCTCCTGCTGTCCGTGTGTAAAAAACACAGAAGTGGTTAAACCATGTTGCATCTGGGGGCAAAAAGAGCCGGTTCCTCGTGAGCCAACTCCTCTTGGATTACGAGAAAGAACCGGAATTTGTAGTCTCACGTACGTGGAGGCGAGAGAGAAACCTTTTTTAATTTTCGCTCTGCAATTTTTCTATAAGCGAACTTATTAATTTAGATAGTTATTTGTTGTACAGTAAATACAAGTTTTCAAGCATTTTCAAGCACCTTCTCCAAAATTCCAGCACTTTCCAGGCCTGAAAAAACAGAACGTTAAAATTCAAGCATTTTCCAGGATTTCAAGCACCCGTACAAACCCTAATCAAACCAATGACTGACTATAGATTAATCTAAAACTGGCATAGGCCATATGCTGTAAAAAAAAGAAAAAAAGAAAATCGAGAATCGAATCGAATCGAATCGTGACCCTAAAATCGGAAATGAAATGGCAGACGAAGCCGAGGCCAGTCCAAGCTGTGGTGCATCTTATTAACAACATGGCTGCCCACAGACAGACAGAAAGAAAGTAAAGGTATGTAGAGATTCATTAATAATAACCACATGCACACACAGAGTTTTATACAGACAGACAGACTCTAACATTGTACTAATGTTGCACTAATGTTATGCTAATGTTTTCTCCCACAACTACCTCTCTGGACCACTGGACTACGTCCCATGAGGCACAAGAAGCCAGCCTCACAGTCGCCCAGTCCACCACCCAAACCTGCTGCTAAAAACACCAACAGCAGGTTTCTGCCTGTAGCTACCGAGCCAGTGGTGGTGAATAAGCTGTCCGCCTACAATTCACCAGGTAAGTTACAGTTTTGAGTTTCACTCCTTACTGGACCTTACTTAGGGCTGCATGATTTGGGCAAAATATCTATTTATTATATAAAAAAAGAATATATATATATATATATATATATATATATATATATATATATATATATATATATATATATATATATATATATATATATATATATAGTAATATAATACAGGAAATTGACAAATCCTGCACCTAACAGCTGGGGTTATGCATGGGGCTCAGCCAGGATCTACTACTCACTCAACTAACAACAATAGCAAAACCACCACAATCTGATACTGGCTCGACAAGAATCCAGAAGCACAGCCTAACACTATGTTCATGATCCATTGCCTCAACTGCCAAGTAACAGACCTACCAAAAAATAACCTATGAACACATAGAATCCCTCCTTAATCTAAGCTCACTTCCTTTAACTATGGCAACAACACACTTACCTAAGCACAATCACACACAATAAATCACATTATAAGTTGCGTGAGCAGAACACAGCAACCACTACCATCTGATACTGGCTCGACAAGAATCCAGAAGCATAGCGAACTATGTTCATGGTCCGTGCCTCAACTGCCAAGTACTCAGACGTCTACAAAAACTCATGAGACAAATTATTACAAGAGCAGGACCACACCAATCCCCTTCATCCAAACTTGAACACAAACTTCAGTGCAAGCTCTTCACAGGGGTCATCAGGCAGGCACCTTCCTTCGTCAGTGTTTCGCTGAATTAGGCCCACGACACCTCCAGAAGGCTCAACAGTGAAGTCTGGCGTCCCAGACCCACCCCCCTCCAAGCTTGCTGTAGAAGCACAAACTCACTCCCTTCCCCACACAGCCTCAGCCCTTCTGAACCACAACCACTGACTAGATCTTTCAGCTACATCTGACAACTCCTTCACTACAGTCCTTAGCACACGACCTCTAATTCCGAATTCAGACAGCAGTCTTGTGGCAGACTTCGCAACAAAGCCTCTAGTACCTATATATATATAGAATATATATATATATAGAATATATATATATGGGGCAATGATGTATAAGGATTTGCAACATGCCAATTTTAAAATACAAAAAATAAGAGTATCTGTTGCAATTGTTCAAAAATTTTAAATGTTGTGAACACATAAGCTGATATTAAAACTTCAGATTGAGTGATTTTAGAGTATTTTTTTATTTAGAATAATTGGCCTTAGCTTTACAAAATGTTGCGTGGTACGGCCGTGATTTTTGTTAAAATTAATACATTTCCTTAATATACTTTGTTTTTATTTTACAAATTCCCATTAATATAAAGTGTCTATAAATAAAATATTTGCATTATTTTTTAGTTTTTGTAAAAAATGATCTCATTTTTGTTTTTTAGTGTCACAATCACCGGCTTTAATGTTGTTAATAGGTTAATTTTTCCTGTAAATCCTATAAAATTGTTAAATTGTTTTCTAAAATACCATTAACTTTAGCATACAGTATCAATAGTTAATATTTCAGCAACAGAAAATGAATTTAAATTTAATACAGTTACTGTTATTATAGGTTGCACCACATGATGAGTGGCCGCTCCAAATGACATAAAGTATTGCATCATTACTTTTTAACTATTAAAACAGATCAATAAACAATAAATTCAACAAAATAAATAAATACAAAAATAGAATTCCATACAAAACCCGAAATGTTTTCTATTTTTTCCCTCATTTCTTTCCCTAATTTACATGACCAATTACCCAACTCACTCATTCAGACTTCCCCTATCAACTAGTGATGCCCCAACACCAGGAGGTTAAAGACTAGCACAGGCCTCCTTTTTTTGTTTTTGTTTACAAAAATCCCATCACAATGTGATATGTGTAATACATAAGTGTTATGATGTGTTGTAAATGCAGCGAACATTATGGCTTTGTTAAGAACATTTAATTCTAGAATTGAATAAACCAGGTTTGAGGGTGCATTGTGTCAGTAACTAAACTATATTGGAGAAAGCTTTCTAAAAGTGACTAGATGTTCTCAATTTTTACAATAGTTTTTTTGTTTGTTTCTGGTTGCACTTTAACCACTAATGGGAAATTTGAGCAAAAACAAAAAAAAATGTTTTTAACCATTTCTTTATCATCTGTAGTTTAATAAAACATATTTGGGGGGTTATATTGCCCAGCTCTACACCTCCCTATAACTAACGTGTGCATCATCTAAGGACAAAACCTGGTAAATTTTAAGGTGCTTCTAACAGTTGTTAATTTGCCTGGAATCATTACATCATATTTCTAAACGCTCTCAATAGCAAGTAATAGTTGACCCTGATTTTTTGGCCAGAATCTTATCTCATCTCAAGTCTAATTGCTGCGGGATTAGAATTATGGTGAGCAGTTTTTACTTTGCTTGACAGTGGCATCTGGTAAATTAGATTAACAGTTGTAAAGAAATACATAAAAGTTAAAAGACATGCTTTTTTTTTTTTTGCATTTTTATAATTATATTTTACATATATACATTATCTGTAATTTGACTCAAAATGACTCAAATTGCATTAAAATATTTTCCAAAAAAACTTTATGTGTACATGTCATCAATGAAATATAAAAGCACAAAAAGTGACAATCTAGCCCATATATCTATCATGGAAAACACTCTGCAGTGGTCACACCACGTGACATTTGGTCGCACCACATGATGTTTTCAAGTTCAGTCAGAATTTACAGGCAGAGAGTTAGCCACCTTAACAAAATAAGCTAACTTCCCACAAAAGATCACTATGAAATTTATAATCAAAATATATATATAAAATATTCATTCTTTTTTTGAGGTCATACCACATGATATCCAAATGTGGCAACTACATACCAGCTGTTAAAAAGGTTATTTTTTATCAAATTTAAGAGAGAGTTACAAACTTGCTGGCAGCTTCCACAGGTCCCTGGCAAACTGATACATTATGCAACTTCCTGTATTTAAATTGGTTTTAACATAAAGGTCCCAAAGTAGTAGTTTCTTGATGGTCGCACCACATGATATTTTGACACTTTAAATAACCAAAACCTTCTGATGAACTAATTATTTTTAATAAGTATCAGTACAAATTTGGGAGAGAGACTACATATCTATGATAACTTTTTATGCTTTTAAACCTTTTTTTAATTGAAAAAAAATTTAGTTGGACACAAAATTTATATATATTTATTAGGGATGTCACGATTCTCTAAATCCTCGATTCGATTTTATTTCCGATTTTAGGGTCAGGATTCGATTCGATTCTCGATTTTCTTTTTTCTTTTTTTTTACAGCAGAGAAGCTTATTTCAAAAGGTGGGCTTGATATAAGCGATACAAGTGATCTGTAATACACCACAGTAGACACTAATGATCAAATTTAAATAATTTAATTAAGATATATATGTAATGCCATCTAGTGGCTTTTTTGGTAGCAGCAGTGTGCAGTATTAAAACAGCAATGTGCAACATAAAATAAATAGTAAAAAAATACAGGAACAGTCATGAAAAATAAGACTTGGGAATGAAATTTTTTTCTCTTTAATAAAGATATATTATTAACTTTGAGAGAAAGAAAGCCGCTGGGCCAGGGGTAAACGTCCATGAAGAGGGTGGCGTTCATCATTGGTTGCCTTAGTCATCTCTACTCGGCTGGCTACTTCCCGTCTCACATCAGCAGGAGCAATGCCAGCAAGGATATGCAGATTGTTTGTGTTGGTGGGCTTCAGACAACCAGTAATCAAACGGCAGGTGTTGTTCAATACTGGGTCTAGATTCTTGGCATGGGATGATCTCTCCCAGATAGGGCATGCATATTCCGCAGAGGAATAGCACAGAGCCAGAGCAGTAGATTGTGTGCCTGCCCTGTGCAGATAACAATCATCTCACACGCAAACAGCTGCTGGTTTGGTAGAAGCTTGACCGTTGAACGTCACGCACTCTAAAAGTGCACCAAAAGTATTTTTATCCAATAAAAATAAGCAAATACAGCCACTAGCCGAAGTGTTCATACTTTTACACTGTTCTACAAACAGAAAAGTGATGTATAGGATTCCAAACACACCTCACTGTAAGGTGTGTTTAAACCGATTGCTTCTAAATGAAGCAGCACGACCAATTTATCTCTACACCTTAAACAGAAGCGGAGTGGGAAAAGTGCTGCTCCCAGCGGAACAAATGCAGCAGCAGCACTAGCTCACCATCAAAATAAAACAAGCAACTGTCCCTGACACATCTTCCAACCGTGTACCAGGATCTGTATGCAGATTCATGAGAAAAGATCATCTAAATTTATTATAATAAATTTATTATTTAAAAGCTTTTGCAAATTAAGCCCAATGGGGAAAAGTCTTTGCTTAATAGCATATTAAATTATTAATATTAAAAGATCACCATTTTATTTCTTTCTATTTGTTTTTGAGGGTGCATTGTGTCAGTACCTAAACTATGTTGGAGAAAGCTTTCGAAAAGTTACTAGATTTTTTTTACAATTGTTATTTTTTTGCTTGTTTCTGGTTGCACTTTAACCACAAAGGGGACATTTAAGTGAAAAATAAATAAATATAAACTAGTTTTTAACCATTTGTTTATCTTTTTAAAAACCTTTATTAAAAAATAAATAAAACGAAGATTTTTTTTTTTTTTAAATAAGA
Source organism: Astyanax mexicanus (assembly GCF_023375975.1). NCBI lineage: Eukaryota > Metazoa > Chordata > Actinopteri > Characiformes > Acestrorhamphidae > Astyanax > Astyanax mexicanus. The sequence goes on along the minus strand of NC_064413.1, from coordinate 10,140,485 downwards.
TATTTTTATATTTTTATATAAGTTCTCAGTATTTTAAGGACAGTAATTGTAGAGAGCTATCGTACATTTCCATCCACAACACACTGACTAAATTAGTCAATGCAACCATTTATATTGATGCCATTTGGCTTCAGTTTATTGCCCATACGCAATTCAGCGTCGGGGCCTCGTTTTTTTAGCACAGCTATTTATAAGACTTCTCATAGCTAACCTATCACTCAGCTAGCTAATATTCTGTTCACCTGTTCACACACTTAAGTCTGAAATTAACCAGAGTTCTCTCAAATTCCTCAATGCATCTTTAAGCTGATATGTGACCTTATTGCAACTCAAAGAAAGGAAAGTAACAGCGTAGCAGTTGAGTTTTACAAAACAAAATTTGGCTGCAAAACAAAAGTTCAAAACAAAAAGCATTGACCATTTTTGATGTTCTGCAGTAATCAGAATATGAAGTCCATGTAAACGTATTCAAAAACACAAATAGCAGAGAGAAGAGTAGGACTCTTCAGCAGAACACCGGAGTACATTCACAGAACTGCTATGTAGCTATAAGTCAGTAATTCTCCACTGATAAAACTCACCTTAAACACTGACTCCAGTCCTGAACAGTCTTTATAGGCCAAGCAAACAATGTTGCCAAGCCGGCGGTCGTAATCTGTAACCTCCTGTTTAAAACATGCGTAGTCCTCCTCAAAATCCTTAAAGAAAAATAACATAAGAAAAACGATTGATATTTATATATAAACCTGTTGTAGCTTTCTGTGTTTATATACAGTTTTGGAAAATATAAATATTTTCTTCTGTCTGTACGATGATAAGAAGTCCGTACTGATTTCTAAATAATGGAAAGTTTAGCATTAGCAAAGAAATATTAATGTTTAAGCAGCTGAAAACTAATTCCACTTTAAAGTTACTGTACGGTGATTCACAGTAGAATTCACTAATTTCAACTAGTATGAACAGCAGATCTACAGTAACATGATTATATAGGTTATACAGTAAAACAATTCTCTATTATACAGTAACAATGCTGTGAAAACTAAAGAAATGTGTTACAGTATAATGTAGAACATTTCTACTGTTGAGTACAAGAGGTAAGCTGGGATGCTAGATGCTAGAAAGCTTCTCCTATCTGTCAGCTCCATTATCTGTTGAGATTTACTGCAGGACCCTGAGCTTTATTTAGGTTTCTTATCTTTCAGTAAAGGCCACGTTACCACACCACAACCATCGCCATGACACTCCCATTATAAACCAGCTCATTACTATGTGCAGAGATGCCCACATGCTGCTTCATGCATGTTATTTTTCCTGCTGTGTTCTACATCACTGTGCTACAACCAGAAAAAAAAGAGGTGGTGTTCAAATTATTAAATTAAACCTGATAACTCAATTTACACAACTTACAGAACAGATCCACATATAGATTTAATGAATCAGCAGTGTGTTGTCTTGTTTTGACAGTAATAAACAGTACCAGTCAAAAGGTTGGACACATCTTAAATTCAGTGTTTTTCCCAAGTTGTGAAGAGGTAGAGTTGGTATACATTGAATAGCTCTATTTGAGTAATTTTCTAATTTATATTATGGCAAGATCTACTCAACTAAGTTAAATAGAATAATACCGATAGTTTAATGAAGGTCAGTCAATCGGAAATATTTCAAGAACTTTGAAAGGGTTCTCAAGTTCAGTCGCAAAGACACTCAAAAATGTTATGATAAAACTGGCTCTCATCAGGACTGCAAAAGAAAAGGAAGAACAAGCACTACCAGCCTCAGAAACCATATTTTAACAGCACCCCAGAGTATATTTTTTTTACAATGTAGGTATTAAAAAAAAAAAAAACATTGAATGAGAACATGTGTCCTGCAAGATATTGAGTATTGTGAAATCATCACTATCGTGGGCAACGTACTGTGATATTGTATAATGAGATGTGATTCCCACTCTTAGTGTACATATAATTAATAATATTTTGGCTTAATGCAGAGTGCGTGTTTACATTGCATACCTGAGAGTCTAAATCCAGTGGATCATACTGTCTCTCAGCGATGCTTCTGCAGAGCTGCTGGAATTCTGAGAGCAGCAGAGATACCTGCTCAGTGTACATCTTCCCCTTCAGACCTCCGAAAACCAGTTTCTCCAGTTTCTGGAGCTCCAGTATGGTGGAGAACATGTCCTAAAACACACACAATCCTTCAGTTACATGGAAAACTGTGAATTTATTACAAAACCTGTTTGAGCTGATTGTCTAAGTTCAGGGTAATAGGTAGGGATGCACCAATCTGATATAAATCTCATTATAACAAAATTAACTGGACCCACTATTCTATGCTTCACACCTTGGCCTTTTGATTTAAATTTTGTTTAAACTATGGTGTAATATATAATATCTGTTAATATTTGCATCTCATTTTTAGGTATCTTAATCAGAGCTGATATTTTATTTTATTTAGTACACAACATTATATTTTAGCTATACATTTAAAATATATTAAAGTGTACATACTCTAAGATATATTTGAATACTCTAGAATCTCCTGAAAATAACCTCTGGCATGTATGAGTGTCTTGTGTAATAATATTGTTTAGGTGAACTAAGCAGTGCAGCTATAATAATATTTACAGCTTCTGTTACTAAATGATGTTTACTACAATTTATACCAGTTATTCATTCATTAATTTGCTCCTCAGCTAAAATTCTACTGAATCGTGCAGTTTACAGTATTTAGCAAAATAATGAGCATGTAGGTAATTAGATTAGATTAGATTTTTGTAATCACCTTTTATTTATTTTATTATTTTTGTTTTTTGTATTTACTTTCTTATAATTATTTTATTTTAATATTTTATTTTTTATGTTTTATCAGTAATACTGTTATTATATTTTTTTATTTTTTTATTTCTTTTTAATTTTATTCTTATTACTAAATAGTTTTATTTTTTAGTTTCAGTTTTATTCTTCTGTTTCATAAATATTAAATAATTGATTTGTTAGGTAGGTAGGCTGAGCTACAGTTGCTTGTAGCACAGAGCTGACTGGAGGCGCATTTCCACCGGTATGGTGCTGGTGCCAGGTTCCCAAATGGTTCTTTGCGTTTCCACCGCAAAATCACAGGTTCTGGGCCAGAAAAGCCGGTTCCGTTCTGGCCCCACAATCTTGCTGGTCTGGAACCAGCGAACCTGTGATGCGAGCGGCCAAAGGGCGGGGCGTTGAAGCATCTCCGGGGCAAAGTTGTTTACAAACCTCACCTCCATTCACAGCTACGAGCAGCAGAAGCAGCTAAATGAATGAAAATGAATCAACAGTGCTCCACCGAGGAGAACAGCACAAGTTACTCTGTTGACGCCCACATTCACATGTGTATTGAGTGACTCCTTACAGCAGTGGAAACATGGGCCGGTTCTTAAAAGGTTTGCAGGTTCGCAGGAACCGGCTCCGGCTCTGGCACCAGCACTTTGTTGGTGGAAAAGAGGTATGTGTGAGCAGCTACTGAATGCTTTAGAGTGCAGAACACTGCCTAGCATATAAACTGCACTGCTCAGTATAGCAGCCAGTTAGATGGCTTTACTTTACTTACATGTTTCTGTAAAGCTGCTTTGTGACAACATCAGTTGTAAAAAGTGCTAAACAAATAAATTTGATTTGATTTGACTGGTTAGTTGGCTTCTTCAGAATCAGGTCCAGACTGAGATGCAGTCAGTGAGTCTCTCTCTGAGGCTGATGAGTTAATCAGCTCCAGCTGAGCGTCATTAGTGTGTGAATCGGAGCTCTGTATGAAAGGTTTGAGGTGCTGTGTTATGTTTCACCTGCTCTCGAAAGTGCTGAGTGAGGTGCTGAAGCAGACTACCAGTGTAATTAGTTGTACAAAGTTGGTGCTTATGAAACTGTTTGCTCTCCTTTTTTCCCCAAATTGGAATCGATAAGAGAATCGATAAGGAATCAAATCGTTTCACAGAATCGATAAGGGAATCGGAATCGGAAAAATCTTATCAATTCCCATCCCTAAGTGTAATACGTTTTGGTGTTTTTTGGGGGAATTTGTGATTGGCTAAGTGGAAAGTTTTTCCGTTAAAGATCTCATTCCGTTGTTTTTTCATTCATTTTAAAATGTCTAGTTGTGGTCTCTAATATGAATGAATGCCATGTGAGCTGTTTTTTGTGAAAAAAGTGCTCCGGTGATCCGGTGTAACTCTGCTATAGTCTGGTGGTGGAGTGGGGGGAAGAAAACGATTTTAGCTCATAAAAAGTCAAACACATCGCCTCTGATTGGCTAACAGCAATGCAAGGCAGTGAGAAACAAACATTTTAAAGTATAATTTTTTACACTATTAATAGTCAATGTAATGTCATATGTTACTTTACAACATGTGTAATGCCCTGTTAGTTCAGTTACAGTTGCAGTGCAGTTCAGCCACTGAACTAGTGTTAGTGTCTCTGTAAAATGCAAAAAAGTAAAAATAAAAAAAATAAAAGTCCAAATAACTAGTGTAAAAAAAAACTCATCTAAAAATACACCTACCCATCCTAATTGTACTTTGCTGGTGGTGTTCTAACCATTTGTTCCTTAGCTCTGAATTACTGGGTAAAGCATAACACTGATGTGTTATTTGCACAAATAACACAGGAACGAACTGCCATATTGTTCCTAGTGCTGTTAGCTCCTGTCTAAAGAGACGGTGTTGATGCCCGGCTTCAGCTCTGTCTGTGGGTGTTTGCAAGCCAAGATGGGTGAGGCCATGAATACTAATTCACAAGTTGACATAGACACAGTGCTTTTCCTGATCGACCCGTTTTTCCTGAATATTTTTTTTACTAGCTACTGCAGACAATGGAGGTTGAGGAAAAGTTTCATGTGCAGTTGTATATGTTGTATATGTGTATTTTTGGACTCCTTTAAAATAGGTTAAATCCGAAAGAACTCCAATTTATTTTTTTTCTTACATAATTTTTTCACATTTTTTACTTTTGTTACAAGATGGGAAAATGAAAATGAGAAAATGAAGACACTGACCCAACTAATATGCAAGGTTTAAAGAACTGAAAAAAGGGATCAGTGCATCTCTATTAATAGGGGATGGGGATTGTGGAAATTTGAGGTTGACCAATCATTTATAATTATCAAATACGAGAATCATTAAAACCTGAATCAAGATCCCACAGGGTTTTACCTCCAGCAGCAGAATCCGCGCCAGAAACCTGTCGAAGCGGACCAGGACCAGAGCCGAAGGAAAATCCCAGCAGGCCGATCTTCCCCCAGCGGCGCTCCACGCACGCACCCGCTCTCTGTAGGTGTTAAAATTCTTCTTAAAGGCTTTGAAGATTTTCACCAGGATCTGGAGCTTCTCCAGTGTTTCCTCAGCATCCCCCTGCAGGAGCTCCTCAGCACACAGGTACGAGCTGGCCTGGAGGAGCGAGAATCATCACAACACCTAAACACACACTTCAGCTTCGATCTTTTTTCCCCCCAACTCTGAATCTATTAACAAATATACTGAACTATTTTAAACATGCACTGGTCAATGTCAGGCAGCTTCACTTAATTTTTTACAAGGTTTCTAATCCGAAGATGGTTACAAAACTAAAAACTATTTTAAAAGCATGTATAAAAGTCCACACATTCATTTGATTTTCTCTCAAGAATGTCTTTTTAAAAAAACGGTTGACTGCATGTTCAAATAATTTAAATTTGACAAAACAAATCCTGTTATTGACACTCATTCCTGTTACTGAAACTCACTCCTGTTACTGGAACTCACTCCTGTTACTGGCACTCACTCCTGTTACTGGAACTCACTCCTGTAACTGGAACTCACTCCTGTTACTGGAACTCACTTCTCTTACTTTTTAAGCTTTGGGTAACAGTAAAAGTATGTTTTGAGTTGACTGAAAGAAACAGGAATGAGTTTTTAAGCATAGAACATGAAAAATAGCTAAATGGTGGCTATCAGTCATAGTTAAACTAATATTGTTTTTCCCATGATCTTCAGAAGAATCAGCTGATGTCACTTGCTGTTGTAGATGTGACTTGTAAAATGTTCCAGATGTTTCAGATGGGATAATGTGTTACAGGACTGTGTAAAACCCGGGGACACAACTAAAATGTGTATTTTAACATAAATATTATGGATTTATTATGATTTTTTAAAGCATAGATGGGATTTAGAGTCACACAACAATGCAAAACAAAAACTCTGTTCTTAATCATCGGCCTGTTTCTAATCCTTACCTGCTTAATTAGCATATTTCCCAGCTCCTGCAGGAGCACCACAATACGAGCTGGGGAACGGTACCACCTACAGTGAGTCCAAACCAGGAAGATGAGGTGGAAGAGTGCAGGGATGGACGGAAAAAGGGAGGAGAAATCTGCCTTTTCCACATTGAGTAGGAGTGGTTGAAGCTGTTGAAGGTGAAGATTCACATCCCTCGCTTTCAGCAGAGCTACAGATCAGACCAGAGTTATCAGATTTATGCAACATCAAATTAATTTAACTGCAGAAAAATGTAAAAATAAATGAATATTCAATCTTTCAGATATTTAGTAAAAGATCAACATATGATCACATAGGCCAAAAATAGGGCGGGGCCAATTCTACATAACTGTCTCAGGAACCATACATCCAATCAAGCTGAATCAGCAAATAACCATAACAATCACCATCAGATTTCAACAGGCTTTTGAAAGGCTTATTATGATGAAACTTAAATGGTGTGTTCAGGTAGGGAACAAATTTCCAAACAATTTGGCCACTAGGGGCAGCTATTCATAAAAGTCATGATATCAGATTATCATATTTATTACAGCATGACAGACAAATCAGTAAATAGAAGTATGAATTGTATGATTTGTTTATTAATTATTGTTAATAGTTTGAAAATTACTTTTTAGAACTGTTTTGTACAAAGTGTAGAATTTATAGTGTATAATTAATTTCTGTTTTTTTCCAGAATTAATTTAACAAAATAGAAGCTATTAGAAGCGTTACCGTGAGAGACCTCCTCGGTTAGAGCTTTAAAAGATGGGTAGTAGCTGCTGTCTGCTATCTCCAGGATCCTCATCATCTTCTGAATCGCAGAACTTTGAAGCTGAGGATTAAAAATCTATTCAATACTGTTCACTTAACACATTCAATACTGTTAAGTATTATCTTAATTAATTATTAATTGAGACTAATTGACATTTCTGTGCATTAAAATGTTGTAAATACTGTTAATGAATAATGAATTCAGACATTATTGTGATGATTAATTATGTTTTAACTAGTGTCAATTAATAATTACTTGAGCACTGTTAATTACTGTAAAGTGTTATCCTACCTGACATAAACAGAAAACCTAACTCTGACTACAAATGCACAGCAACAGATAAGTTTTATCCTTTTACAACATTAAAGGTACATTCTGTAGGAACTGAGAGCGAGTGTGTGGAATGGCTACAGCAGTCCAATTTCAAAACACCAATGAGAGTTGTCTGCTCCGCCCACCCCTCCCCAAACACGAAACTACATCGGGTTGCCAAATTCAGCAGGCTGAATCTACACAAAGTTTAGAGTAGTAGGAGAGAACTCGGAGTAAAAGCAAAAGGAGACATACAGCAACTCTAAACTCACTACTATCACCTGTATTTAGCGTTATATTGACTGTATTTTACACGAGGGAGCGCCGTGATCGGCTGTGCCCCGCATGAGAAACAGCTCTAATCCCTAGTATGCACATCGGTGGTGATAAAGTACCTGACTAAATTAGCTATAGCCAGTTAGTTTCTCTGTTCAGGAGAAAAGTAGCAGCTCTGGGTCGGTCTCTTAGTTTATTTGAGCTCTAAGTCTCCAACTTTCAACTCACTGCCAATATTCACTGTTATATTCCTTCTTTGGTCACTGAGCTTTTTTGAAACATGCTGAGTCTTTTTAAGCTGTGTAGCAGCTGAGGTTTAGCGTTAGGGAATTTTTAGCTAACGTTAGCTAGGTTAGCTAATATTAACTACTTTATTTAAAGTAGTTACCATTAGCTAACCTAGCTAACGTTAGGTAAAGCATTCCCCACTGAAATAAAGTAGTTACCATTAGCTAACCTAGCTAACGTTAGGTAAAACATTTCACAATGAAATATAGATAACATTAGCTAACCTAGCTAGTTAATCACATTACACTGTGGAACATATGCCAGTTTAAACTATAGCTTGCTAGCTACCATTATCTGGTGCTCACGACTTAGTATGTGGTGCTCACGACTTAGTAAATTGTGCTCACGACTAAGTAAGTGGTGCACACGACTTAGTAAGTGGTGCTCACGACTTAGTAAGTGGTGCTCACGACTTAGTAAGTGGTGCTCACGTCTTAGTAAGTCGTGCTCACGACTTAGTAAGTGGTGCTCACGACTTAGTAAGTCATGCTCACGACTTAGTATGTGGTGCTCATGACTTAGTAAGTTGTGCTCACGACTCAGTATGTGGTGCTCACGACTTAATAAGTTGTGCTCACGACTTCATTTAACATGTGCGTGTAATTTTTTTTATAATGAAGTGTTCCACGTGTTCCACGAGCACTTGCCCCCCAAAATGTCTGTGCACGCCACTGTGTTTTATTATATCTTTTACTTATTGTTAAAGTCTTAAAAATGTATTTCTGTGTTTCTGATGACTTTCTTAATGTGTTGGAAATCCTGTCTCCTGTTTGTGTTAGTTATATAATGGATCATACCTGATCATAAATGTTCTGTATGTTCTCCGTCCTCGTCCTCCAGAAGTGCAGCTCAGCATTTGGTCCTGGGTTTCCTCCCTGTAAGATGAGCTCTGAAGAATCTTCCTTTAAGACTTTTTGGATCAAATGGGTCCAGTTGATGACCATGGATTCAATGGCGTGCATCACGGTCCTCCCATCATGACAGTCCTGACTGGATTAATAAAGTCAAAGAAATTACTTCATGTTTTAGAACCATTCTGAAGCAGATTAACACCTCACAGGATAAAGCAGAGCTTCCAAACATGGTGGAGGTAGTTTCATCTATAACTCACAGTGAGAGTTAGCCAGACTAAAGTACAGCCTCCAAAAATGGTGGCAGTAGTTTTATCTACAGTGAGAGCTAGCCAGAATAATACACAGCTTCCAAACATGGTGGAGGTAGTTTCATCTACAACTGACAATGAGAGCTAGCCAGAATAAAGTACAATCTTTAAATATGCTGGAGGTAGTTTCATCTATAACTCACAGTGAGAACTAGCCAGGATAAAGCACAGCTTCCGAAAATGGTGGAGGTAGTTTTATCTACACCTCACAGTGAGAGCAAGCCAGAATACAGCCTCAAACATGGTGAAGGTAGTTTCATCTACAGTTCACAGTGATGGCTAGTAATGATTAAGTACAGCTTCCAAATACGATAGAGGTAGCTAAACTTTAAATAATAAAGAACAATCATACATTAATATTAGAACATTCTAAAAATATAAATAAATAAATTAAATAAACAAAACTAAACTATGATGCATCTTTGCACAAATACAGGAACAAGTTTGGAAAAATGAAGCGTGGAACAGAGTATGCGCAATAGGTATTATTTTTTTTCTTTTTCCTACACTGTAAAGTAACACTTTATGCTTAATACTTAAAGCAGCACTAGGTAGGATTTCCTTGATTTTTTATATTTTTAAATAAGTAAAATTACAGCTTCAAAATCACTGCAGCGCTGCATTGAGGTGTAATAGGAGGAATAGCGGTGCTCTCGTGTCTGTGCCGGAGCTCCTCTGAGTTTAAACCAGACTAAGTTTTCTGGGGCGGCCGCGAAACAATGCTCGTGAGAACTGCGACCTGCTTTCCGACCTTTAGTTCTAACAGTTCTACAAGGACTACTGGTTCATTCTTTACAAACTAACATACAGACACTCTGGCAGAAGCTGAAAGAGACTGAATATGTCTGTGAAAGCCAGAAAATGAGAAAGAGAAACTAATCCACCTGAAACATTTATTACACTCCACAACTGTAGGGGGAGCCCACGAGCACAAAATCTCAATCCTACCTAGTGGCGCTTTAATACTTAAATACTCTTATGTGGGGTGCTGCTAACTTGAGGTTTCTGAGGCTGCTAACTGTGCAACATAAGAAACTCTTGCTTTTTCTTTCCTTCTCTTTTCTGATGAGAGCCAGTTTCATCGTAACATTTTTGATGATCTTTGATGCGACTGCACTTGAGAATACTTTTTAAGTTCTTGTAATGTTTTGGATTGTCTGACCTTCATTTCTTAAAGTATTTTTTTCTTTACCTAGTTGAGTAGTTCTTGATATAATATGTATTAGAACATTATTCAAATAGCACTATTCACTGTATACCAACTCTACCTCTTCACTACTTTACAACTGATGCTCTCAAACACATTAAGAGACAAGAAAGTAATTAACTCTTGATGAGTTCAGCACAGCTGTTAACTGAAAGCCTGAATTCCAGGTGACTCTACCTCATAAAGCTGACTGAGAAAATCCAGCAGAGATGTGCAAAACTGATCATCTAAGCAAGAGATTCTACTTTGAAAAGTCTAAAATATTCTGTCAAACATATGTTAAACATATTCTGTTTTGTTTAACTTCTTTTGTTTACTTAATACATCTATATATGTTTTCTTTTTATTATGGATGACTTAATTAATCTACAATGCAGAACATTTTAAAACAATGAAAACATTTTTGAACTTAAATTTTAGGTGTGTCTAACCTTCGATTGTTTTTCGTTTGTGATGCATAATCTTTCTAAACTGAGTCTCACCCCTAATTAGACGTACTAAAGTTACTGCTTTATTACTCCACATGGTGGTGCAAATCACTGTGAAACTAACATAAAAAAATCCATAATTCCTGGTATTTGATTATGTAGGAGTATTTTATCCTCTTCAGTAACACAGATGATGTAAAGTATTGTAGAGGATTGTCTTGTGACATATCGAGTATCACAGAATCACAGTATTGTGATTTTATCGTTATGGCGGGAAACGTATCCCGATAATCTTGCATCATGTGATGAACTGTGATTCACACCCCTAATATAAAAATTCTTTACAGTAAGAATTCAAACCAAACATGGGTTAAAGTACATATCGTCGGTGTCCAATGAAAAATACTTTACAGGAGAGAGAAAACTTTGAAACTTCCAATGAAAGTCAATGTAAAGACAGTTTATTTCAGGTCATTTTGAAGAGTTTCTATTTGTCCATTCATCAAGAAAATTTGGCACAGTGTGAGGGACAGTTTGTCTGTTTAAATTATGTAGTAAACTAAAAATCAACAAAAATGGAGATAAGTGTTTTTAATAGGACAGCGACGAAATGAAAAAAAGGAATTGGGCTTAAAAATGTATTTCTAATAGCTCTGTATCTTGAAGGCATAGCATAATAAATCAAACTTAAGCCTAAATTGAAAATGTTTTGATCTTTTACAAATAAAAAAAACTCTATCTTACTGTCTGGCAGTCACTGCTGGACAGCAGTCTATCCTCTCGGTCACGGCCGTAACAGGGAGGACGGTCCTGCTGCGTATTTGGCCCATCATCACCGTCACCTTGCTTGATAAACTGTCAACGTGTCTCGTTACGTCCTGGGAGATCACACTCGGCCACGTCACATGATTCTTCTTGTTGGACAACAGCGGCAGACAGACCTTGAGATGAAACATTGGGGCATTAGGCATGCAGAGGCTGGTGTGGGGCGCTGAGGTAAATCAAACGTTTATTTAAATGTGAATCTGATAGGGGTCGCAGTGCGGCGATGGGAAGTGAGGGGGGGTATGATCGGGTAATAATGTCCCTGCAGGCCTTGGAAGCTGTAATCAGTAATCAGGGCTTCAGGAGGGTCTGAGGGGGCGTTACCTTGTCCACACTGTTAGACAGCTGTGTGAGGAGGGAGGGGGACAGCAGCCCGAACAGGAGACCATCCTGGAATTTCTCTGACAGGATGGGGGCGTTTCCCTTCTTCAGAATGTATAACCTCGTGCACCTGCAGTGAGAGGAAACCTAATGTACAAAAACATAAAAACTGTAAACACTGTAAACCCACAATTTATTTAAACTCAAATAAATTTAGTATATTTTATATATAATTGGATTATTTCTAGCATTACACAGCTTCTTTGTAGGCCACATGTTCGTTTAAACAAAGATTTTTAAGTGGAATCAACTTATAAATCACAGAGTATCGTCTATTGCCACTGACTGCTTCTTTTCTATTGGCTTCTTGCACCATCTATTTGCATACTGAGTGTGTGCCCCAGTTTCTGACCCTCTCTATCAGTGTGTAGTGATTCCCCCCAGGCTACCTTAGATAAACCTGTAGCTCACATACTATTATTAACTGCCTGGTCTTGATATTGTAGGCTGTAAGAGCAAGCATAATTTTCTCCGCTGCTAACTCTGTGTTGGATGTGTACTATACTGTTCCCTCTATAGCTTTTTTTCAGCCTCTTTAATCTGTTTTTTAGTCAAAAGAAGGTCAAAAAGTCAAATTGTTGGTCAAAAAGTAGAATTATTGTGCAAAGCTATTGATAAAACAAACAACATAATCTTGTCTGTGTTCTTTTTATATAGCTTGAATGTGCTGCAGTGAAGAAAATGACATATAAACAACAACAACAACAATAACAACAACACCAACAATAACTAACTGAACAAAATTATTTTGTGTTTTTTACTATCAGTGATGCCTGACATTACCAGTGACTGACCTGCAGCTCAGACCATGTCCACCACTGGCATGCACTTCACACTAGGCCTGTCCTTGAAATATTTGCAGTAAACAAAATTATTGTAATTGTGAATGTCAATATATAGATATGAGTGCATAATAAAAGTTATATGTCACTTTTGAATAGGTTTTATTGTGTATTTAGTGTTAAAATATCTTTAAACACTAAATAATCTCTTTGAAACTAGAGATTGGCTGATGCCAATTATCCTAAAAAAACAAAAAACAATTACCGTACAATATTATTCCGATATAATTAGGTTATCATCATGCATCACTACATATGTCTAGATATAAACTAGATACCTCTCACTGTACTGTCCACTGAGAGTGGAGAAATGTTAAATATTGATAAAACTTCAGAAATGGAACATCCCATCCCAGACCTCACTCCAACTCCCATAATTCACCTGCACCCACTATCAGCCCTCACTACAACTCCCATAATTCACCTGCACCCACTATCAGCCCTCACTACAACTGCCATAATTCACCTGCACCCACTATCAGCCCTCACTCCAACTCCCATAATTCACCTGCACCCACTATCAGCCCTCACTCCAACTCCCATAATTCACCTGCACCCACTATCAGCCCTCACTCCAACTACCATAATTCACCTGTACCCACTATCAGCCCTCACTCCAACTCCCATAATTCACCTGCACCCACTATCAGCCCTCACTCCAACTCCCATAATTCACCTGCACCCACTATCAGCCCTCACTCCAACTCCCATAATTCACCTGCACCCACTATCAGCCCTCACTCCAACTACCATAATTCACCTGTACCCACTATCAGCCCTCACTCCAACTCCCATAATTCACCTGCACCCACTATCAGCCCTCACTCCAACTCCCATAATTCACCTGCACCCACTATCAGCCTCAATACAATTCCCATAATTCACCTGCACCCACTATCAGCCCTCACTCCAACTACCATAATTCACCTGTACCCACTATCAGCCCTCACTCCAACTCCCATAATTCACCTGCACCCACTATCAGCCCTCACTCCAACTCCCATAATTCACCTGCACCCACTATCAGCCTCAATACAACTCCCATAATTCACCTGCACCCACTATCAGCCTCAATACAACTCCCATAATTCACCTGCAACCACTATCAGCCCTCACTCCACCTGGATTGACTTTTAGTTAACAGCTGTGCTGAACTTAATTACTTGAATTTCTTGTCTCCTAATGCGTTTGAGAGCATCAGTTGTACAGTTGTAAAGAGGCAGAGTGGGTATTTAGTGAATGCATACTGTTTCAAGAGTTACTCAACTCAAGTCCACTAATTTCTTTAATGTTCAAATAATTTATATTTGTTAAAAAAAAATCACTATATATGCACGCACACTGTATTTTTGTAAAATATGCAAAGCCATTATTATCTTTTTCAAAAAGACCCAAACCTGAAATTGATCAAATATATTATCATGCAATTTATCTAATAAATGGATAAATGATGAACCAAACAGAATTTTAAAAAAGTGGTTTACACTAACTAATAATCACATTAATAAATCAAACCAGGAGACAATATTGTTATTAAAACTGACTTCAGTAACAATGGAATGAATTTTTAGCATAGAATTAGCAAAACCATGACAAATAGATAAATGGCGGCTATGCTAATAGCATGAGGACACTGAGCATATTCTAGTTATTTTTCCTAAATGTGTATTTAAAAATAATAATAATAATAATAAACAAGAATTAATTTAGGTAACAGGACGTTGATATTGTCCTCTGTAGACAGTTACAATAAGCTCTAATAAACAGAAAAACTAAGGAGGGAACTTAACTTAAATATCATGGATTTATTATGACAAATAAAATTAAAACATAGATGGGTTTGGACTCTCACAACAACGCAAAAAAATTACATCTCTGAAGGACTTTAATAATTATATTTCGTGGTTATGGTTAGAGAGTGAGGAAAGGTAAATGCTAATTTTTTCAGTTTTCTATAGTTTTTATTAATGTTTTAATTACATTTTCTTACCATTGCAGTTAGGTCAATGTAGAAGACACTATGCTTAATAATAAAATGTATTTTTATGGAAGTAAAACAGTGTCAACAGATTTTGAGTTTTAAAAGCACTTGAATATTTAGCACTGAATTATTTTACATTGAATTATTGCATGTGATTTTTTTGCCTCTGAATTAAACACTTTAATTTTTCAGTATATCATTTTCACTTATTTTATTTTAATGTAAAAAAATTCAAAAGCAAAAATTAAAGTTTTAAAAATTCGATTAAAATAAATTCAGGTTGCTCAAAGACCGGTCAAATTCGACTGCTAAAATACAACGCTCAAAATTCGCTGTAAACATCCGGGACACACAGGATGAGCAATCGATTCAGTCTTCAATCGAGCCAACAACCAGCCAATCACAACACGCTCCGAAGATCACGTGACAGGTAGCGCCTCAGTACAGCAGAGCCGCTCAACAGCTCGCAGCCCCCTCCGCTGCTCCTCTCGAGAAGGTGAGTGTAAAACAGCTGAAAACAGGGCATTTACCTCACCACTGTGGCCATGTAATATCATGATAGGTAGCTATAATTTAGCTACCTAAGTTACTATCTCAGATTCTACAGTAGTAATTATCTTCCACACAGTCTGGCTGTATTTATAAATAATTGATCTAGTGTTCGTGTTTGAAGCGCTTTCTGAAATGAACAGAGGAGCTTTATTTATTTATTTATTTAGTTAGTTTAACAAGGTATATCTGGATATCTATCTTAATTTCATATGTTTACAAACCACAGAGCCCTGGTTAAAGTGATGATTTCTACACCGTTTAAGTGATGTTACATGGCCACAGTGGTGAGGTAAATGCCCTGTTTTCAGCTGTTTTACACTCACCTTCTCGAGAGCAGCAGCGGAGGGGGCTGCGAGCTGCATTGAGCGGCTCTGCTGTACTGAGGCGCTACCTGTCACGTGATCTTCGGAGCGTGATGTGATTGGCTGGTTGTTGGCTCGATTGAAGACTGAATCGATTGCTCATCCTGTGTGTCCCGGATGTTGACAGCGAATTTTGAGCGTTGTATTTTAGCAGTCGAATTTGACAGGTCTTTGAGCAACCTGAATTTATTTTAATTGAATTTTTTAAACTTGAATTTTTGCTTTTGAATTTTTTTACATTAAAATAAAATAAGTGAAAATGATATACTGAACAATTAAAGTGTTTAATTCAGAGGCAAAAAAATCATATGCAATAATTCAATGTAAAATAATTCAGTGCTAAATATTCAAGTGCTTTTAAAATTCAAAATCTGTTGACACTGTTTTCAGGTCTGGGTGGGTTCTGGAGGTCCATACTTACCTCAGTGGAGGCGGTGAGGGTGGGGGAGGGGGTCAGCAGCAGCAGTCTGACTCGGTTCTGGAACAAGTCCTGGAGAATAACCTGGTTCTGCTCTTCTGAAGCGAATCTGATCCAGGAATCTGATTTAATCCCCAACATCAGACAGACCTTCTCCCCCAGGAGCTTCACACGGGGGTCTTCAGTGAAGGGGGGCTCCGCCTCCTCCTCCTCCAACATCATTACTCCTGGACAGAGCTGGAGATACGAGCTTATCTCCCTGTTTTACTAAGTTATTTGAAGTTATGAGGAGTTATGGAGCTCGTGTTTGGGTTCCTGCTGAAGCTGCACTGGGAGCGCGCGCGGGGCTGGGGGCGGGGCCGCGTCTCGTCGCCGTGGAGACCGGCCGAGTGTAAACACTGCAGCACTACAGGGGCTGGGCTGTAAATTAGACCCGCATACCATCAACCCACAACTCACTAATACTGTCTCTACACACCAGCACACCCCACAACTCACTAATACTGTCTCTACACACCAGCACACCATCAACCCACAACTCACTAATACTGTCTCTACACACCAGCACACCATCAACCAACAACTCACTAATACTGTCTCTACACACCAGCACACCATCAACCAACAACTCACTAATACTGTCTCTACACACCAGCACACCATCAACCCACAACTCACTAATACTGTCTCTACACACCAGCACACCATCAACCAACAACTCACTAATACTGTCTCTACACACCAGCACACCATCAACCCACAACTCACTAATACTGTCTCTACACACCAGCACACCATCAACCCACAACTCACTAATACTGTCTCTACACACCAGCACACCATCAACCCACAACTCACTAATACTGTCTTTACACACCAGCACACCATCAACCCACAACTCACTAATACTGTCTTTACACACCAGCGCACCATCAACCCACAACTCACTAATACTGTCTCTACACACCATCAACCAACAACTCACTAATACTGTCTCTACACACCAGCACACCATCAACCCACAACTCACTAATCCTGTCTCTACTGACCAGCACACCATCAACCCACAACTCACTAATACTGTCTCTACACACCATCAACCAACAACTCACTAATACTGTCTCTACACACCAGCACACCATCAACCCACAACTCACTAATCCTGTCTCTACTGACCAGCACACCATCAACCCACAACTCACTAATACTGTCTCTACACACCAGCACACCATCAACCCACAACTCACTGATACTGTCTCTACACACCAGCACACCATCAACCCACAACTCACTAATCCTGTCTCTACTGACCAGCACACCATCAACCCACAACTCACTAATACTGTCTCTACACACCAGCACACCATCAACCAACAACTCACTAATACTGTCTCTACACACCAGCACACCATCAACCCACAACTCACTAATCCTGTCTCTACTGACCAGCACACCATCAACCCACAACTCACTAATACTGTCTCTACACACCAGCACACCATCAACCCACAACTCACTGATACTGTCTCTACACACCAGCACACCATCAACCCACAACTCACTAATCCTGTCTCTACTGACCAGCACACCATCAACCCACAACTCACTAATACTCTCTCTACACACCAGCACACCATCAACCCACAACTCACTGATACTGTCTCTACACACCAGCACACCATCAACCCACAACTCACTAATACTGTCTCTACAGACCAGCACACCATCAACCAACAACTCACTAATACTGTCTCTACACACCAACACACCATCAACATACAACTCACTAATACTGTCTCTACACACCAGCAGACCATCAACCCACAACTCACTAATACTGTCTCTACAGACCAGCACACCATCAACCAACAACTCACTAATACTGTCTCTACACACCAGCAAACCATCAACCCAAAACTCACCAATACTGTCTCTACACACCAGCACACCATCAACCCACAACTCACTAATACTGTCTCTACACACCAGCACACCATCAACCCACAACTCACTAATACTGTCTCTACAGACCAGCACACCATCAACCCACAACTCACTAATACTGTCTCTACACACCAGCACACCATCAACCAACAACTCACTAATACTGTCTCTACACACCAGCACACCATCAACCAACAACTCACTAATACTGTCTCTACACACCAGCACACCATCAACCCACAACTCACTAATCCTGTCTCTACTGACCAGCACACCATCAACCCACAACTCACTAATACTCTCTCTACACACCAGCACACCATCAACCCACAACTCACTGATACTGTCTCTACACACCAGCACACCATCAACCCACAACTCACTAATACTGTCTCTACACACCAGCACACCATCAACCAACAACTCACTAATACTGTCTCTACACACCAGCACACCATCAACCCACAACTCACTAATACTGTCTTTACAGACTCAAGACCTGCAACACAATAATTTACTATATCATAATTATTTACTACTATTACTTACTATTATTTGTAAACATTTTTGACACAATTTGACAAATTTATGCCTTCAAATAATTATGTTCAGTTATGCACTCAATACTTGGTCGGGAATCCTTTTGCAGAAATGACTGCTTCAATGCGTCATGGCATGGAGGCAATCAGCCTGTGGCACTGTTGAGGTGTTATGGAGGCCCAGGATGCTTCGATAGCGGCCTTAAGCTCATGCAGAGTGTTTGGTCTTGCATCTTTCAACTTTCTCTTCACAATATCCCACAGATTCTTTATGGGGTTCAGGTCAGGAAAGTTGGCAGGCTAATTGAGCACAGTAATACCATGGTCAGTAAACCATTTACCAGTGGTTTTGGCACTGTGAGCAGGTGCCAGGTCCTGCTGAAAAATGAAATCTTCATCTCCATAAAGCTGCCTTGATACAGCACTATGGGAACAGCCTATTTGTTCAGAAATTTCTTTCTGTTTCTTACCCTCTTGCTTGAGGGTGTCAATGATGTCCTTCTGGACAGCATTCAGGTCGGCAGTCTTACCCATGATTGCGGTTTTGAGTAATGAACCAGGCTGGGAGTTTTTAAAAGCCTCAGGAATCTTTTGCAGGTGTTTAGAGTTAATTCGTTGATTTAGATGATTAGATTAATAGCTCGTTTAGAGAACCTTTTCATGATATGCTAATTTTGTGAGATTTCATGAGAATTTTGGGTTTTCATGAGCTGTATGCCAAAATCATCAGTATTAAAACAATAAAATACCTAAAATATTTTAGTTGGTGTGCAATGAATCTAAAATATATGTAAGTTTTTTTTTTTTATCATTTCATTATGGGAAAGAATGAACATTATCACAATATGCTATTTTTTTTAAAAGGACCTGTACAAAGTCTCAAAACTGGGTGGTGTTCTTGTAGTCCAGATTTAATTCTGAACATTTTCCAGACATTGTTAAGCTCAGAATGCAGCAAGTTTGTGTTCAAATACAGTGACCCAAACACACTGTTCCAAATATGCTGACCCAAACACTCTGAAAGAAACACACTACAATGCATCGATTTGTGTGAAATAATTAAATTATTGCAGTTGAAAGAATTTCAAAAGTCCAGAAGTCAAGGTCTGTCATGTTATGAGGGCAGGTCCATACACTTCTGTGATAAAGCATTAATGCAGATATGTACACTGAAAGCAGAACATATGCTTATTTTAACGCCACATCTTTTCCAGGGATGGCCATCCCTCATTGTTACCAAGACAATGCCAAACCACATGCTGCAGACATTACAGAGGCATGGCTGTGGAAGAAAAGGTTCCACGGTTTGCATGTTTGTCACTCCACTAGGTAAGATTTCCATTTTGTTCTCGTGGGCTGCCCCTACAGTTGCAGAGTGTAATAAATGTATACAGCATTGTCCTATAATTTTTTCACATATATACAGTAGACTGTTACATACTACATAAATGGTGGAAAATTCACCTGCATGTAAGCTACTTTTTCCATCAGAAAGTAAAAAGGAAACGAAAATAATTACAACCATCATCAATTTTTCTCTTTTAGCATGTATACTCTTTTAAAATGTATATTTCAGTTTGGGGCAATTTCCTGCAAGCTAAGCTTACAAACCCGATCGCTAATGCTAATCGCAAATGCTAATCGCTGCTAGCCTACAGCCTTTAGCAGTTAAAACAAACACTTTAACTCAACTTATATATCACATATTTACACTCTGGTTGTTTTAATAACCTTTTAACTATCTTATTAACATTTAAACTCCTTACACAACAGAAATACCCACTGATTTACTTATAATCTGTCTTTATCTGGTACTATCTGAACTTACCGCAGCTTCTCAGCACAAAAGATTCGTTCATTCGTTAGAGAGACACGAGAGGACCTGCAGTGAGTATCAAGCTGTAATTTCACTTCTTTAAAAACTTCAATAATCAAGGAAATCCTACTTAGTGTGCCTTTAAATGTTTCAGATCATTAAACAAATTTAAATATTAGTCAAAGATAACACAAGTAAACACAAAATGCAGTTTTAAATGAAGGCTTTTATTATTGAGGGGGAAAAAATCTAAACCTACATGGCCCTGTGTGAAAACATAACTTCAGTTTATCTTGCCACACACAGCCTGATTAGTGCCTCACCTGTTCTCAATGAAGAAATCACTTAAATAGAACCTGCCTGACAAGGTGAAGTAGACCAAAAGATACTCAAAAGCTACACATCAAGCTAATATCCTAACATATTGTGTTGGAATTTCAACAATTCTGTGAACCAAAATTCCTCCACAGCGCTGTAAAAGACTCATTGCCAGTTACTGCAAACGCTTGAGAGTGGCCCAACCAGTTATTAGGGGTCAACTACACAGGGTCATGTAGTTTTTTTTTTCTTCTTCCTTAATAATAAAAATCTTAATTTAAATTTTGTGTTTACTTGTGTTGTCATTGAGTAATATTTAAGTTTGTTTGATGATCTTAAACATTTAAGAGTGACAAACATGCAAAAAAAAAATCATAAAGGGCGGAACACTTTTTCACACTACTGTATATGTTTAGTAGTGCAGTGTCAGTGCTGCATGACCCAGACAAGCTGCTTTTTTATTTTATTATATTAGCAATTATTTTATTACTGCACTTCAACTGTCAGACCTCAAATTCTTCTCTTCACTTCTCAAACTGAAATGTGCTGTTGCCATGTGGATCAGCCAGACGTGACTCTTTCTGTACCAGTTTTCAGTTTCCAAAAGTCTTTTGAAGGAAACAGTACTCATCACTCTCTGGCTATATCTGTAGTTTCTCCAAAGAAAAGACTTATACTTTTAATAGAGTTCTCCATTTTTCTGTGTTTTTCTAGTTATTATGATGAAAGTGTGAATGTACTGTGTGTAAATGCTTCAGTAGAGAGGGCAATAACAACATCTGTTCCAGAACTGCTTTACTACAGACAAAGTCCTTGGAAATTATATTTTTAACATCCATTTCCAAAGCTCAGTTTATTTCCATTGCTACTAACCAGCTGTTCTCAACCAGCTGGTAGTGTGTATTAGAACCACCTACAGTATTTATTTATTTATAAATATGGTATTATATGTTTAATTCACATATGTTCGACATATATATTTGATTCCTATATGACATTTCATTAAAACAACATATATACAGCTGTACTCAGAGTTCTAGTCCCATAATGCATTGCAGTCTCTATCTGAAGCGTTCTGCTGCTGCTGCTGTTGTTTTGTTCACTGTTGTAAAGTTGTTGAATTATGAATCTTGTAACCGTTGATTAAGGTTTGATGTGTGTGATGAGTGTATTGTTATCACATGTATTGTTATCACATAGTTCACTGTGCAGTAGCTCACTATCACCAGAAGTCTCCTCTCTGCTCTGTTCAGCACTAGAGCTACACCTGGTTTTGTCCACCTAGTGTTTTTAAACTCTGTAAGCATAAGAAAAGCCTTGAAAAGGCATATTTAGTATAAAACATTTTGAATGTCTTAAAAATATATTTATATTGTAATAGTTGTGTTTTAATAATGTTTTCATAAGTTTTATAAATGAGAAGGGTGCCAGCATATAAGAGCAAATACATGTTTTACTAAACCCCAAATTCAACAAATACAAAATTACAGAAATAAAAACCAATATCTACAACACACCACATCTGGTTGCTGGTTGAAAGATTTGTCAATAGAAGCACGTATGACTTAATTGACAGAGTGCAAAAAAAAAACAACCTTTCTATAAAAAAAAGATCAAAACTTAAATAAAGTACAAACATGTACCACGATTTTTCTAACACAAATATAATCAAATCTACTTTCTCTTTTCTATGCTTGTCTTGTTTTAATCTATCTATCTTTTTATGTTTGTCTTTTTTAATCTATCGATCTATCTACTTTTTCAATTTTATGTTTGTCTTCTTTTGATCCATATACTTTTTCATGTTTGTCTTCTTTTGATATATCTATCTACTTTGTTTTTGTTTTTCTTCCTTTGATCTATTTATCTAAATTTCCTTTTTTATTTTCTATCTATTTGTTCACAATATATCTACTTTGTCTTTTTCATGTTTAAGTGTCTTCTTCTTATCATTATCTATC
Source organism: Astyanax mexicanus (assembly GCF_023375975.1). Lineage (NCBI taxonomy): Eukaryota > Metazoa > Chordata > Actinopteri > Characiformes > Acestrorhamphidae > Astyanax > Astyanax mexicanus. Next base: position 10,117,845 of record NC_064413.1, on the reverse strand, counting down.
TATCTATCTATCTATCTATCTATCTATCTATCTATCTATCTATCTATCTATCTATCTATGTATCTATCTATCTATCTATCTATCTATCTATCTATCTATCTATCTATCTATCTATCTATCTATCTACATTTTCTTTATTATGCTTGTCATTTATCTATCTGTCTGTCTAATGAAAAAGCCCTGCTTCCAGATGATGGACAGACCACCTCTTCACCTCTTCCTCACCATCCTCCTAAAGAAAGGCAGGAAGTGCTGTAGTCGTCCTCTCTGCATGAAGAACAGAATGAAGTCAGACAAGGTGTAAAAACACTGACAGACATTAAATACACCTGAATGAACAATAGAATAAAACAGCATGATTGCTATAAGATGATAATATTATCATCATTTAAAGACACACTATTCCAGTAGATAATATTACCTGTGCAGCAGGCACTGGCTCCGGTTCAGGCGGTGTCCCCTGATCGTCCAGCCTGTGATGGGGGTCTGCATCTCTGACCAGCATCTGGACTCGGCGACGTGATCTGAAACACAGAGGACTGAAGATGGTGTTAATGGTGGTGCTGAGGCGTTTCACAGATCTGCCCTGGGTGCTGGTGGATGGTGGGGGCAGTCCGGGGTCTTCCTGCTGGGATGGTTCTGGGAAGAAGGTGGTGGTCAGGTCTGCCATCGATGGCTCCTGGAACTGTCCAAGACAAAGATAAAACAACAGGAGAAGAGATAAGATTAGATAATCCTTTATTACTAGTGTTACAACAGCTAAATTGGTAAAATGGTAAAATATACCAGAATCTATCTGAATCTAAAACCCAGTCAGAACCAAGAAACATCATAAATATAGAAATTACTAAAAACAGTGGAAAGACTAATATGAAAACAACAGTAGAAGCCTCTTGTTGGTTGTTTGTATTTGAGCCATATTTGTTTTTAAGCATCTAAATGTTTTTTTCAGGTGATGTTTCCATAAAGAGAAATCTGTTTGCATTACTTACACTGAACTCTGACCTGTATGCTGGAAGCAGACTCCAATTCCTCTTCCTTGCCACCACAGTCCTGCCTACAACCATCATCCTCCACATCCTGGTCCAAGTCAGCCACACCCTAGAAGGAGCAGAGGTGAATCTATCTAGGACTCATGCAGTGGATGAATGAGTCCTGTAATTAATGCAGATCCAGCTCTGGATTTAATTATTCTCAGTTTTCTTGATCGTGAATTTGGTCTAAAATGCAAGACCAGATTTTACTAACCTCGAGTGGATCAACTCGGAAAATCTTCTTCCACCAGTCACTCTCCACAACGGGTCCGGTAACCTGAAAAAATAAATAAATAACAAAACAATACAGATAATACAATAATTACACAACAGTTAAAAAAATACAATACAGATAAAACAATTACACAATAATTTAAAAGACAATAAATCATAATTTAATATATTGTGGCGTGAGGAGGCTCTATGTGTCCCAGCTGGCCCGCATCCGGACTGATTAAGCAGCCAGCTGGGACAGGTATAAAACTCAGCCTCAGCTCACTCAAAGAGAGGACTTTGACTGGGGAGCCGAGGGCTGAGGCCGCACAGACTCGTATTTAGCCTTTAAAAGTAAAACTAAGTAATTCTACAGACTCTAGAGCCCCATTGGGCCGAGTTATGTTTATTTAAGTTATTTTGGGTGTGGTGGAGGGCGTTAAAAGCCAATAAAGGAACGTTTGAGTTCATTTAATCCCCGTGTCTGTGTTCTCTGTGTGCTTCCTCCTTCCGGGTCACAGTGGTCACGCCCCTAACCCCAGGGGCCTACCACAGTGGTGGAGAATGCGGGAACCGCCCCTTTTGCCTTTGTTTGCCTTTGTTTGGCCGCCCGAAGCCACACCTCATTTTTTGTTTGGCCTATTTTTCCCCGGAAAAAAATAAAAAATAAAAATGCCTTGCCGGAGGAAAAAAGGGAGGCCCTCCCCCGGCTACTCACCGCTGTTCTGCGAGGACGCCGGGGAATTCCCCTTCGCCTCCCTACTCCTCGAGCCAGAGCCCGCCCCCAGCTTCTCTCCATCGCTCTGCAGCGGTGACGCTGGGGATTTCCCCTTCTCCTCTCTCCTGCCGGAGTGGCTCCGTCAGCGGTGGGAGGATGCCAGCGAGAGGCGGCTGCAGCAGCAGTGGACCTCTCCCGCGAAACTCTTCGGCGGCCGAGTCAGAGTCGTGGAGGGGGTAGAACGGCCCTGACAAGAGCGAGGCTCATCCAGCCCCGGAGCTACCGAGAGCCGCCGCTCTTCCAGCCCCGGCGCTACCGAGAGCCGGTGCTCTTCCAGCCCCGGAGTTACCGAGAGCCGCCGCTCTTCCAGCCCCGGAGCTACCGAGAGCCGCCGCTCATCCAGCCCCGGAGCTACCGAGAGCCGCCGCTCTTCCAGCCCCGGAGCTACCGAGAGCCGCCGCTCATCCAGCCCCGGCGCTACCGAGCCACCGCTCCACCTGTCCCGGTGCCCCGAGCCGCCGCTCCACCTGTCCCGGTGCCCCGAGCCGCCGCTTCACCTGTCCCGGTGCCCCGAGCCGCCGCTTCACCTGTCCCGGTGCCCAGAGCCGCCGCTCCACCTGTCCCGGTGCCCAGAGCGCAGAGAGCCGCCTCCGCACCGCCCGCCACGGCGCGGCCGAGAGCCGCCGCACTTCCCGCCACGGCGCCCAAAGCCGCTGCGCGAGGGAGGTGGGCTGCCATCTCTCCGGGCCTCTCTCTGGAGGGGGGGGCCCAGGCGAACGAACTGCATCCCCCGCTCTCCTCACCCCGCCTCTCTTCGTTTGCTCCAGTCACCAGGTCACGTCTCACCTTCGACCCTGGCGGCTGGAAGCTTGGGGGAGGGACTGTGGCGTGAGGAGGCGGGGGAGTTGGGGATCCGCCCCACACCAGAGCGCACAGCTCTATGTGTCCCAGCTGACCCGCATCCGGACTGATTAAGCAGCCAGCTGGGACAGGTATAAAACTCAGCCTCAGCTCATTCAAAGAGAGGACTTTGACTGGGGAGCCGAGGGCTGAGGCCGCACAGACTCGTATTTAGCCTTTAAAAGTAAAACTAAGTAATTCTACAGACTCTAGAGCCCCATTGGGCTGAGTTATGTTTATTTAAGTTATTTTGGGTGTGGTGGAGGGCATTTTCAAGCCGAATAAAGGTATGTTTTGAGTTCATTTAATCCCCGTGTCTGTGTTCTCTGTGTGCTTCCTCCTTCCGGGTTACAGTGGTCACGCCCCTAACCCAAGGGGCCTACCACAATATATATTTTTTAAATATATTTAAATGTCCTCAGATGCCATCATTAATTTGTAAATAAAAACGGCAATTTATAAATGCAATAAAAAATGCAATTTTAACAGGTCCCTCAGTTAAAATAAAAAACTGTCCCACCATATAAAATGAAACTAAATTTCATATCATTTTTTGAAGAATTCAAAAAATATTTTCAGTTTATAGAATATTCAAGTAAAAAGAAGGCATTAAAAAAAATGCATTTATGTTTTTCAAATTGGATGTATTTACACTAGACAAATAAATAAATAAATAACTAAAAATAAAAAAATATATAAAAAAAATCAATTCCTGTGACATCATCACTTAGGAAACGAAACCGCAGGACAGAATAAAAGTAAAAAAAAAAAAAAAAAAAGTTGAAATAAATTAATATATATTATATATATAAATACATGCCGAAATGCAAAAACAGACCCAAATAAAGCTTCTTGCATGAAAATATGGAAATAGATTCCTAATATAATGTTAGTTTTATGTATTAATTAACTTATCTATACGATTATTTATGCGTTTATTTATTCATTTATTGATATATTTATTGATATATTAATGTATATATTAATTTATACATGCATTTATATATATATATATATATATATATATTTTTTTTTTTTTTTTTTTTGTGATGATTTATCCTTTGATTTATCCTTTTGATTTATACTTTTTGGAAAAAAAAATACAAAAATGATTAAACTAGCAGCAATTGCATTAATTACTAATGTCATGTGTTTTATATACAATATATATATATTGTATCCTTTTATGTTTTTGCACCATTTATCCGTTAGTTTCCTGTTCAGTGTGACCAAAGGTATAAGTGTGAGGCTACTAGCCCACCGCGCTCTGCAAATCCAGCAAGCTGATTGGCTGTTTCTCCTGAAAGGCGGAACTTTATCCTTGAACTGGCTTCGTGATTCGCGTCTAGAGATTTTCCATTCACAGCGGACAGTGGTCTGTCTACTTACTAATAATACAGCTGAGCTGAGCGAAACGATTCAGGGCTACTGGAATTTTATTCGGGGCTAAAGCCCCGGAAGCCCAGGCCAGGCGACACCCCTGTGTATTATCACACATGAACAAACAGTACAGAACTCGTACAGAAAATGCTGACTAAAAATAATTTTCCGGCATTGATTATATATATATATTGTCATGACGTGTATAATGTGGCCTTTCATTTGGTGCATAATTTTTGTATAACAATTAAGCTGAAAGTATTTTTCTTTTGGTTAATTCAGAACATTTGATTCTGATGGTAAAGGTTTGCCAGAAAGAGCCAGAAGTAAAAATCTCAGAAAATCTCCATGCGGCTAGACAAAGAGCTTCTCCTCTTTTTTCCTTCTTGTTGTGCCTGGGAAAGCCTTTGCTAGTAAGTTCGCTGTTATTTCATAGTTTATGTTATAAGCAGATAGATATGTTGTAGATATAATGTTGGAGCAATAAATAAGTTGTTCATGTGTCGGAGAGCTAAAATTCTAAATGTTAGAAATCTAAATACAGTTCATTGGGTAAATTGGTTCTATCTGTAAACAATGTAAATTCATGTATACTATATTTTGAAGTAGTTTGTAAACAAATCATTGTATATTTGTGTTCTTTGCAGTTTACAAACAAAGAACCAGGGAATGAACAAAATTCTAACCAAAGAAAAAAGAGAAAAGATTTCAGTAAAACACTTAAATTACATCCCTGTGTTCGTCTTTCTCTGGATTCTGTGTCTTAGCCATCTGTCATTGGTGTGTAGAGGGAACACACATTATGGACAGAATATATATATATCTAATAGCCAAAAGCTTAAGTTCTGTTATCTTTGGTGTGTTTGTAGAAGCAGTCTGCATGATTATGTACTGACAACCCTTCTCCCAAGTTACATAAACAAATATTGTCAGTTAGAGCATTTGTTTGCAGAAAATAAATGATCAAAAGGTACAGTGCTTTTAAAACTTAAATAATGCAAAGAAAACAAGTTCATATTCATTTAGAAACAACGTTAGAAATAGAATTCAGAAATCAATATTTAGTGGAATTACCCTCATTTTTAATCACAGCATCTTGGCATTCTCTCCACAAGTCTTTCACACTGCTTTTGGGTGACCTTATTCCACTTCTGGCACAAAAATTTGAAAAATTGTTTCAATAGGGTTCAGGTCTGGAGATTGACCGTTAAGTCAGCAACCACAGGATGACATCAAGAGACTTAAAAAAAGAATGGCAAATGGCAGCTAGGGTGAAGTGTATGAAAAAAACAGTTCAAAACAATCTCTTAGAGGATGGACTAGAAAAAGGACCTTCTTCAATGAGAACGAAGAAGAGCCAGGCTGAAGTTTGCAAAAGATCATCGTTTTTCAGTTTTCAACTTTGGTCAACACCTGGCCATCAGATGTTTAGATGGAGACCTGCAGAGGCGTACTTGCACCCACTGTGAAATTTGGTGGATGATCTGGGGATGCTTCAGAAAGGCTGAAAATGGACAGTTTGCTCTTTGAATGACTCCTGAATCAAGCCGTATACAAAGTTATCCTGGAAGAAAACTTGCTTCCTTCTGCTCTGGCAATGTTCCCCAACTCTGAGGACTGGTTTTCCAGCAGGACAATATTCAATCTTATCAAGATCAATTAAGGTGTGGATAAAGGACCGCCAGATCAAGACTGTGTCATGGTCAGTCCAATCTTCAGCCCTGAAGCCAATTGAAAACCTATAGAATGTAATCAAGAGGAAGATAGATGGTCACAAGCCATCAAACAAAACTTTTGATAAATTGTTTTAATTTTTGCGCCAGGAGAGGCATAATGTCACCCAAAAGCAGTGTGAAAGACTGGTGGAGAGCATGCCGAGACACATGAAAGATGTGATAGAAAAATCTGGGATATTCTACCAATTATTGATTCTGAAATCTTCCTTAGACAAAACTTTAATATTGTTGTTGTTTCTAAATGAATATGATCTTGTTTTATTTGCATTATTTGAGGTTTGCAGGCACTGTATCTTATATTTTATATTATCTATTTTTCATTTTCTGAATGCAAGTGCTCTAAATTAAAATATTTGGAATTTGGAAGGAATGTTGTCATAGAATAAAACCACAATATTAATTTTATTTAAACATATACCTATAAATAGTAAAATCAGAGAAACATTTTAACATTTTATTTAATTTTAAAGCAGTCTATTTTGTTATCCAGAGCTGTAAAAGTACATATTTATTTTTACTTTATAAGGCCATATATTTTGTATGACACGTTTTATATATGACAATCTCATATATGTAGGGATGCCAAAAAAACTAATCTGTAGAAGTGTGTGTGTGTGTGTGTGTGTGTGTGTGTGTATTCCCTAAGGATGCTTTTATCCCTCAGAATAAGAGCAGATTATCCCTTTAATAGTTCCCCATAGTACTGGTACCCCTCTGACCCTGTAGTTAACACTAGTGCTTCATACAGCCCACCAATTCCCATAAGATCACTTATTGCATAATTATATGTGTAGAATGTGAGTCATTCAGAGCAGGTTTGGTTTGAAATGAAAAACTAGAAAAAATGTAACGCATGTCATTAAAATTATAGATGAATGGATATACTAAATATACTAAGACTATACAAAATACAAAAACACTGAACACTAAACAATTTTTTGCATGTTTTTATTACATTTTTCAACATTGAATAAATTACACAGCCTTAAAATATTTTTCTTGCCTTTAAAAAAAAACCCTGATTAATTTAAAATTTAAAAATATTTATTGAACACTGAACATTTTATCCCAGCAGACAAAAAAACAGCATTGCTATTCTAACCATATATATTCCTCAGCAGTGTGATCAAATATAAAAAAAACATCATTAAAAATAAACTATTCTTGAATATTAGTGCTATTCTAATCATAAGATTTCTCAGTTATTGATTGCTATATATTATTTTCACTTATTAGCACAAACACAGACATGTTTTTGTCTTTTTTTGCCAAAGACTTATGAAGTTTAGAGGTGGGTTTGGACAGTAAATAACATGGTTATAATTTATTTATTTATTGTTTACATGAATAAACATGAATAAACATGTGAATATGTTTATTTGGTGGGCTTGTTTAAAAAAATGTGATGTAAGTTCATTATTTAAACTGCTCTATTGTGTAGGGTTTAGTTTATTGTTTTCAGTTATGATTGTTAGCACCACCTAGTGGTGAGTAGTATTAGATGCATCTCATAGGTTCAGATAGGCTTCTACAGAGAAATCCTCCCAATGCTGGTTTAAAGTTCACATATCTGTAGATATCTTACTATGGTAAAGTTATATTTCTGCATTTACTACATGAAATCCTGCCAAATACAACAATGTGTTCCAATACACACTGCTGACAGTCCTCACTGATACTAATATAAATAAATGCTAAATTAATTAATTATGATATTGAGTTTTGAGTTTTTTGGCACTGTTTTAATTTAATTTAATTTTTAACTGAACTGAATTGAATGCTGGATTGAACGGTCACTCCAGTTTAGTTTTACTATGGTTTTATTGATTTGTTTTATTTGATTGAAATAAAGTGTAATAAGCAGAGCTTTTGAGCTGAAGTGGAACAGTTTAATCCTGAAGGAGTTAAATTCTAGTGATGGAGTTTACCTGGATTATTGGTGTATTTAGGAACAGGCAGTAGCCCCAGACATTGATGAAAACATTACCTGTCAAGTTTTGGATTTTAAAATAAGGGAAATTTTCTGCCACCCCCTTCAAGCCGTCCCACCAGCCCAATCGAGGTTCAGTATCCCTTACATTTTAAGAAAGATTTACAATAAATCTAAAATAACCACCTCTGAACCACTTACAAACTATAATTAGATGATCAGAATCTGATAGGCCTTTCTTTTGCTGACACTGAAATGCTGTGGACATTCCTACATATTTAATTCTTATAATACAGCCTAAATGAAAACAAAAAAAGTATTGAATGTATTTATTTTCTTATTTTCAGTTTATAAACACATTTCTTTTATTAAAGTGAAACATATTTTATGTTCACTTATGTGCTTCACTGATGTATACAGAGTATAAGTTGCAGACTTTGCATCTTGTAACATTTTTTGGGAGGAGAGTATTTGTGGGCTGGGCCAGAGTGGTTGATTTTACATGAGAGTAAAGCACAAACAGTGCTGTTGTCTAATAATCCTATTTTCTGTAACAATCCTTCTTACCATACTTTTAAAATGCCCCCCTCTCTCCCAGCAGGCCTAGGGTCCCAGAGCTCTGGTGCTCTTCACAAAATGCTTCTGTAATATAGTATATACTGGGTTTGTTCATATCAGGATTAAATGTTATCTATTTGTCCCTGATTTAAGAGGCTTAATAAACTATCCCAGTGAGGCAGACCCCTGTACCCTACTTAACAATAATCATGATCAGGATTCTACACAGGCCATTTATATACCTAAGCCCAGAGAGCAACAAGTTACAGTATGTGTTGAAAGTGTCGCATATGTAGCCCTTCAATACTGCTATTCTAATTATGAATTAATCTCAGCAGTGCCATTCTAATAATAAATGCACCTCAGTAGTGCTATTCTAATCATGAATTTTCCTCAGGAGGGTTATTCTATTCAAAAATTTGCCTTAGCTAATTATTTAAATTATTCTAATCACATATTAGCAGTATTTATTTAATTATAGATTAACCTCAGCAGTGTTATCATAATCAAGGATTTACCTCAGCAGGGTTATTCTATTCATACATTTGCCTAAGCAATGTTACTGTAATTACAGATTTACCCCAGAATTGCTATTCTGATAATACATTTAACTCGGCAGTGCCGCTCTAATTATAAATTTACCTTAGGTAATGCTATTATATTCATGAATTTGCCTCAGCAGTGCCGTTCAGTTTTTAAATTTATCTCAGCAGTGCTATTCTAATTATACATTTACCTCAGTAGTGCTATTCTAATCATGATTTTACCTCAGTAGTGTCATTCTAATTATGAATTTACCTAAACATTGCAATTCTAATAATAGATTTACCTTAACAATGATATTTTAGTTATAAGTTTAACTCAGCAGTGCCATTCTAGCAATAAATTGAACTAATCAGTGCTATTCTAATCATCCTTTTTTATGAATTTACCTCAGTCGGGCTATTCTAGTCATGAATTTACCTCAGCAGTGCTATTCTAGTCATATATTTACCCTAACAGTGCTATTCTAAATACATATTTACTTCAGAAGTGCTATTCTAATTAGACATTTGCCTTAGCAGTGCCGTTCTGATCATCGATGTACCTTAGCAATGCTATTCTAATCATGATTCTACCTCAGAATTGCTATTCTAATTACATATTTATCTCATCAGTGCTGTTCTAATTGTAGATGTACCTTAGCAGTGCTTTAACAACACTATTACATTCATGGATTTGCCTCAGCTGTGCTATTTAATGTGTACAGCCTTTAAAACATGTACAGCCTTTCTAGAAGAACACATGCTGATGTGGATTATGGTATTAAAGTATATTTTGTTATTTGTGGAATGTGGTTTTATTTGTGAGATATTGTGGTTTAGCAGGTGTTTGGGATGGTACCGGCTTGGCTGGTTGTGGTTCTGATTGTAATTCTGCTCACAGTGTGTGATTTACGAGGCGGTGGAAATGCCCTGGCCTGGTATGGGGAGATCACAGATGAAGCTGGGTGGATCAGGTTTAATATGCACACCCCACTGTCTCGTCCAGCGTTGTTCTCCGGACCCACCGCTCAGAGGAAACCCGGAAAAACGGGTCAATAACCGTTTAAAATGCAGCAGGGCACAAGCACAGACCCACTATCTATTACAGGGCGCAGGGTGAGTGTGTGCCAGCAGCCAGAGAGACACTAATGAAGACAGGAAGATCTCAGTGTGATTTAAAACAGAATGACCTGAGAGAGAACCTGCAGAACCAAAATACAGTGTAAAAGATTATAAAATTACTGTACAAAACGACTTATTCGCTCCAGCACAATGTTCATTATTAAAGAGCCCCATCCATTCAGCCCACAGCAGTTTAGCCCCACCCATTAAGCCTACAGCAGTTAAGCCCCACCCATTCAGCCTACAGCAGTTCAACCATGCCTATTCCGCCTACATGAAGGCATTCTTAACACTAATTTGCAGTGAATACTCTCTGGCAAAAAAAATCAATCTGTCATCTTTTTTTGTAATCAGTGTTTTATTGTATTAGTTTTATAGTAACACATAGAGCTGTTTTGCTTCTAATGATGTTTCTCTCCCTCCTTTCTCTGAATATCTAATAGTCTACAGGTGTGCTTGCTGAGCTGAATAAGACTCTGTATGCTGATTGGTTGAACTGCTGTTGATCAGTTACCGCTAGGCTTCTCCTCCTTTACATTACCGTGACCCGACCAGCCAGACCATGAAGTGGAGCAGTGTGGTCTGCTGTCCGTGGGTGCATCCAGCAATTTTTGCTACTTCTCCTCTCCTCCTCCACCTTTCCTACTGCTCTCCTCCTACCCCAGAAGAAGTTGGTGGAGAGGAGAAGAGCAGGAGAAGTGGAGAGATGTACCTTTTAATAGGTCATGAACCAAACTGTACCAATCACGACGCTAACTCGAAGCTCATCCTAATACTGCCCAGTCAATCACAGCTGCTGTAAGCAGTCAGATCAGATATCGCCGTTCTTTTTTCCTAACCATATACTACACGACTGAGAAAAGACTCATGTGCTTTGTGGGCGTGGCCACAGTGATGTCACTCCTAAATCTTTTACTGTGATGTGTCCTCGTCTTTCGAGGAGGATTTTAAGCAGTTTATTTTGTCTTCTGCATGTACTCTACTGGAAAGAGTATCTTTAGGAGACTGTCTAGTTGGGTGGCATTTCATAACGGCACTTACTACTGAAAGTGTAGAAGGGGAACCCAAAGATAGCACTGAAGTACATTATCATCATTTACTGCAAGAAGTGTAATCATTTTTTTCCTACAATAAAAAAGGTACTTTTGTTTTTTTTGCCACTCTAGAGGGCACTTTAGCTAAGCTTTTTCACCTATTAGGGAAACCATCTCCCCCTCCACCGCCTTGAGTCAGCCAATAAAGGTTTAAATAAGACAGACTCCGCCCACATCCTCTCTATCCTCATGTTATAATTATTTTCAGTTGATGTGCTGCACCTTACATCAAATGAAATGAAATGAAATGGATTTATATAATGCTTTTAACTTTACAGAACTCTAATAACAGAACAGAGAATCAAATAATGTGCAACATTATCAGAGTGTGGCTAATGACTCCAGCAGATCTGCATAAAACAGCCTAACTAAAGGAAGAGAACCAGAAGGTAACATAGACACGGAAAAACAGCATCCACCCACTCCACCGTCCACAAACCTGTACCTCATTATTATCTCAAATTTTAATTATTAATGAATGAGGGTGGGTTCTGACACTTTTCTCTCAATAAATTGACTCTTTTTTGCACATTGCAGTTAATTGTAGCCCGTGGAGAAAGAGAACATCCAGGACACAATATAAAATGTTGGGGTTCTTTTATTTGCAAGTTACTTTCAGGTGGTGATGAGTAACTCGTCCTTTCTAGCTTTTCTTTAGAGCTGAGCAGAGTAAAATATAAAGAAATAAAAATAAAAGTTTACATCAAAAATATACGGCAGTGGGTGAACGACTAGAAATTGACATTAGAAATTAAATACACAGCCATTACATCCAACTTAGTTTACAAAGTTCTGAAATAAAATTCAAAACTCACATCTCAGATCACTTAGAGACTCCCCAAACACACCAGGCCTCTTTAGCCCTCAACCACCTGCTTACAGGTCATCTTCGAAATAAAATATAATAAAATAAAAATAAAATACAGATACACATGAATTTCGAGTTACAGTCTATCTTCTGTTTAAAACTAACACACTGTATCTGTCTCCAAAGATTCTATGGCTGAATGCAGCCCGCATGGCCTCACATTAAATCTAAATGCATCCTTGAAAATAATGATCAATTCACACAACATATGGTCATCCTCAGTTTATGTATACTTTTAGGAACAGTTTTATACCTATATTAGAGATTATAAATGAAAGATGACTTATTTACCACAAGATTAACTTTTCTCCAGCCAATCTCTGCCCTGCCCAGGAGAACTGCTGCTCACAAAATGGCCTCAGATAAATAAAGGGCAAATATAATCCCCCACAAGACCACTCCCTTAAAGAGACAGCATCCTTTTACCCAGGTGCTTATATAAATGCACAGAAAATAAACATTTACACATTTTTAACATAATACATTGCTTGGAAACAAATGTATACATATGAAATAAACAAAACAAATAAAAAAACTCTCTTTAATAAACAAAAAGAGAACTTTTATTGCCACCTGGCTACATTCTCCCCTGCAACTAGTCAACGTCCTCGCTGACTCCCATTTAAGTCTGCATAGACATTCTGGCTTCCTGTAATGCCTTTTCAAATAAAGCCGCACCTAAATGTGTCAGAACCTGAGAAACCATTTCTGTACCCACGGTCACTGCATTACATGTGGATTTAGGTAAGTGAAATGGATTAGAATGAACCCCAGCATTAGACCTTTTGGTCCTCCTTTGAGCTGGCACTGGGTATGTTTCTGACCCTAACTCATCATCTGCTGTGTCAGACTCTTTATTCTTATCCTGCATAACAGGCATCAAATCAATCTTGTCTCTCTCAGTCTTCACATCTAAATTCACGGACTGAGCTGGACCATGTACAGTCACTTCCTCTATTACCATTAGGTCACTGTCAGAAAAATCAGGTGTTTGCTCTAAGTCAGGTTGAATAGTGGGTACACTTTCCCTCCTAGTTCTTGGCTTAGGAACGGGAATTTGACATAGCCGTAGTTCTGACCTATGGACTCTCTTAATGGGTCCTCCCTCTAAAGGCTCTACGGTGTGTGTGGTACCCTGAATGTCTACTATTCTATACATAGTTGGACTCCATGCACAGGGGCGTAGCAGCAAATTCTGGGCCCTGTACACTCTCAATGTCAGTAGGCCCCTGTCCATGCCAGTACACAATGAACGTGGATTTTCATGGGCCCCTCTTTTTACTCGGGCCCTGTGTAGTCAGGTCCACTTTTCCCCCCACTACCACGCCCATGTCCATGCATCCTGAATCTTATTTCTCCCAGGAGGTCGATGGCGTAAATACACCACCTGTCCGATATCTACGGGTGGACAAAACACCTTCTCATTTTGCAATGCGATCCTTTCAGCTGCTTTGCGCTCTGAATACTCTCTGGCACGGTCATGGGCTTGCTTAAGTCTCTCCTGATGCTCGGCCAACCAATCTAGCTTATGGTCCCTACTATCCTCATGCCCCAAAAGTGCATCAACTGGCAACCGTGGCTGTACCCCAAAGAGCAAGTAATAGGGTGAATACCCTGTGGTTGAGTGCGGGGTCACATTGTACGCATAAACCAACTCCGGTAGATATTCAGGCCAACGCCTTTTCTTCTCTGAGGGTAGAGTGCGAAGCAAATCATGGAGAGTCCGGTTATATCTCTCACATTGTGCGTTACCTTGTGGCCTGTATGGAGTGGTACGTGACTTTTTAATCCCATACAATTTACACAACTCTGCAATAACCTCGCTCTCGAAATTTCTACCTTGATCTGAATGTAGTCTTTCCGGAACCCCATACTTCATAAACCACTCTCTGAGTAACAGCTTTGCAGTAGTGTCAGCCTTCTGATCTCTTGTGGGAAATGCTAATGTGAATTTACTGAAAACATCCGTGATAACTAGCACATTCTCACGGCCATCAGAAGCTGGCTCAAGCACCGTGAAATCGACTGCTACCACCTCCAGTGGTCGAGAAGCTAAGAAAGCTTTTACTGGGGCCTGGATCTTAGGCTGAGGCATTTTTGTGAGAATACACCGCTGACACGCTTTAACCCATGTCTCCACGTCTTCAAACATCCCTCCCCAGAAACAACGTTGCCTAAGGAGACTGAATGTTCGCTCAATTCCTTGGTGACCCATGTGGTCATGCACACTCTCCAGTACCAGATTTTTCAGGCAAGCAGGTAGCAGTAACTGCCAACACTGACCGTGACGAGGGTCATCTATGACACGGTACAACAACCCATTCCTCTGTTGTATGTAATGCCACTGTTTAAGAAGCTGTAACACAGGCTTACTCCGAACACTCCGCTCTCTATGATTCGGCTTTCTACCTCTCTCCCAAAATTCTCTGAACTGCTTCAAAGTAGGATCAGACATCTGAAACTCCAGCAACTGTTCTTTTGGATATCCTGGTAAGGACAAAGTGCTACTTGGTGCATCATCTACCTTTGCAGCTTCTGACTCCTGAGCACGTATCTGTCGTATCCTACAACACTCAATTCCTGCACAACCTAGCTCGGGCCCTAACGCTGTTCCCCAACTCACCACATTACATATGGCCACACAATCATCTAAATCCTCATCAGGGTCCATCTCCGGCTCCCCTGCAAACTCCTGTCTAGAGAGTGCATCAGCGGCAGCATTACTACTACCAGGCTTATACTTTACCTCAAAGTCAAAAACAGACAGCTGTGCTAGCCACCTCTGTTCTATAGCACCTAATTTTGCAGTACTGAGATGACAAAGAGGGTTATTGTCTGTAAATACTACAAACTTTGAGCCCAGTAAGTAACCACGAAACTTTTCGGCTACAGCCCACTTTAGAGCTAGGAGCTCGAGCTTCATGCTACTATAGTTACGGTCATTCTTTTCAGCATTACGAAGCCTTCTGCTAGCATACGCTATTACCCGTTTCACATTCTCCTGCTGCTGATACAACACAGCACCTAGTCCATACTGGCTGGCATCTGTCTCTACTATAAAGGGTTGCGTGAAATCAGCAAATCCCAAAATAGGAGCGGTTGTAAGTCTGTCCTTTAACTGTTCAAAAGCATCAAGACACTTCTCAGTCCACAAAGAACTAAACACACTATTCATTTTACACTGTCGCCCTTCTTTTAGACAGGAATTCACTACATCATGTAAAGGACCTGCAATCTGAGAAAACCCTTGAATAAACTTTCTGTAATAACTACAGAATCCAAGAAAAGATCGTAGTTCCCTGACAGTCTGAGGGACCTTCCACTCTCTTACAGCAGCTACCTTACTCGGATCAGGGCCAATACCATCGGCAGACACTAGGTGCCCCAGGAAGCGCACTTCAGGCTGAAGCAAACTACATTTCTGCAACTTCACCTTTAAACCTGTCTCCAGTAAACGCTTAAAGACAATTTCTAGCCTCTCCAGGTGTTCTTCAAATGTCTTAGAGTACACCAAAATATCATCGAGGTAAACTAGCATCACCTGAAAGATTAGGTCACTCATGGTGACCTGCATGAGTCGTTGGAATGTTGCCGGTCCATTCCGGACACCCATCGGCATTCTCAAGAATTCAAATAGCCCAAACGGCGTAGTAAAGGCGGTCTTTTGTCGATCCCTTTCATGCATAGCTACTTGATGGTAGCCACTGGCTAAATCAATAGTCGAGAAAAACCTGGCTCCCCTAAGAGCATCAAAGCTCTCATCAATTCTGGGTAAAGGGAAGGCGTCTGGTCTTGTCTTTAGGTTAAGTCGCCGATAATCTACACACAACCTAAGGGAACCATCAGTTTTACGCACCAGCACAACTGGTGATGCATAGGCACTAATGCTTTCCTGAATGACTCCCTTTTTCAGCAACTTTGAGATGTGCTCACGAACTTCCTTATATTGAGTGGGTGGTATACGTCTGTAAGGTAGTGTCACGGGTACATCATCAGTTAAATGTATCTCATGCTGGACTTTGTCAGTGTAACCTAAATCTTCATCCTGAAGAGCGAATATACTGGAGTACTTATCAAGCAGTACACGTAGCTGACTCTGCTGTTCAGGCGTACCCCCTACACAAAGCTTCTCAAAAATTGAGCTGGAACCACACTGCTGATTGCTTTCTGTGTAAATCGAGATATGTTCTAGGTCTACAGAGATTCTCTGGAACTTAACTTCACAGAGCTCATCTGTTTGTACATGCTCAATATGGGACAACATACCCAATCTGGTCCTTGGCTGCAACCAGATGTCTTCTTGGGACATGTTTATAACCTGTACTGGAAACAAATGACCCTTAGATGGTACTAAAGTGGGCAACACCACCAAACCACTAGGCAACGGAGTATTCACTGGCTCTAAAAGTATTAAGGGACCATCATCTTTCAAAGTCCTAAGCCCTCTAGCCATGACAGTTGAGACAGATGAAGCTGGCACGTGGACAATGTCCTTTCCTGCTACCCTGGCAAAAGTTGTCCTGTCTCCCAAGCTTGTAGCCTGCATCTGCTGAAAGGCCTCACGCCAGTCTGAATCTAGTCGACCACCCATGGGACCCTCAAATTCTGTTTGCACCATTTTCCTACACCTACTGATGATATTCATCCCAATAAGACCCGGTAAAGAACTGTTACTCTGGGTATCTTTTACCACTAGGAACCCACAGTCAGCTAAATTTACACCCATAGTCTCTACATCAAGTTCTAAATAGCCTATGTAGGGTATATCTAACCCGTTAGCAGCAGTTAGCTTTAACCACCCAGATGTTGAAAGTACATCCTTGTCCTCACCAGATAAACATTCCCTAAAGAAACTTTCCGTGATGGTACTGACTTGGCTACCAGTATCTAACAAGCATGATAACTGGACTCCTCTGATCTTCAAATCTACCACAGGACATTTCCCCACAGCTCTCTCTAACAACCTACTCTGAGATTGATTAAATTTGGACGAGCCTACTGCATCCCCCCGCATTGCCTGGCTCAAAGCAACCGAGGGCTCCCGTTTCCCTGTGACGAAGATTGCTGCATGGGCCCTTTAGCTTTCTCCTGACGTCGCTGAGTACAGTTCTTTGCAATATGACCAACCCCATTACACCTAAAGCATATGGGCTGTCCATCCTCCGTGAACTTAGGTTCAGTTCTAGTTCTAGCTTCACGATAGTGACCAGTCTGTTTAACCTCAGGTGTGGCTAGCTTCTGAACGGCTTTGGCCAGCTCAGAGATGGTTCGGTCTTGTTCTGACAACTGTTTTGCTTGTTGGGTTAAAGTCTTAAGTATACTCTCTAAAGTAGCTGTATGCTCGCCTCCCATATGAATGGCTGAACAGTTTGTTTCATCAGTTACCTCTGACTGCATGTGTCTGTGCTTGACTACTCTAGGGCCATAAGATCTGCTATCCTCCTGTGACCACAACATTGCCTCATTGCGTACTTCAAGGAGACTTGATTGGGGTTTTTCCCTCACAAATTTTCTGAGCTCTCTTCTAAGAGAGGCTTCCCTTAGCCCTTCAATGAACTGATCTCTGAGAATGGTTTTCTCATCTGACAATGTGTCTGGTGACTGTTTCACTACAGATGTTAATATCTGTGATAAAGCATGGGAATAATCCCTAAGATTCTCACCCTCAGCTTGTCTTCGTTGATAGAATGTCTGCAACAGCTGAGCAGCACTACGTCTTTCTCCGAACGCTTTGCGCAAGAAATCAAAAATATCACTGGGTTGACATTGCTCACTTCCCATACACAAGCGCACCTCTTCTAAGGCAGAACCTTTTAATAGTGAAATTAAGAAGTCAACCTGCTCTTCTTGTGACTGTTCCCTAGCCCTTAAGACTCTCTCTACTTCCTCAATGAATTCCTCTACAGATCTCCCATCTTTACTTGGTTCCCCACAAAAACTTGGAATATGACATTCTCTGGGAACATATATGTAAGAACGTGTGGAACTATTTCCTCCAACAGCCCCATTTGCCTGTGTTTCATCTCGCCATCGGCTGAGTTCATCAATCTGATGCTGCAACTGTTCAAAGTCATTACCCTGTTGCCCTGGCACATCCTCCTCAGAATCAGACATTTTGTTTAAATGTGCTATTATGTATTCAGTTTACTCAGAGTCTTTAATCACATAAAGTCTGTGGTATCACAAGGATACAGCAGATGAATGCCACAACAATGTATCCCAGACGGTGTCTTGACACAGGAACACTGCTGCTGCAACTCCGGATCAGAAGACTTCCCTGGTTATGGCGCCACCCTCTGTCCAACTCGCCATCCAACTCATCTTCCGAAACAGGCTGCACTGCAAGACAACTTCCCACTGCCGTATTTTTTCTTTGCACTAGTCTGCTTTTTATTTTTAGCTAGAAGAGCAAATACCCCACTCCTGGTACCAAAATTGTAGCCCGTGGAGAAAGAGAACATCCAGGACACAATATAAAATGTTGGGGTTCTTTTATTTGCAAGTTACTTTCAGGTGGTGATGAGTAACTCGTCCTTTCTAGCTTTTCTTTAGAGCTGAGCAGAGTAAAATATAAAGAAATAAAAATAAAAGTTTACATCAAAAATATACGGCAGTGGGTGAACGACTAGAAATTGACATTAGAAATTAAATACACAGCCATTACATCCAACTTAGTTTACAAAGTTCTGAAATAAAATTCAAAACTCACATCTCAGATCACTTAGAGACTCCCCAAACACACCAGGCCTCTTTAGCCCTCAACCACCTGCTTACAGGTCATCTTCGAAATAAAATATAATAAAATAAAAATAAAATACAGATACACATGAATTTCGAGTTACAGTCTATCTTCTGTTTAAAACTAACACACTGTATCTGTCTCCAAAGATTCTATGGCTGAATGCAGCCCGCATGGCCTCACATTAAATCTAAATGCATCCTTGAAAATAATGATCAATTCACACAACATATGGTCATCCTCAGTTTATGTATACTTTTAGGAACAGTTTTATACCTATATTAGAGATTATAAATGAAAGATGACTTATTTACCACAAGATTAACTTTTCTCCAGCCAATCTCTGCCCTGCCCAGGAGAACTGCTGCTCACAAAATGGCCTCAGATAAATAAAGGGCAAATATAATCCCCCACAAGACCACTCCCTTAAAGAGACAGCATCCTTTTACCCAGGTGCTTATATAAATGCACAGAAAATAAACATTTACACATTTTTAACATAATACATTGCTTGGAAACAAATGTATACATATGAAATAAACAAAACAAATAAAAAAACTCTCTTTAATAAACAAAAAGAGAACTTTTATTGCCACCTGGCTACATAACAAAATAAATTTATTCTGTTTATTAGCTGTATGTGTCTCTATATAGTTATTTTATATAGCATTTTATTATTTCCTGTCTTTTTTCTTGTTTTATATCTACCTTTATTCTTTTTTTAATTCCACATATCTATGTGTCTCTCTCTGTCTCTCTTTTATACTCTTTCTCTCTCTCCCTCCCTGTCTCTCTCTCTCTCAATTACTCCTGGCGGGTTCATCGAGCAGCACTGATTGGTCAGTGTGAGATCATTAAGTAAATGAGCAAGAACTGTACACTGTTATCTCCAAACTCCAGAACTCACACCCCGACGGACTGTTTATTGTTGCTGGTGATTTCAATCACAGTAATCTGAAGGCTCTGCTGCCCAGCTTTCACCAACATGTGGATTTTCCAACCCGTGGAGCTAACCTGCTCGATTGTGTGTATACTAACATTCCCGGATCGTACAGAGCAGAGCCCCGCCCCCACTACGGCTACTCTGATCATATCACTGTCATGCTCATCCCAGCATACAGACAGCTCATCAGACGTGCCAAATCAGAGAAGAAGCAAGTTACAACCTGGCCTCCAGGAGCCATCTCTGCTCTTCTGTTTTGAGCACACTGACTGGGACATGTTCAGAGAAGCTGCTACTTCTGATGACTCCATCAACCTGGAGGAGTACACAGACTCAGTGACTGGCTACATCAGCAAGTGCATTGAGGATGTTACTGTCTCCAAAACCATCACATCCCGCCCCAACCAGAAGCCGTGGATGACTGCAGAGGTGTGTGTGCTGCTGAGATCCCGAGACAAGGCCTTTAAGTCAGGGGACAGGGCTGGCCTCCGAACAGCTAGAGCCAAGCTCTCCCGGGGGATCAGAGAGGCAAAGCGCACCTACGCAAAGAAAATCCACGCCCACTTCCAGGACACTACTGACACTCGGCGCATGTGGCAGGGCATCCAGACCATCACCAACTACAAGTCACCCTCCCCTGCTTGAAACAGTGATGCCTCCCTTCCAGATGCACTGAACTCCTTCTACACAAGGTTCGAAGCACAGAACTACACGACAGCAAGGAAGACTACACCTCCTCCAAACGACCAGGTACTGTGCCTGTCCTCAGCTGATGTGCGGAAAACTCTACTCAGAGTCAACCCACGGAAAGCCCTAGGACCAGACAGCATTCCTGGCAGAGTGCTCAGAGGATGTGCAGAACAACTCACGGATGTTCTCACGGACATTTTCAACATCTCTCTGAGTACTGCAGTCGTGCCGACATGCTTCAAGACGACCACCATCGTCCCTGTGCCGAAGAAGTCTCAAGTGTCCTGCCTTAATGACTACCGTCCCATTGCACTTACTCCCATCATCATGAAGTGCTTTGAGAAGCTGGTCATGAGGCACATCAAAAACCAGCTCCCGTCCTCACTGGACCCTCTGCAGTTTGCGTATCGTCCAAACAGATCAACAGACGATGCCATCTCTACTGCGCTCCACCTGGCTCTCACCCACCTGGACAACAAAGACTGCTATGTTCGAATGCTGTTCATCGACTTCAGTTCAGCATTCAACACCATCATCCCTCAGCATCTGATCGGAAAACTGAGCTTGCTGGGCCTGAACTCCTCCCTCTGCAACTGGGTTTTAGACTTCCTGACTGAGAGACCACAATCAGTCAGGATTGGAAACAACACCTCCAGCACCACCATACTGAGCACTGGCGCCCCCCAGGGCTGTGTGCTCAGCCCACTGCTGTTCACTCTGCTGACTCATGACTGTACTGCAAAGTACAGCTCAAACCACATCATCAAGTTCGCTGATGACACAACTGTAGTTGGCCTCATCAGCAAGAACGACGAGTCAGCATACAGAGAGGAGGTGCAGTGGCTGACGGACTGCTGCAGAACCAACAACCTATCTCTTAACGTGGATAAAACCAAGGAGATGGTTGTTGACTTCAGGAGAGCTCCAGGTGTCCACCACCCGCTGAACATCAACGGCTCTGCTGTGGAAATTTGGATACTTGGATAACACCAAGTTCCTCGGTGTTCACATTGCAGAGAACCTCACCTGGTCCCTCAACACCAGCTCCATAACCAAGAAAGCCCAGCAGCGCCTCTACTTCCTGCGGAGACTGAGGAAAGCACATCTCCCACCCCCCATCCTCACCATGTTCTACAGAGGGACTGTAGAAAGCATCCTGAGCACCTGCATTACCGTCTGGTTTGGGAATTGCAACACCTCAGACCGCAAGACCCTACAGCGGATAGTGCGGACAGCTGAGAAAATCATCGGAGTTTCTCTTCCCTCCATCACCGAGATCTACACCACACGCTGCATCCTCAAAGCTACCAGCATTGTGGACGACCCCACCCATCCCTCACACGGACTCTTCGCTCTGATGCCGTCCGGCAGAAGATACAGGAGCATCCGAGCCTCCACTACTAGACTCTGCAACAGCTTCATCCACCAGGCAGTCAGACTTCTCAACGCACAGAGACAGAACTGAACCCCCACCCCACCCACCACTCACCCAACACACTCGCACAAAACTAAACTGTACACCCCCCCCTTTACACTCACAAAGAACTGAACTTCACCCACACACACACCCAGTCAGCACACAGAGGCTTACATGACTTTATTTGCTGCACTCTTAAAAACTATAAACTCTACCTCAGTAACTGCTGTGATTATATATGTTACAGTATGTCACACATCTCTGCACCTTATCCCCACTATACACTTTATTATACCGTATCGGTACTGCACTGTCCTGTCTTTAAATTGTCTCATCTTTTGTATTTATTGTATTTATTGTTATTTAGTGTTATAATTTTATAATTTTATGTTGCACTGTCGTCACTCCTGCACTTTATGTTGTCTATTGCTTGTTGTTCTATGTTGCACCATGGTTCCGGAGGAACGTAATTTCATCACACTGTGTACCTGTACTCAGATGTAATGACAATAAAAGCCTCTTGACTTGACTTGACTAAATTATTGTAAGATCAAACGGCTGCCGTTTACAATGAAGCTCAGTGTGAAGCTAAAAGCATCAGAAGCCCCCCCCTTCCCCCCTCCTCTCCAATAAGCGCTCGGCGGGAGGGCTCTCCACACCTCTCAGGTGGACCCCCCCCCCCCCACCCTGTCCCATTAGCAGCCTTTTAGCTGCAGGCTGAGGTGGGGCTCACTAATTGGCCCCGGGAACAAAACTAGCCCACTGCCCACAGCCGGCATGGGTCACCAAATTACCCTGACCCCCGGGGAACCGCACCGCGTCCACCGGGCCAAACAGTGGCCTTCCCCACCCGGACCCCGGCCTGCACCCCTCACACTGGACCCAGAGACTAAAGAAGAGGAGGGGGGCTCTAATTGAAATGTAATTTTATGGCCATTTTCAGACACTGATTACAGAAGATTAAACCTGCAGAGTAGCTGATAACACACACACACACACACACACACACACATAACCAAACACTTAAGCGCCACAAATCACCTCAGATCTGTTGTGAACACTGAGATTCCTTAAACAAATAATGTAACACTTAAAATCACAATTTTTTACAGGTATTTTAGTAAGGGCAATGCTACTACTATATACAATAATACTATATACATACCTCAAAATTACACTCAATCATCACTGTATAACACAAAAGCAGTTAAACACCAGGGATATCAAGTTCACCTGCTTTGTACTGTACTGGAGAGGAAATATCAGTTTTTGGTTTTACTAGTGTCCTTCTCACTAATGTTAGCATAAAGCTCAACCTGCAGCCGTTTCAGATTGCACAAGTAGGCCAGATCCACCAGGACGATATCCAAGCTTTGCTGTGTCCCAGCATGGAGAAGACACCTGGATACAGGCCATTAGATGAGGAGAGCAGTAGAGAATAATGTGGAGAATAAGACAATTAAAGAAAATACATTGAATGAGAAGGGATGATTAAATAAAGTTAAAGTTTGTGTCTCCAGGGTAGAGTTTAGATTGTCTGCCTAAGCCTGAGCCCAACCTGATGACCAACCTGAACTCAGCCAGGTTGGGCCAAGATTTCTCATCACTTCCTCAGGCCCTGTCGGGTTGGGCTCAAGGAAATGGTTTGTGACGTAGGTCTATGTTTTTTTAATGCTATGTTTTATTACATATATATATAAATATATATATATATATATATATATATATATATATATACGTATATATATATATATATATATATATATATATATATATATATATATACGTATATATATATATATATATATATATATATATATATATATATATATATATATATATATATATATATATATATATATATGTTATGTTATAATCCAGTTGCCGAGTTATATTTGACTTGCAGTGTCCGGTGCCCACCTGTGCTGGAACACTTTTGCCTGGTAAATGTTGCCCCGTTCATAATTAATTTTTTTATCTTATGTTGTAATCTAAATGCAAAATGAATGTGCAATATCATTATTGGTTTCCAGCTATTTGAGCACTTGCACCAGTCTATAGAATATTTAATTCATTTTGATTAGACTAATTATTATTTGTATTATTTATAATTATATTATTACTTATTAAT
Organism: Astyanax mexicanus; assembly: GCF_023375975.1. Classification (NCBI taxonomy): domain Eukaryota; kingdom Metazoa; phylum Chordata; class Actinopteri; order Characiformes; family Acestrorhamphidae; genus Astyanax; species Astyanax mexicanus. The sequence continues at coordinate 10,093,848 of NC_064413.1, read as the reverse complement.
ATTTGTTTGATATGCTAATATAGGCTTTTGTTTGTTAAATAATTTCCAATGTTATGTTGGTTTATTTTACATGTAAATTATGTTTTTATTGTTGGCCTATTGCAGGTTAATGGGGCGGGCCATGTCGGGCTGGATTTTTAAGCTCTACTCCAGAGTTACATACACTTAAATCTCATGAATGCTTAAATTCTTTCTTGCTCCCAAAAGGTAGAGGAATGTCTAGCAGTCAATAATATCTCGCCAAGAGGTACACTACACAAGAGTAGCCCCTGAGAACCTATTTTTTCTTTGAAAAAGGATCAGAGGCAACATGTTTATGCCCTCTTGTGGTAAGACCCAGTGTCTAATTAGACCACACCAGTAATCAGATACAAAGCTCACAGAGACATAACTGCATGCAAAGATTTTAATTTTTTGTGAGTTTTAATTTTTTGTGTGTCTATTAACAAATAAAAGTATTCAGGGTATTTGTATTTGTTTCCCTGTATACATAAAGTATACAGTACCAGTCAAATCTTATTATTTTTTTTTTATTTATTTCTTCATTTAATTTATTTCCTACATTGTAGATTAATATTACAGACAATTAAAAACAATTAAGGGACACATATGGAATTATGTAGTAAACAGTAAAAAATTGTTTGTCCTCCAAATTAATCCCCTGATCTAAACCTGATGAACTGAGATGGTGATTTGAGGTGATTTGAGATGATCTGGAGCTTCACAGTGTGAGGGAAAATCAGCAGCTTTTGTTTACCACCTCCAGGAACTCCTTCAATATGCTGAGAAAACTATTCTAGGTGACTCTCCCTCATGAAGACACTGAGATTAAAATACCAAGAGTGCGCAGATCTGTCCTCAAAGCTACCAAATTTTTTGCACTATAAATTGCACTTTAAATCTTTTAATTTTTAATTTTGTCAGTATGCTTTATAATCCAGTGTGTCTTTATGTGCAGCATTATACAGGAGTTCCATTAGTTCCATTAGTTCTGGAACAGTATTAGCATTACCAGCTAACCACACTAAGGTGAGTATTATCCGCTGCTAACCCTGGGTAGTACTGCTGGAGTAACATTAGCATTACCCGCTAACTGCACTAAACACTAGCTATTTTGCCATTCAGAGGTGAGTATATTGGACTGTAGTCTGCGTGTTTAAAGTGTTAAAACAAGCTATGTGTGATGAACCGCTAGCTAGTATAACACTCAGTGTTCCTCAGTGTAGCGCTGTACGTCGGCATTAGCTGCTAAACGCGGCTAGCTTTAGTGGAAACCTGGAAATCTTTTTTTTTTGTTTTGGCCCACCACCACCCCCTCTCTTCGGAGGACTAATAATTTATTAATTTATTATTTCTTACCCCCTCCTACATCCTACCAGAGAAAAAAAGAAACATACAAATATATACATAGGCAAATACATATGCATATACATACAACTCAATTCTAGTTATTTTTGCAAATCTAAACTTGTGAACTGTAAATAAACAAAAGCACTTTTCTCACCCCAATACACATTTTTCAGGAGAAAAATCTGTGAATATCAACATTTTTTTTTAAATGACAGTTTACTTAATTAAGTGTTGCATAATGCGCATTATAATCAGGTGCGCATTATGTATGAAAATAGACCACTTTAAAAACTTTTTTTGGTAGTATGTTTTATAATCTGGTGCACCTTATAGTGCAAAAAATACAATAAATGTGGCTTTTTAGAAAAATCTAAATTATAAAACATATTTTGGTTTCTTTAACACTATTTATTAACAAAAAATATCTTCAATATTAAATTTATGTCAGAAACCTTAAAAACTAAAGAAACAGCACGTTAAATGAGAAGAGACTTTTTGTAAAAGTTGCTCAAATTATGTCACATTAGGTCCATTCATCATTCACGCTGTGTAAAACAGGTGCAGCTGTGAGAAGGTGCAGAAAAAGAATCTGGAGCATCAGTGAGGAGAACTGGGGGTTCTTTTGAAGTTCTAAAGCCTCCATACAGGTTTTAATTGTCTATTGTTGGGCGCTCATTTTGTCACCTCGTGTTCTTTTGTGAATTGTCCACCAGTCTGTTCACTGGTCCAGCTGTGGAGTTTAGCATGAAAACAGAGGCTCCTCACAGCGGTTAAAGATCAACAGAACCCAGCATTCAGGACAACAACAAAAGTTTGTGCTTCCTTTGTGGCAGAATGCTAATGCTAATTAGCCTCAGGACCAGTGAAGCAGAGCCTTTTGACCCGATGCTGCTCCTTTACCTCCTGAAACATTAGGCTGGTTCTCAAGGAGGGACGGGTTACCACCACTCAAAAGACGAGGAGAGCCAAGTGGACGTTCTTAGAATTTCACTAATGTTATATACCACTTATATAATCATGTATATCTCCAAAACAGCACCTTTACAGGAGAAAGAAAAAAAACCTTCTAAGCTTTCAATGGAAGTCAATGTAAAAAGTTTATTTCAGTTCATTTTAAAGAGTTTCTATTGGTCCGTTCATCAAGAAATTTTGACAGTTTGTCTGTTCAAATTCTATACTAAACTGAAAAAAAAAAAAAAACAATAAATATGGAGATACTTGTTTTTTTACTGGACAGTGACGATATGCCCACAGATATCTTAGAATGTAAACCATGGAGATCTCAGCCAACATTTTTTATTTAGTAGAATGTTTTTCAAACATTGCAATTAACGTTCTTGGAATGTTAAATCTGTCAGGGTTCTTGGTTGTTCTTAGAGAGTTTTTATTTAATGTTTTTAAACATTCTGATAACATCACTGCAACATTTGGGAACATTTCTATAATGTTAGTATTTGACAAGCCGGAATCGTTATTTTAGAAATGCTCATATATCATTGTAATGCAAACCATTATTATGTCAGACTTCGTTAAATGGTTCCTGAAACATTATTTCTGTAACCATACTGGCTAATCTTCCTGGAACTTTTTCAAAATGTTGCTAAATGTTCTTTTAATGTTCTCTGTTAGTTGGGACAATAGCATTGGCAATAATAATATATTGTGTCTTTTGTATTGCAGCATAATTGTTTTATACAAACACTGTGTAATATTTTTTTTTGCATTTACTCTTAATGATCACATTATTACAAATATAGAGGAATAACAATAACCGTTACTTTAAACAACGTTTTATACATTGTATGCAGTTTGCTCTAAGTGGTTCATTAAACACATTTAAAAAATATATAATTTTCCTACATTTTTTATTTTAATTAAAACAATTTAAGAATATCTAAATGTACTTTTGAAACAGAACAAGTACAATTACCACAAACAATTCAACAACAATTCCACAACTTTACCTCTAGCACCTTTCCAGCATGTATCAAATGGCAGTTGTTACTAAAATTGTCCACCATGTCCATAACAGGTTGGAACAGGAATTTTAAGTGATTAATCTAAAAAATAATGTAAACATATGTGATGTTGTGAATTATATAAATATATATATATATATATATATATATATATATATATATATATATATATATATATATATATTTATATAATATTTATATTTATTTATAACTATGATGCACTATAAGGTTAAACTAAAATCCATTCATTTTCCCAAAAATCGTTAGTGCACTTTATAATCCAGTGCAATTTATGTATAAATTTTACCAGTCTGGTTGTTAGGAGCTCCATACAAACTTCTTGTGAAATCATTGAAGTCCAGCGTTATAAAGGAGTTTCAGTTTAGCTCTCCAGCACCGAGATAGGAGCAGTATTAGCATTAGCTGCTAACAGTGCTAATCACTAACTTTTTTGCCATTCAGAGCTGATTATTATCAGCCTGTAGCCTGCTGCTAACTCCGGGTAGCACTGCTGGAGCAGTATTAGCATTAATCACTAACTGTTGCTCTGTTGCCGTTCAGAGGTCTTTTTGCCCAGCTAGTGCTAGCAGTTAGTTGCTAATGCTAATGCTGCTGCACCCAGCCTTAGTTGAAATTTGAAAATCTAAGGTTACTGTAAATAAACAGAAGCGCCCTCAAATAAACAGTTTTCAGGAAATAAATCTGTGTAGATTAACATCCAGCGCTCATTGGCTTTAAAACAGAATGTTTTTTTTTTTAAAGAGAATTACAGTTTTGTTCACTTAGCTTAGCTTTACTTAACTTAGTTACGCCACCCACCATGACACCCCTGTTCTTTACTAGTGTTAAGTAATGTGCCTTATAATTTGTGCCTTTTGTATGAAAATAGACCAGATATATGATCCAGTCTTTTGTAGTGTCTAAACCTTAATGATTTTTTTCACATTTGATGTCTTGGCTCTGTTGTGTTTGAAATTATTAATTATATTTTCATTTTTATATTGTATATTGTCAGCATTGTAAAGCAATCTGTAACATGTTCTAGAAAAGTGCTAAACAAATAAATATTACTTACTTACTATGTATTAAGACAGGAGGAGAGAGAGAGAGAGAGAGAGAGAGAGAGAGAGGGGGGGGGGGTTACAGCATCATCATGTCACTTCACAAGCCATTAGACAGTGATTATCCATCGAGCGGAGTGCATGAGTGTATGAGTGGGGCTTTGACAGCTCCTCCTTTTATCTGAGGGTGAATATTCACACTGAATTGCTGAAGCTTAGTAGTGTCAGGGTGAGGAAGAGTATGATAGGACGAGTTAACGTTTGGCAGATTGAGGTGGAGTGCAGTACAGTGTTGCAGCGTGAGGTAGTAAAAAAGTATGGTAGAGTGAGGGTAGAATGAGGTAGAGTGTGGTAGTGTAAGGCAGAGCGTGGTAGAGTGAGGGTAGAGTGATGCGGAGTGTGGTAGAGTGAGGCAGAGAGTGGTAGAGTGAGGCAGAGTATGGTAGAGTTTATTAGAGTGAGGGTAGAGTAAAGCAGAGCATGGTAGAGTGAGGGTAGAGTGATGCAGAGTGTGGCAGAATGTGGTAGAGTATGGTGGAGTGAGGTTAGAATGAGGTAGAGTGTGGTAGTATAAGGCAGAGTGTGGTAGAGTGAGGCAGAGTATGGTAGAGTGAGGTAGAGTAAGGCAGAGTATGGTAGAGTTTGGTAGAGTGTGGTAGAGCGAGGCAGAGTGTGGTAGAGTGAGGTTAGAATGAGGTAGAGTGTGGTAGTGTGAGGCAGAGTATGGTAGAGTGTGGTAGAGTGAGGCAGAGTATGGTAGTTTGGTAGAGTGTTCTGGGGTTTGATAACAGATGGATGGAGCTGTGCTGGTTAGATTAGTAGGTTCTGGGGTTTGACAACAGATGGATGATGCTGTGCTGGTTAGATTAGTAGGTTCTGCGGTTTGATAACAGATGGATGGTGCTGTGCTGGTTAGATTAGTAGGTTCTGGGGTTTGATAACAGATGGATGATGCTGTGCTGGTTAGATTAGTAGGTTCTGGGGTTTTATAACAGATGGATGGTGCTGTGCTGGTTAGATTAGTAGGTTCTGGGGTTTGATAACAGATGGATGGATCTGTGCTGGTTAGATTAGTAGGTTCTGGTGTTTGATAACAGATGGATGGTGCTGTGCTGGTTAGATTAGTGGGTTCTGGGGTTTGATAACAGATGGATGGAGCTGTGCTGGTTAGATTAGTAGGTTCTGGGGTTTGATAACAGATGGATGGTGCTGTGCTGGTTAGATTAGTAGGTTCTGGGGTTTGATAACAGATGGACGGCACTGTGCTGGTTAGATTAGTGGGTTCTGGGGTTTGTTAACAGATGGACAGCGCTGTGCTGGTTAGATTAGTGGGTTCTGGGGTTTGATAACAGATGGATGGTGCTGTGCTGGTTAGATTAGTAGGTTCTGGGGTTTGATAACAGATGGACGGCACTGTGCTGGTTAGATTAGTGGGTTCTGGGGTTTGTTAACAGATGGACAGCGCTGTGCTGGTTAGATTAGTGGGTTCTGGGGTTTGATAACAGATGGATGGAGCTGTGCTGGTTAGATTAGTAGGTTCTGGGGTTTGATAACAGATGGATGATGCTGTGCTGGTTAGATTAGTAGGTTCTGGGGTTTGATAACAGATGGATGGTGCTGTGCTGGTTAGATTAGTAGGTTCTGGGGTTTGATAACAGATGGATGGAGCTGTGCTGATTAGATTAGTAGGTTCTGGGGTTTGATAACAGATGGATGGAGCTGTGCTGGTTAGATTAGTGGGTTCTGGAGTTTGATAACAGATGGATGGTGCTGTGCTGATTAGATTAGTAGGTTCTGGGGTTTGATAACAGACGGATGGAGCTGTGCTGGTTAGATTAGTGGGTTCTGGGGTTTGATAACAGATGGATGGTGCTGTGCTGGTTAGATTAGTAGGTTCTGGGGTTTGATAACAGATGGACGGCACTGTGCTGGTTAGATTAGTGGGTTCTGGGGTTTGTTAACAGATGGACAGCGCTGTGCTGGTTAGATTAGTGGGTTCTGGGGTTTGATAACAGATGGATGGAGCTGTGCTGGTTAGATTAGTAGGTTCTGGGGTTTGATAACAGATGGATGATGCTGTGCTGGTTAGATTAGTAGGTTCTGGGGTTTGATAACAGATGGATGGTGCTGTGCTGGTTAGATTAGTAGGTTCTGGGGTTTGATAACAGATGGATGGAGCTGTGCTGATTAGATTAGTAAGTTCTGGGGTTTGATAACAGATGGATGGAGCTGTGCTGGTTAGATTAGTGGGTTCTGGAGTTTGATAACAGATGGATGGTGCTGTGCTGATTAGATTAGTAGGTTCTGGGGTTTGATAACAGACGGATGGAGCTGTGCTGGTTAGATTAGTGGGTTCCGGGGTTTGATAACAGATGGATGGTGCTGTGCTGGTTAGATTAGTAGGTTCTGGGGTTTGATGACAGATGGACGGCGCTGTGCTGGTTAGATTAGTGGGTTCTGGGGTTTGATAACAGATGGACAGCGCTGTGCTGGTTAGATTAGTGGGTTCTGGGGTTTGATAACAGATGTATGATGCTGTGCTGGTTAGATTAGTAGGTTCTGAGGTTTGATAACAGATGGATGGAGCTGTGCTGATTAGATTAGTAGGTTCTGGGGTTTGATAACAGATGGATGGAGCTGTGCTGGTTAGATTAGTAGGTTCTGGGGTTTGATAACAGATGGATGGTGCTGTGCTGGTTAGATTAGTGGGTTCTGGGGTTTGATAACAGATGGATGGAGCTGTGCTGGTTAGATTAGTAGGTTCTAAGGTTTGATAACAGATCGATGGTGCTGTGCTGGTTATATTAGTAGGTTCTGGGGTTTGATAACAGATGGACGGCGCTGTGCTGGTTAGATTAGTGGGTTCTGGGGTTTGATAACAGATGGACGGAGCTGTGCTGGTTAGATTAGTGGGTTCTGGGGTTTGATAACAGATGGATGGAGCTGTGCTGGTTAGATTAGTAGGTTCTGGGGTTTGATAACAGATGGATGGTGCTGTGCTGGTTAGATTAGTAGGTTCTGGTGTTTGATAACAGATGGATGGAGCTGTGCTGGTTAGATTAGTAGGTTCTGGGGTTTGATAACAGATGGATGATGCTGTGCTGTTAGATTAGTAGGTTCTGGGGTTTGATAACAGATGGACGGCACTGTGCTGGTTAGATTAGTAGATTTTGGGGTTTGATAAGAGATGGGCAGAGCTGTGCTGGTTAGATTAGTAGGTTTTGGGGTTTGATAACAGAAAGCCAACACTGTGCTGGTTAGATTAGTAGATTTTAAGGAATCATGATCTTTAAGAATCCTGATATTTAAAGTTTTTATTTTAAAAGACTCCTGGTCTTTAAAAAAATCTTGATTTTTAAGAAATTCTGATTTGTAAGGAATTCAGATTTTTAAGGAATTCTGATTTTTAAGGAATTCTGATTTTTAAGGATGTGTTTAGAGAGGAAGTATCCGTCAGCAGAGTAGCTAGCAAGGTTTCCTCTTCCACACATCAGAAGAAGGATCATCATCAATCACCCAGGATTAATTCCTGACGGCCCCCTGCTGAGGGTTTAAAATGTGCATGTAATTCAGCTGAAAGCCCCCCGCCCGGCTGCTGAGTGGTGGTCAGTGCTGTAATCTCATGCTCAGTGTGACTCTACAACTCAGATCACAGAGTTCAGTCAGAGCGCTGCCACAACACAGCACCACTGAACACATTTAAATATTCATTAATACATGTTTTAGATTTAAAACAGCATTAAGTAACAGCTATCATTCTTGCTCCTGGGCTCCCTCTACAGGCACATCACGCAGAGCATCACTTCATGTGAAGTTTCGGTTTCGTCCTAGTCATAATGAGTTCAAGAAGTGATTGAGTTCAGCTAATTCATTAAACACTACATGGCTGCCACAATTTTCATGTAAAAGTCACATTCATTTCAGATTTCAATACTACTTATTGAGGTGGCCCAAACTGTAATGGAAAATATCAGAGGGTTGTGTCAGATTCAGTGTGTTTTTAGGTGTTCACACTGCCACATAAAGAACACATGACACAAATGATTGAATTTGGATGGGCCACATTAACCTGTGTAAATTGTGAGAAAGCATAGCATATTTCTTTTTGTCTGAAATTTATGTAGAACTTATTGATTCCTATGAACAGTAATAACCACTGCTATAATAACTGAAAGCCCATATTCAAACTGCTTTTCAAATGGCTGTCATTGGGGTCCAGGCATTTTATTAACCTTTATTAACCCCATAGAGGTGAAATGATGGGCAGTGATTCAGACTAGTCTACTTTAAAATAAACTTGGGTCTCCACAGGAGATGTTTGGGCACGGACGACCTGATTTAATGCCTTCTTATAATTGGTTCTTTGTTGTTATTTAGGAGCTACTAAAAAAACAAGTAATAATTTGCATACATATATGATTATAAAAAGTGCTCCACTGTTGCTGTAACTGGAGCAATATGTTATCAGTATGATTTAGAATGGCATTGCTTGTTGTTATTGCAAGAGAGTGAACAAAATAGGGTTCTAAATACTGTTTTAGGTTCCATTACTGTTATGAGAACATATTTTATCACTATAGAGTGAATAAATGTTACTTTTCCATCAGATCACTATTAATTGTTAGTTATAGTGGTCTGTCATTATTATTATAAAGTTGTAAACTGTTGACTACAGCAGAGAAAACGCTGACCCCACACTCCTCTCATATGCTGAAATCTTCCAGTGCTTTGCATCAAGTCGAGCCGTACGCCTTCTGCTTCGCTGGCACTGACACTTTGTCCATGGTGGTACAAACCAGAGCCGACGGATGGTTAGCAAATGGTGATGTTGGGATTTACACGCCTGCTTAACTCATGAACTTGTCCATCATATCCGTAACAGACAGCCAATCTAATCCGTAACAAGCCTTACGACACAACCTGCCACGCGTTGCTTCATTCCGGCTCAAACCCTACGGTTACGGAACCATTAGAGCCCCTCTTATTTTCGCAGGGCCGGCAGCCGGAACTCCGCCGCGACATGGTGGATTTTCACACATGATTAGCTTGCCCATTAGCGACAGCGCTGCGGCAGGTTTTGTCCGGCAGGTGACCCCCTTCATTAGGCCCTAATCAGCCCGCCGGCCCTCCACAGCCAGGGGCGCAGCTGAGTCCACGGCCCGGGTCCATCCCGCAAACAGGCTGTGATTAATAGCGGCGGGAGTCATTTACGTAACACGATGACAAGTGGTCGTGTGTCATTAGCGTGCCGCTGAAGCGCGAGGCAGGAGAAGCGGGCACACAGATGGCACTGCCAGCTCCTGACTGTAACACAGCCTCACCAGAGGAAGCCAGTGTGTGTGTGTGTGTGTGTGCTCCTGTTGCTGATCACCTTTGACCACCTGCTCCTCAGCACTGGCCAGAGTCATTCATTGGTGTTTTAGATGCACTGTCCACTTTTCAATGTTAGCTCCTCATAGCCATTTTCACACTGAAGTGTCACGCGAGTAATTGATGCTGGCTAACCCTAACCTTAACCCTTAATCAACCCTAAAATCTAACCCTACACCTAACCCTAAATTTAACCCTTAATCAACTCTAAAATCTAACCCTACACCTAACCCTAACCTTAACCCTTAATCAACCCTAAAATCTAACCCACACCTAACCCTGACCTTAACCCTTAGTCAACCCTAAAATTTACCCAAACCTTAACCCTAAAATCTAACCCTACACCTAACCCTAACCTTAACCCCTAATCATCCCTAAAATCTAACCCTAACTTTAACCTACCCTAAAATCTAACCCTACACCTAACCCTAACACCTAACCCTAACTCTTAATCAACCCAAAATTTAATCCTATACCTAACCCTAACCTTAACCATTAATCAACCCTAAAATCTAACCCTACACCTAACCCTAACATTAACCCTTAATCAACCCTAAAATCTAACCCTACAGTTTACCCTAACCTTAACCCTTAATCAACCCTAAAATCTAACCCTATATCTAACCCTAACCTTAACCCTTAATCTACCCTAAAATCTAACCCTACACCTAACCCTAACCTTAACCATTAATCAACCCTAAAATCTAACCCTACACATAACCTTAACCTTAACCCTTAATCAACCCTAAAAATCGAACCTTACACCTAACCCTAACCTTAATCCTTAATCAACCCTAAAATCTAACCCTACACCTAACCCTAATCTTAACCCTTAGTCAACCCTAAAATTTACCCAAACCTTAACCCGAAAAATCTAACCCTACACCTAACCCTAACCTAAATCCCCCTTATCATCACTAAAATCTAACCCTAACTTTAACCAACCATAAAATCTAACCCTACACCTAACCCTAACTTTAACTCTTGATCAACCCAAAATGTAATCCTATACCTAACCTTAACCCTAACCTTAACCCTTAATCAACCCTAAAATCTAACCCTAACCTTAACCCTTAATCAACCCTAAAATCTAACCCTACACCTAACCCTAACCTTAACCCTAAGTCAACCATAAAATTTACCCAAACCTTAACCCTAAAATCTAACCCTACACCTAACCCTAACCTTAACCCCTAATCATCCCTAAAATCTAACCCTAACTTTAACCTACCCTAAAATCTAACCCTACACCTAACCCTAACTGTAACTCTTAATCAACCCAAAATTTAATCCTATACCTAACCCTAACCTTAACCATTAATCAACCCTAAAATCTAACCCTACACCTAACCCTAACCTTAACCCTTAATCAACCCTAAAATCTAACCCTAACCTTAACCAACCCTAAAATCTAATCCTACACCTAACCCTAACCTTAACCCCTAATCAACCCTAAAATCTAACTCTAACCTTAACAACCCTAAAATCAAACCCTAAAGCTTACCCTAACCTTAACCCTTAATCAACCCTAAAATCTAACCCTATACCTAACCCTAACCTTAACCCTTAATCAACCCTAAAATCTAACCCTACACCTAACTCTAACCTTAACCCTTAGTCAACCCTAAAATTTACCCAAACCTTAACCATAAAATCTAACCCTAACCCTAACTTTAACTCTTAATCAACCCAAAATTTAATCCTATACCTAACCCTAACCTTAACCATTAATCAACCCTAAAATCTAACCCTACACCTAACCTTAACCCCTAATCAACCCTAAAATCTAACTCTAACCTTAACCAACCCTAAAATCTAACCCTACAGCTTACCCTAACATTAACCCTTAATTAACCCTAAAGTCCAAGCCTACAGCTAACCCTAACCTAAACGCTTAATGAACCCTAAAATCAAACCCTACAGCTTACCCTAACCTTAACCCTTAATCAACCCTAAAATCTAACCCTACACCTAACTCTAACCTTAACCCTTAATCAACCCTAAAATCTAACCCTATACCTAACCCTAACCTTAACCATTAATCAAACCTAAAATCTAACCCTACACCTAACCCTAACCTTAACCCTTAATCAACCCTACACCTAACCCTAACCTTAACAATTAGTCAACCCTAAAATTTACCCAAACCTTAACCCTAAAATCTAACCCTAACCCTAACCTTAACCCCTAATCATCCCTAAAATCTAACCCTAACTTTAACCTACCCTAAAATCTAACCCTACACCTAACCCTAACTTTAACTCTTAATCAACCCAAAATTTAATCCTATACCTAACCCTAACCTTAACCCTAACCTTAACCCTTAATCAACCCTAAAATCTAACCCTACACCTAACCCTAACCTTAACCCTTAATCAACCCTAAAATCTAACCCTAACCTTAACCAACCCTAAAATCTAATCCTACACCTAACCCTAACCTTAACCCCTAATCAACTAAAATCTAACTCTAACCTTAACCAACCCTAAAATCTAACCCTACACCTTACCCTAACATTAACCCTTAATTAACCCTAAAGTCCAACCATACAGCTAACCCTAACCTAAACCCTTAATCAACCCTAAAATCTAACCCTACAGCTTACCCTAACGTTAACCCTTAATCAACCCTAAAATCTAACCCTACACCTAACCCTAAGCTTAACCCTTAATCAACCCTAAAATCTAACCCTACACCTAGCCCTAACCTTAACCCTTAATCAAACATAAAATCTAACCCTACAACTAACCCTAACCTTAACCCTTAATCAACCCTAAAATCTAACCCTAACCTTAACCAACCCTAAAATCTAATCCTACACCTAACCCTAACCTTAACCCCTAATCAACTAAAATCTAACTCTAACCTTAACCAACCCTAAAATCTAACCCTACAGCTTACCCTAACATTAACCCTTAATCAAATATAAAATCTAACCCTACACCTAACCCTAAGCTTAACCCTTAATCAACCCTAAAATCTAACCCTACACCTAACCCTAACCTTAACCCTTAATCAAACATAAAATCTAACCCTACACCTAACCCTAACCTTAACCCTTAATCAACCATAAAATCTAACCCTCCAGCTAACCCTAACCTTAACCTAAACTTTAAATCTAACTCTAAATCCAATGCTAAAATGTTAAGATTAGAGTTTGGGTTAGAGTTGGATTCAATAGAGAATCATTTACTTTCACCTTTCAGTTCAGTTGCATTTAATAGACATGGGGTTGAATGTTATTTGAGCACAATTAAGTGTTACCCTCCTCTTTGCTCTCCTTCTATGAAAATCAAAGGTTTGAAGGCTGAAATGTTTACTCTCTTTTTGATGGCACATGTTATACCTCGACGTCAGATGTGGGTGGAGCTACCTCTAGGTCCAGGTGAGTATGTCTTTGGGTCAGTAAGAGGAACAGGCTTATTCCCTGACCAGCAGTGAGGCCAGATTTCAGCTCCTTTTGAAGACAATCCATTAAAATAACAATAAAGTGATGTAAAAACAAAGCAGCTCCTGAAACAGAGAGCTCCAATTGTCTTTGATTTACAAAGGCGAGGGCTCTCTTCCTTAATTTTAATGTTGGTCTCTTTGATTTGCGGGTGAATGTGGGGCTTAACTGGTGCGTGGAGTACAGGGCAGTAACCCGAGACAATGGGAGCTTTCACAGGATAAGTGCCCATTCAGATGCTAAGAAAGCAATGGCTAATTATATAGTTTCTGACGGTCTCTTATCTGTGCTACATTAATGCAGACTCACTGATGTGCTGTTTATTTCCCAGCAGTCAGCCGGTTTCCTGCCCGGTGAATGACGGCAGAGGAAGAGGGCGGGCTGAGCCGCTAATGATCCCGGAGCATTTGGGTTTGAATGGGGTCGCTAAACTTCACAGCCCCTCTACATCACAGCACTCTCTGTCCTCAAACACTCAGAGGGATCAGAGGGAATCCAATCATCCCGATTGGATCCCAGGTTCAGGCGATCGGCCAGGACAGATTTGGGATCTGATATGCGCAGGAAATGCTACGCTAATAAATGCTAGGTTCTAATAAACGCTGTTTGGACTCAGACTGTCTCTGATGTCTGTAAACTCAATCTGATTACAGAGATGAGCTCCTGCAAGATGTGATGTCAGCACACCCACAAAGTGTTAAATTACAAACGCCCCCAATGCAGTGGTTGAGCATTTTCAAGGTTGCTTAGCAACAACCAATTTAGGCTAGCTAAACATGTCTTTTGGGGGCGTGTCTGTGTGTATGTATGTGTGTGTGGTGTGTATGTTTGTGTGTGTGCGTGTGTGTGTGTGATGTTTAGAATTGGAGGTATTGGAGACAGTCTTTATATATTATAATATGAGGTCACAGGGGTCAAACTGGGAAAGAAAAACTGTAGCATAATAAACTCACAGCTATTCACATAAATGTAGGCCTCAAACCTACTGCAGTTAACAGTCTCCCAGAAATCTACAGTGCCCCTTAAACTGAGACTTCAATGAGACATTGACATACAGGGCCCTATTTTAGCAATCTATAGTGCACTAGATAATTGCACTTTGCAATTATATAAATATATATAAATATTTGATAAGAAAATAGAAATAATAAGGAACAAATTAGTAAACAAAAATAATAAATAAAAGAAACACACATTTTAAACTGACAAAGAAAACAATAGATAAAACAAAAAATGACCATAAAAAATACACTTAAAAAGTAAAGTATTTATAAAATGTGATAGGAAGAAAAAATAACAGTAAAAGTACGGTCAAATTATAAAAATTCTAAGAAATGATACAATAATAATAAACTAAGAACATGGGAATCAAAATGAACACAATAAAAAAAACTAATTTGATAAATAAAAAAAATAATAAAACAAATTAAAAATTAAAATGATAAAAAAGATAAACCCATAAAAAAAATAATTTAAAACAATCACTTGCTTTCTGATGGTGCCCAGAATAACTGACATTAGTTTTCTTTTTAAATCACAGTAAGAGCTCACCAAAATTTCCACCTATCCTTTATATTTGACAATATTTGATGAACTTGCTCAGTTGAACATGCTCTCTCTGGGTGGGTAGATGGCGCTCTCTCTCCTCATCACTCCAAAGGGTGATGTTAATCAGCACAAGGCTGCGTCTGTGAGCTGATGTATCAATATTGAGTCGCTGCGCTTTCCTCCGAGTGAGCTGTGATGTTACTCTGCAACAAACACCAGCAACAGTTTGAAAAGAGGCGGTGGCTGACTTCACATGTCCTAATGAGTGGGTTGGGTAATTGGCCTTGTAAATTAGGGAGAAAATGGCATAAAAATGAGTGAAAAAAAAGCGACATGGGGCGAAGCGCTAGCTGATAGCGTCCCGGCTTACTGAAACTCTCAGTCTGTTCCTCAGTCTACTGGCTAGCAATGCTAACCATGTCTGGCTAACGTTGGTAATCTTGGCTGGCTAGTGATGCTAACTGGGACTGGCTAAACACTTGTTAGCGACTAGCAGTTAAACAAAATACTGAAAATCTAAGCTTACTGTAAATAACTAATAAAACTGTGTTTTACTCATTCAAATAAACAGTTTTCAGGGAAATTTGTGCAGATTAACATCCAGCGCTCGTTTGACTGTGAAAGAAAAGTTTTTTTTTTAAGAATTACACTTTTGTTTTTTAGCCACACCCTCAGGCGGCGAGACCTGCAGAATTAGAAGGGAAACATGGCGACACCCCTGTTCACTTCAAGTAGGGATTCTTACTAGCGTTGCTTAATGCACAATAAAAAAAATTATAGAATATAGAAAATAGATGTTCATTGATAGTGTGCCTTACAATACGATATGCCTATAAAGTCAGAAAAATACAGTTATATTAAAGACATGAGAACATTTGAGCGACACATATGGAATTATGTATCATAATCCCCTGACCTAAACATGCTCAGCTGAGGTGGTGATTTGAGGTGATTTAATTAGGATGAGCTGGAGCTTCACAGTGTGAAGGAAAAGCAGCAACTATTGTACAGCACCTCCAGGAACTTTTTCAAGATGCTGAGACACTGATGGTGATTGTCAGAAACTGGGGAACACACCTAGTACACAAATAGATTGTGCCAAAAGCCAACAGACAAAAAACTAAAAGTTATTCTAAGTTGATAAATTGTGTTCTCTGTATTGAGAAACAGCTATTGTCTGGATGGAAGCAGATGTTGTTCTAAAACTTCTAATATTCTGCATTGATAGGACCTACTAATGTAACCCCTTACTATCAGAGATGCAGAGATGCTGGCAAACTGAACTCTGCTTCACTTTCAAAACACACTGCTGAGGATGAAGAAAACAAACCTACACTTTAAAAAAATATCCAGATATGTGTGGACAGGGCCTGAGAGTATCCTCAACACTCTAACCATGAGCCTCTTTAACCTCCATCACCACTGCTGCCATTATTACACCATTCCATCCCAAATCTCCGCTCTGCAGAATTACGCCGCTCCTCCTGATTGCGGCTGGTGTTTATTTCTCCTCGGCCGGCTGATGATAACAGACAGGCCCTGAGCTTCACTTTGGAGAAAGGCTGCAGCATCATTCCCATAATCACAGGCTTTCCGTCCCGCTGTAGAAACCCGGCGTTAGCAGCGGCGGGCGGAGGTTGTTTGTAGTCGGCCGTGGAGGAGAGCACATCATCTGGTGCCTGATTATTAACTCCAATCAGGACTGTACGGACAGCAGAGTATCTGAGCAGACGTGCTTGTTACTGATTGATGTGATTGGCTGTAGAATTCACTAAACACTGCGAGAATCCATCTGCGGAAAATACAAGCATCTCACAGGTCGACAACAGATCTAATACCCTCCTGAAACCTGTTGACTGTAGTGAACATAGTTCTGCTTTTCCATGAGGCCTCAGTTGTGGGGGCATGCCAAACAGAACACAGAGACTTTCCTTTTAAAATGGCAGCACTAGCAGCTTCCATTTTTATGGCAAAACGTGCCACGGACAGTAGGTACAGATCCCTCCCTCCGGTGAAGTCTGTTGGCTAATCCTGCTGTGTACAGCTAAAATAACTTTTTACACAGGCCTATACTTGTTTGGAAGATTTTTTTTCCTTTTAATAAATAAAATTATTTAAAATGTGCTTCTTATTTCTACTTAGGTTATCTTGGTGAATTTATACAGATGTGTCTGTATGTGGCATTTGAAACCTATAAAAAAAGAATGACTATAATATCTCTGATAATCTCAAATCAAGGTCATTTAATATGTTTAACATAAAGCTCATTATATGGTCAATATATGGCTTGTTTATATCCAAATGTTTTTTTTCAGAAAATTTACATAACATAACAAACATAGGTAATATAAAGAACAATATCCATTCTGTTTGTTCCCTCATATGTTGCAGTTGTTTTATTTTGTTGATGCGGGGGAAAAAAAGACGCTGTTCAGACACTCAAACTATTTTACGCACTATGCTGTATTAATTCCTTATTAATGGTAGGTTACAATATAATCTCATATAATAAAAGTAACAAATCTACTTACACAGGTGGTTCCTTTTGTCAATAATAAATCAAAATGGCCATTCTGGTGTTAAACCAGGGATTAAAAAATAAAACTACCATGGATTAAAACATTACACTACATACATTAATGCTTATAACTGAACTAGATATCAAGAGCATCTGTATTTTTTTAAAGGAGACTGACATTTTTAGGTGGAACTGTGCATAAAAAAAAAACTGTAACCTGTAAAAATTAAAAAGTTGAGAACTCAAATTTTAAAATCCACTTACTGCACTAGATTGTTGGGTTTTTGGCCAACTCAAACTTTTAAGTTTTGAAGAAAACCACCACCAGTTCAACCAACTAGAAACCTTTAGTTCAGATAATTATTTTTTCATATGTATAAAACACACAACCAATATGCAAATAGCATGACCTACATCAGGTAAAAACCCTTGCAGAATTGCTCAGTAGAACCCATTCAACTAATGAGTCAAACTGAGCACGTGCAACGTAGTTGGTCTACAACTACAAATAACACAATTTGCTAACACAGGTTATTTAGTGCGACCAACTTTTAACAAGAAACGTAATAAAGTTAGTTGAGGCGATGGGTTTGCTACAGTTTACGGTACGTTTCAGTATTTTTTGTTCAGCTGACTTAGAGCTTCCAGTACGGCTCGGCTCGAAGCTCCATCCCTCAAAACACACAGAAAACAAACATCCAGACTCTTCTCTGTGCTGCTGCACCAAGGTGGTGGAATGAACTTCCACTGGTTGTCAGAAAAGCAGAGTCACTCGTGGTCTTCAAACGTCAACTGAAAACACATCTTTTCAAAGAGTTCCTAAACTAAGAAAAAAAAAAAGGTTCTTAGGGTTCTAAACAAAAGTACTTCATAATTTAAGAATGTTTTAGGGAAAAGCCTGTAAATTTAAGAATGTTCTTAAATACAAGGTTAGTTTTTAGCCTTAAGAGCGTTGTAAGAAACTCACCCCTGATCTAAGATCATCTCTCATCAGCTGTCTATAATAAATTTAGTAAACCTTAACTGATCTTAGCATTCAGCATTCTTACTCTGAGAGGTTTGATAAATAAGAGTTTAAAGGAACTAGTTATTTAAACGTCTGTAGTGTAACTGGAATCTGGTGTGATTCACTGATCCCTGTATCAGTGGTGCAGTTGGTTGCATATGTTTGATGATCAGTGAGCACATGCTGCTCTTCTGTTTACATGATCTGTATTAAACACACACACACACACACACATACACACACACTCAACATGTTTATGTTTAGAATAATCAGACAGTGCTCACACCTCTGAGATCAGCCGCACTGCTGGGATCTAAATGAAAGTGATTGGAAATCCAAGGTCAGTGCTGTGATGAGGGACGTCCACTCGGCGTGGGTGCATAACAATGAAGGCTGTTCAATCAGACGAGAGTGGATGAACCTGACCAGTAACAAGCCTTCGTGACAAATACCTGAATAAATCAGAGGAGTGATTACACGGCCTGATTTCACACAGATCCACAGTGAAACATCTACAGCATCTAGAGCACCTTCATGAACCTGGTTCACCTCCACCCTACTGATCATACAGCTCCACATGCACAGCAGCACATCTACACATCTCCTAATGAGAGTTCAGTTCTGTTTCATGCCTCCTGAGGGCCAGAGTACTGGTATGGTAGTGAAAGGTACCAAGAAATTTACGCATTACACCATCCCTTCTGTAAAAGTGTTTCCTCAGCTCACTTCCAGGAGCATGGCTTTTCTCTTATTTAGCTGGATTTTTTTTGCTTCATTTCTTCAGCTGTTTTCCCACAAGTAATGAGAAACACCATTACCATTTCTTCACACTGGCAGGCGACAAGTTGCTCAATTCGCCTCAAGTTTGACTTTTGTGGGTGTGTTTAAGGCCGCTTGTGCTGTTGCATGTGGGCAAGTACTGCCTGTTTAAAAAAAATAAAGTCTTCACCTGCATTTAAGTAAGTAAATGATGTGGGGTTGATGCTGCAGTTGGTCTGCAGGTCTGGGTTCAGCAACAGTATCTGCTGAAAGAATGAGGTCAGCTGACTACCTGAATATACTAAATATAGACCAGGTTATTCCATCAATGGATTTTTTCTTCCCTGATGACACGGCCATATTCCAAGATAATAATGTCAATGTTTATGGAGCTGGAATTGTGAAAGAGTTCAGGGTTCAGGGAGCATGAGATCATCACTTTCACACATGGATTGAGAGAGTTCACCACAGAGTCCAGATCTTAACCTCATTGAGAATCTTAGGGATGTGCTGGAGAAGACTTTGTGCAGTGGTCAGAGTCTACCATCATCAATGCTGCAGCAAGATCTTAAAAAAATAAAGAAACACTGGATTAAAATATATCTTGTGACACTGCAGAAGCTTATTGAAACAATGCCACAGTAAATGCGTGCGCCAATATAAGCTAAAGGTAAAGGTGTTCCAATAAAATATTAGCGTGTACATTTTTTGTGTTTTTTTTTTTTTTGGGGGGGGGGGGCAGTCAGTGTATATTGTACACTCTGTCACTCTATTTAATACAGTCTAATCATTTCAGTATATTTTATATTGTGTATGCATATGTAAAAACACAGTCATAGTCATAGTCATTATAGTCATACACAGACACTCGCACAAAATAAAAAGAGCTGTGGGGACGTAGAGGTATATATATGACGCATTACTACAAATTATTGGTACAGATATATTTAAAAATATTTTTATTTATCTTCTTATTATTATATATGCATAACTAGTGGCTATGCACTTCTACTCCTTGTTGGGCACATTAGCATGTTTTGTCGGGATGTTCCCAGGGCCGCTGCTAAGGTTTTGGAGGCCCTAAGCATAACTGGTCAGGGAGGCCCCCCCAATCCCCCCCCCCCCAAAAAAAAACAAAAAAAAAACACACACAAACACAAAAGGTTTACGCAAAATTTTACTATTTATTAAAATTACACATGTAACTGTGAATATTTACAACGTTATAAGTAAGGCCAATAACAGTGAAGAACAGCACAAGAGTACTATTTATAATGTATAAATAATAAATGAAACGATGCATGTCTATTTTAAGCAGTGGACACGTCATTTACACAAGCCAGCCTTAAAGGTTATGAAATTATCGTTTATATTCGTGGTGTATTTATATCAGCCTGTCAAAATCTATAGAGCTGTCTGATCCTGCTGTCATACAGACCATTTGGATAGTGCACTGACGGCATTAGTCAATAGGTAGGCTACTCTGTTTATAAATTTTTTATTAAAGTCACTAAAAATCTTCAAACTACACTACTACTATTTGCAAACGTGCCACGTGCCTTGCAATACCCAGATTAGTTTCTAGTTAAGCGTTTAAAGCTACCAAATCAGCAAAGCCAACGTAACTAGCTCAGGCAACACCACTGAACATGAAGTAATCAAAACTATTTAAACCTTTATCATCGAAGTTACTCACCAGAAAGGGATGCATGGGCCTCATCTTTCTGCTTCTTTTTCTTCTTCTCAGCTCCAGACTCAAACCATCGCTTCATAGTTGAATTACCATTTAGTAGCAACTTCGCGCGGTGAACTTGTCTCCTGCCAAACTCAAGTAGCGTTGCTACTTTAGTTAGGACTAAGGTTGCCAGATAAGTTACGATTTTTCATCCTATTTGTTTATTTTATTTTAAGTTTTTAACTTACACAAATATTGCACTGGACAAGTTTTTGTATAGAATGGCCACATACACTTTAAAAATGGTTAAACATGCGCAAGATTTAGTGCCTCCATGCATTTTTTGATTATTTATTTGACTGGAAAATGTCACATCTGGCAACAACCAACAGAGCAAACCGAGCCGTGCCATTTCAGGCAATAAGGGTGGGGGCATTATATTATGCACAAAAATAATAACGTGCCGCTTTTAAGTAGTAGAGTAGGTGCCCCATGCAATGTTTAAAGACAAAAAAGATGAGCGTATCATAAATAATTCACATTGGGTTTTAAATGTAATAATGTCATAATTTCAACACATTTCATTCTCAGTCAATTTGGCTCCCTGCAACTGCAAAATGGTTGAGGCCTAACGCTGGCTGCGTTGTCTGCGTATGCAGAGCGGCGGCCCTGGATGTTCCTGTCTGATCTCAGACATATCTAATAGTAAAAACATTCTGGAGGAGCCTGAAGATTCCGAAGAGAACCATCACAATCCCATTCCTCAAAAGTTTGCTCTATTTTCATACGCTAGCGGCCGTCCAGCTCACCAGTGTTTTAATGATCAATACGTTATGTCCAGCCGGGCCTGCCTGGGCTGAGCGGGGGCTTAATGCCCTTTACGCTTTTTTTCCTGCACCCTAACGCGAGTAAAACAAATTAAAAACACAACAAGTCAGTAAAAGAGCAATTCATAAAGGTGCGGCGTATCCCGGGCGGCTGTGACAGGACGCCGGGGGTGAAAAATCGGCGCTGACCTCTCCCCCGGCTCATCTATCTCCTGTTACTGTCCGGCCGCGTGGCTCCGGCGGCGCTGATTTATGGGCTGAAGAAAAATGCCATGCCGGAATGGGTTTTTGATAAAATTGTTCAAGAGATTCCAGGCTATAAATCCAGCTCTTTTACGTCCAGGTCTCCGGCTACTTCCACATTCTTCCGCCATCAATAAGAGGCTACCAAACCTGGCAGCTAATCCATAACTTTACAATACTCTGCACTTTAGGAAAACACTAACATTTATATTTCTCACCAGCGCCGCAGTTTAACCGGGCGAGACTGATACGAGTCAAATATGGTGAACACACACTCTAAGAAAAAAGGGTTCCAGAGTGCTGTGCAAAATTATAAAGTGATCAATTATAAAGTATATAAATTTCAGTTACCCTTTACAATAAGAAAACATTAATTAACAGCACTTATGTTTTTTTAACTAATGTCTTAATTCATTATTATTTACAACATTCTAAAGCAATAATATTTAGTAATGTTTAATAATGTCAACAAGTGACAATAATTAGTTAGGTCATTACTTAACAATTTAACATTGTGTTTTAGTGGTGTAAGTACTATTATTTGTGACCCTTATTGTGAAGCTTTACCTAAAATCTTTCTATCTGGGCAGTAATTGTTTATTTTTAAATTTTCTCAATAAAACACTAATAGTAAAAAATAACATTAAAAACTCTTTAAAAATTCAATTTATTAGTTTATAGTTCTTAACATATCAGCAGCTGGTTTGGTAAATCAAATGTTATGATAACATTGTAAATCATGTGAGCTGCTGATGGAATTAAACATTAAAATTAAAATCCACTTGGGCTCTTGCTGGGGGCCAGTGAATACAAAGCAGATTCATACTGGATTAGAGGTCATTTGCAAGTGATATTATTTGACTATTAAATCTATAAAGACACTGCAGATTCATACTGGATTAAAAATACTCAATACAGATTACTTTCAAATGTAAAACTGCAATCAGAGCAGATTTATACCATTTTAAAATCACAAAATAATTGCTGTCAGAATGTCTGAACTGCCCCCACTGAAGATTCATACTGGATTAAAACAACAACAAAAGCTTAGAGTTACTTTGCTCTTTTATTGTTATCATCAAACAAATAAATCTACAGGTATCACAGATTCATACTGGACTAAAAACACTCCAACAGGTTTACTGTTAGACTGTAAAACTACAATCACTGGAGATTGCAGTCAGACTGCATTATACTTCATAATTACTACCTTCACACTGTTTAAACTGTACCCACTGAAGGTTCATACTGGATTGTGCTAATTAATTTGCAATATTTTTGCAGACTATAAAACCTGCACACAAAGCAATGAATTTGCTGCATTGAAATAACTTCGATGATTAAAATTAGACTGTCGAAACTGTGTATAAAGCAGATGCACACTGGATAGAATTAACTGAAATTTGTATTTTTAGGCAGCTATAAATACACAAACTGACATTTCATACTGGTTTTTAATTCCTACATAATATTTATGTCTGACTCTAAAACCAGCACACACTGTAGATTCATACTGAAATAAATTGACTTTGCAACTGTTATCCTTAGATGTTAAATCTGTGCACACTGCAAATTAACACTGGATAAAAATAAGAAAAGATTATTCAGTACACCCTTGAACATTCTTCTGACAGCAATAAGAGGCTCTGAACATGACAACTAAATCCATAACTTTACAATATTCTACATTTTACTGGGTTAACTGGGTGCGTTGGGTATGAGATGTTTGTGCGGAATGTTTCGGAAGTGGCCTACAGGCATTACAGAGTTTAGTCTCTGATGTAAACATGTCATGTCGATGTAACTCTGCAGTCTCACTTAACGATATAAAGGATCCACCCCTGCATTAATGACAGATGGAATTAAGTGTGGAAAATGAGGAAGGAATGTCATTCACAAATCAAAGCTGAAATCAGAGCTGTTGTAGACTTGGCGTTGTCGGCAGGTTGTCGGTGCGCGTAGCTGGAGAGCGGTTTACATATTTGCAGACGCCTCAAGCTGACACTCCCACAGATTTACACTGACAGCCACAATTAGCATCTGGAAACTCGAGCCGGCCGCGTCACACGAGCGGCGCGTTCGTGCCGGTGCGGGGGGCACGGCGGGCAGGCCGGCGCCAGGCAGGAACAGTGAGTCAGCGGGACGCCGCTGCCGCTTTATGAGCAAAACAAGGAGCAGACTGCTGGGTACAGGTGTTTCAGCCGGCAGAAGACAGGTAGGAACAGGTAGCCGGCGATCAGCGGAGGCAATCATCCTCTCTCATAAAAACAGGCAGGGGGCCAAGCTCCTTCAAAGTTCTCCGCTTTGGCCGCGTTCCCAGAGTGATTGCAGCCATAAAGCTCTGCAATTTGTTCTGAGCAGAGATGCAGATTAAGACGCTCTCCAGGAGAACCACGGAGATACATCACCGACTGCTCGTCAGCTAGCACGTAAACACTCTTACCACTCAGTGCATATATATATAAACTCAGCCTGTTTACCATAAACTGATCCATCTAAAACAAATACATTCCACTCATAGACTGCTTCAGCCAATCAGAAACTAAGAAAGCTTTTGTAGAATGTTTCACCTTCTCCCTTTTTCCCCTTTCCTCATAATTCTGACACGCTCACTTTAAGAGTTTGTTTTTCCTCTGATCGTTTTTTGTGTTAGAACGATGGACTCTGGTTATATCGTATTTATACTTCTACTACTTTTGTACTGTACTGTAATTTAATGTGAGTGCAGTCTGAAGTACACTGTAAAAAGTTTCTTTTCAATTTTACAATAATTTAACAGCAAAAAAAATGCCAGTAAAAGATAACAGTGATTCACTGTGAAGGAAAATTACAGTATATAAAGTTGTAATAAGAATAATTTACTTTAAATGAATTACATTCAAGTATTACAGCATTTTTACAATATGTTTTGGCATATATATACATTAGCAACAGTATTCAAACATTTGGACAGACCTTAAATTCAGTGTTTTTTCATTATTTTAAAATGTTCTGTAGATTAATACTACTAGAATTATTTGAAACATTAAACCAGAATTTTTTAAAATATTTTAGATTCTTCAAAGTAGCACCTCTGAGATGACAGTGTTGCACATCTTGGTTGGATTTTCTTAGTCAGCTTTATGAGGTAGAGTCACCTGGTTCTTGTCTCTTTAATGTGTTTGAGAGCATCAGTTGTAAAGTTGTGAACAGGTATACAGTGAATAACTCTATATGAATAATGCTCTAATCCGAATTATGTAAGTACTAAGTAAATAAAGAAAAAAATACTTTAAAAATGAAGATCTGAATCAATCTAAAAATTGTCAAGAACTTGAAAGTATCCTCAAGTTTGTAACCTCAAGTGCAGTCGCAAAGACCATCAAAAATGTTATGATGTAACTACCTCTCATCTGGGCCGCCCAAGGAAAGGAAGAGCAAGAGTTCCCCCTTTTGCACAGAATAAGTTCATCAGAGTTACCAGCCTCAGAAACCACAAGTCATCTAAAGGTTTCACAGAGTATTTTGGTTTGATTCCTCACATGCTCCTTCATAGTCTGAATGGCATCAGTGTTCAATGTAGTAAAAAAAAAATAATGAAAAGATATGTCAAAGTAGAAGTATTCTTTACAATAACTATAAATGACATGTTTAAATGTAATTTAAATCGCTGGGGTAGCTGTAAACATATAATATACACATGTAAAGAATTTCACTGTAAATGAACAGTAAAATACTGTCGGTTGGGGGTGGGGAAACATGTATTAATGCAAATAAATAATTGTAGGTGCCAATAGGAAATATGTAGTTCTTGTAGTCTAATTTTAGATGCAATAATATAATACTAGCAATAATACAGGTTACATATATATTGTTTTTTCAGCTGCTCAATTTAGGGAATATTTACTCAAAATATGTGGTGAACTCTACCCAAACAAAAGTAAGAGCACATTGTGAATTTCTACACAATTATTACCCTTAAACTGTTTAACTGCCCCATCTGAAGATTCATACTGGATTAGAATTTCTTCACAATTATTACATTGAGAGTGCTTAAACTGCACCATCTGAAGATTCATACTGGATTGGAATTTGTTCACAATTATTACCCTTGAACTGTTTTAACTGCACCATCTGAAGGTTCATACTGGATTAGAATTTCTTTACAAGTATTACCTTTAAACTGTTTAAACTGCACCATTGGAAGATTCATACTGGATTAGAATTTCTTTACAAGTATTACCCTTAAACTGTTTAAACTGCTCCATCTGAAGATTCATACTGGATTAGAATTTATACACAATTATTACCCTTAAACTGTCTAAACTGCACCATCTGAAGATTCATACTGGATTAGAATTTCTTCACAATTATTACCCTTAAACTGTTTAAACTGCACCATCTGAAGATTCATACTGGATTAAAAATTCTTCACAATTATTAACCTCTGACTGTTTAAACTGCACCATCTGAAGATTCATACTGGATTAAAATTTCTTCACAATTATTACCCTTAAACTGTTTAAACTGCACCATCTGAAGATTCATACTGGATTGTAAACATTTCTTTGCAATATTTATGTCAGGCTCTCACCCGCACAAAAACAGATTCACACTGGATTAATAACATCAGTGGTTATGAACCAACTGGAGTGACAGTAATCAGTCAGCTGGTTTTTCAGTGGGGGATCTGGATTTTTTTGCCATTGTTACTCCACCGCCACCCCCCCCCCCCCAAACCCCATACACACACACACACACACACCAACACACAAACATCCTGTAACACCTGTAACCTCAGCCCTGCAGCCAGAGGAAGTCATCCGTTAACACACACACACACACACACAGAAAACACACACACACACACACATACACAGAAAACACACTCTCTCTCTCTCAGTGAGTGTCCAGCAGTGTGTGTTTTTAACCCCCTCTGGTCCCCTGAGTAAACATTTCATTTCCTCGTGCCGTCGGCGCGGCTTTGTCCCGCAGCTTGTTGGCTGAGCACTAATCTCAAACACACACTCACCCACTCAGATTAACCACTTCATCTACCCACTGATCACCATACAACAACCCCCCCACCCCCACCACCACCAAACACACACACACACACAGCCGCCTGTCTCCTTCAGTCCAATCCAGTATGAAAATCTGCAGTGGGTGGTTTTCAGTCTGATTGTAATCCAGTATGAATCTATTGTACATGGTTGTCTCAGTCTGATTTATTCCTGTTTTAATCTGTAAACGGTATGTGGTTGTCTCAGATTATTTTAATCCAGTATGAATCTACTGTATATGGTAGTCCCAGTCTAAATTAATCCATTATGATTCTGCTGTATGTGGTTGTCTCAGTCTGATTCATACTGTCTCTTGTTGATCCAGTATGAATGCAGCATTTTGCTTATATACAGTCTCTTGTTGATCCAGTATGAATCTGCAGTGTGTTGTATTTATACTGTCTCTTGTTAATCCAGTATGAATCTGCAGTGTGTTGTAGTTATACTGTCTCTTGTGGATCCAGTATGAATCTGCAGTGTGTTGTATTTATACTGTCTCTTGTTAATCCAGTATGAATCTGCAGTGTGTTGTAGTTATACTGTCTCTTGTGGATCCAGTATGAATCTGCAGTGTGTTGTATTTATACTGTCTCTTGTTAAACCAGTATGAATCTGCAGTGTGTTGTATTTATATTGTCTCTTGTTAATCCAGTATGAATCTGCAGTGTGTTGTAGTTATACTGTCTCTTGTGGATCCAGTATGAATCTGCAGTGTGTTGTATTTATACTGTCTCTTGTTGATCCGGTATGAATCTGCAGTAT
This sequence comes from Astyanax mexicanus, assembly GCF_023375975.1. Taxonomy (NCBI): domain Eukaryota; kingdom Metazoa; phylum Chordata; class Actinopteri; order Characiformes; family Acestrorhamphidae; genus Astyanax; species Astyanax mexicanus. The sequence continues at coordinate 10,066,260 of NC_064413.1, read as the reverse complement.
GTTGTAGTTATACTGTCTCTTGTGGATCCGGTATGAATCTGCAGTGTGTTGTAGTTATACTGTCTCTTGTTGATCCAGTATGAATCTGCAGTGTGTTGTATTTATACTGTCTCTTGTGGATCCAGTATGAATCTGCAGTGTGTTGTAGTTATACTGTCTCTTGTGGATCCAGTATGAATCTGCAGTGTGTTGTAGTTATACTGTCTCTTGTTGATCCAGTATGAATCTGCAGTGTGTTGTATTTATACTGTCTCTTGTGGATCCAGTATGAATCTGCAGTGTGATTTATTTATACTGTATCTTGTTGATCCAGTATGAATGCAGTGTGTTGTATTTATACTGTCTCTTGTTAATCCAGTATGAATCTGCAGTGTGTTTTATTTATACTGAATCGTGTTGATCCAGTATGAATGCAGTGTGTTGTATTTATACAGTCTCTTGTTAATCCAGTATGAATTTACAGTGTGTTGTTTGTATACAGTCTCTTTTAAATCCATTGTGAGTCTGCTGTATGTCCCAGTCTAATTTAAATCCAGTATGAATCTGCAGTGTTGTGTTTTTCCTACATTCTCTTGTAAATACAGTATGAATCTGCAGTGTGTAGTTTTTGTACAGTCTCTTGTTAATCCAGTATGAATCTGCAGTGTGTTGTATTTATACTGTCTCTTGTTAATCCAGTATGAATCTGCAGTGTGTGGCTAAAACAGCGGGGTTTTAATCCCGGGTAAAGCTACAGTATGAATCTGAACAGATTGTTCAAATGTTTGGAAATATATTTTCAGGTAATATATGTTCAGGTTTTATTGCCCCACACCTCACTGTGTATCTGCTGAAACACCAATCAACCAGAACCTACATGGAATAACAAGACCAAACGTGTCTCAAACACACACACACACACACACACACACAGTATTTAGATGAAAGTAGGTGAGCACAGCCCTGTGGACGTTCTGCTGAATACTGAGCTCTGAGCACACAGGTGTGTACAGGTGCCGGGCTCAGTGCCGGGTTCAGTGCCGGGCTCGGTGCCGTGTGCTGTGACTGATTGCTCTATAGCAGGCTGGAGGAAGCACTGAAGCGGCCGCTCTGATTGATTTACATCCTTAACAACAACAACAGAGAAAGAGAGAGAGACAGACAGACAGACAGAGAGAGAGCGAGAGAGTGAAAGAGACAGACAGACAGAGAGAGAGCATGGCAAAAAGAGAGGGAGAGAGAAAAGTAGCGAGAGAGAGAAAGAGAGAGAGAGAGAATGGCAGAAAGAGAGGGAGAGAGAATAGTAGCGAGAAAGTAAAAGAGAGAGAGAATTGCAGAAAGAGAGGGAGATAGAATAGTAGTGAGAGAGAACGAAATAGAGAAAGAGAGAGAGAGAGAGAGAGAGAGAGAGAGAGAGAGAGCATGGCAGAAAGAGAGGGAGATAGAATATTAGCGAGAGACAGAGAAGTAGAGAGAGAGAGAGAGAGAGAGCATGGCAGAAAGAGAAGAAGAGAGAATAGCAGCGAGAAAGTAAAAGAGAGAGAGAGAATGGCAGAAAGAGAGGGAGAGAGAATGGCAGAAAGAGAGGGAGAGAGAATAGTAGCGAGAGAGAGAAATAGAGATAGAGAGATCGAGAGATAGAGAGAGAGAGAGCATGGCAGAAAGAGAAGAAGAGAGAATAGTAGCGAGAAAGTAAAAGAGAGAGAGAATTGCAGAAAGAGAGGGAGATAGAATAGTAGTGAGAGAGAGAGAAATATATATATATAGAGAGAGAGAGCATGGCAGAAAGAGAAGAAGAGAGAATAGTAGCGAGAAAGTAAAAGAGAGAGAGAGAGAATGGCAGAAAGAGAGGGAGAGAGAATGGCAGAAAGAGAGGGAGATAGAATAGTAGCGAGAGAGAGAGAAATAGAGATAGAGAGATCGAGAGATAGAGAGAGAGAGCATGGCAGAAAGAGAGGGAGAGAGAATAGTAGCGAGAGAGAGAAGTAGAGAGAGAGAGAGCATGGCAGAAAGAGAGGGAGAGAGAATAGTAGCGAGAGAGAGAAGTAGAGAGAGAGAGAGAGCATGGCAGAAAGAGAGGGAGAGAGAATAGTAGAGAGAGAGAGAGAGAGAAAGAGACAGAGAGTGGAGAAAAGAAGAGGATGAGAGAGGGAGTGAGGGAGCGAGAAAAAGAGTGATAGAGAAAGAGTGGTAGAGAGAATGATAGAGTGAGTGGTTAAAAGAGAGAGAGAGAGAGAGAGAGAGAGAGAGATGGGCTTGTCAACTTTATTAGAATGTTTATAGTTTTCTGGATGTTCTTAGAGCATTTTATTATCATTTTAATTATAAATACAAATATAAATGGTGTTTATATAATTGATAGAATTTGTAATTTTGGGAATGTTACTTTTAGTGTTTCCATTATGTTAGAATTAGCTGGGAATGTTATTTGAAAAACAAACTTTGTGACGCAAACCATTCATGTCACACATTTTCACACCATTTCTGTAAAAATATTATAATGTTACCGGCAGTTCTTCACAGATTTGGATTTCATGCACAAAATTGTAATCAAAAAAGTTTAATATAGTGCTTATAATTTTACAATCACTCTTCAAAATTTGAAATTATTGATTAAATTATTTCACACCTATTATCAATTTTTTCAACTGCCAATTAAAATATTCTTTAACCAAAAATGTACATTCAATCATTTAGAATTATAATATATAATGCTGTGGTAAAATTGGTAATCAGTATTCAAAACTATGAAATCAGCACTTAAGATTTTCAGTCATGCTTCAAAATGTGCAATTTACACTGAAAACATAGAAAAATTATACAAATAGGAATTCATTATAAAAAATTTTAAATCATAATTTCAGTAACACTTTACAATAAGGATACATTAATAAAGTACTTACGACAAAATGTCTCAACTAATTATTAATTAACACTAGTTAAGAAAATAGTTAAAATTAATAATCATTACAAAATGTGTAACTAATGTCTCAATTCATTATAATTTACAACATTCTTAAGCATTACAATTTAGTGATGTTTTTAACTAGTGTCAATTAATAATTAGTTGAGACATTACTGAACCATTAACCACATTACCACTGTCCTTTTTTATTGGTAAGCATCACTAAAATATCTTATCAAAAGTTCAGGAGCAACAAGTTTATAATCACATTTTAAAAAATAAATAAAACAAACATAACAGGTTTAAAATTAATATGAATTATTATCTTCGAATCCATGTTTTTCATTGTATCAGGAAAAATATTTTTAAGTATGTATAAATATATTATATTAACTATTTTTTTCTGAAATTACTTTGTTTGATTTTAACTTTGTTAAGCTTTAATATCCAGAATGACGTTTTAATGACATTAACATCCAGTATGAACTTTTGAACACTTTTTATGTAATTCTTATTGTGTTTCTGGATTGTAATAAAAGCTGCTAAATGCTGAATAAATGGTGAGTTTAATTTATGATTCTATTTAGACACTAAAATAGTCCCGCACGACACACACACACACACACACACACACACACACACACACACACATACACACACACACACACACCCCAGTCGGGTGACCCCCGCATGCTCTGCTGAAGGTTCATCACACTCTAGAACCTGTCAGTGTTTTCCTTCCCTTCCCATGAGTGGCACACACACACACACACACACACACACATACACACAATAGAGAAAGGGTTCAGCTGCCATTAACCCCCACCAGCTGTTCTAGCCAGGGCCAATGGCCCACTCAATGCCCTCAATACCCCCCAATACTCCCCCGCCCCCTACCCCTGCTCGGAGGGGCCTCTCGTTGGCTAATCTGGGCATTGTGGGAGAGGAATGCTGTCAGAAAGAAAGAAGCCCCTCCCCTCGGCGCTGGGTGCTGATGCGAGTGTGTGTAGCGGAGTGTGAGAGGCCGCCGAGGGCCCGGGCTAATTTCTATAGTGGCCCCGTGAAGGCCGGGGGCCGCCGCCCAGAATAGGGCTGCTTATCCGCCTGACAATTTCTCTCTTTCTGCTTTATTGGGGAAACGACCGGCGACTGCGGGGCGCGGATTCACCCCCCGCCGGCCGTATCTCGTAATTCCTTTTTAGGGAAATTTGGAAATTGGATTAGATTAAATGCATTAGACCAGGCCTTTTCACCGCGATTGTCATTCTCTCTCTGTTAAAGAGCCGCGTATCAAAGCCCCACCATGTTCCCCTGATTTAATTTCTACAGTTTTTAATCCAAAAATCATCATCAGATAGTCCCTCACATCTCCAACCAGCACAACAACAAACCTCTCTCATTTTCACTGAAAATCAATGTGAAAAGATTAAACTTTACAATAAGAGTAGTTACATTGATTAACTGTACTTATAACAGAATGTCTCGACTAATTACTAATTAAGTCTAGTCTAATTTGTAGCAAATGTCTAGATAGAAATTCTAGTAATGTCTTAATAGTAATAATGTCATAATTACTGTCAATTAATAACTAGTTGAGACAATTTAACAACATTTACTACTGTCATCATTACTGTTAAAAGTCAGCATTTCCATTTTCCATTTTCGTACCACTTTAAAATAAGGCTCCTTTATAAAGGGTTTATAAATAGCTTATAAACAAGTTTATTAATAGTTATGAATTAAGTTATAAACTATTAGTAAGCAGTTACAACACATAGAAAGAGCAGCAGTGGCCTGTCATGTACTAAATAGTGATTCCACATTCATTTATACTGTTCGGATCTTTCTAGATTCTAGACTTTGTTTTTTTCCATCAGTCATTTTTAACATTTCTGTAAGTGACTTTATTCATTTAACTATAACAACATATTAAACAACTAAACTGACTTTCTACTTCTTAAAGTTCTTACTGTACTTATGTTCTTAAAGTATTTACAACTTAATGTATAACCATTTATAAACTCTTTTACAAACACAGAATATATAATACAGAATATATATAATACAGAATACTTATTTTAAAGTCATACCTTTTTATTGTAAATTTAATATTGAAGACTATATTAAATCTATTCAGGGAGACATGCTGAATTATTCAAAAAGTTTTAAACAAACCAGAATATGTTTTCTACTTTAGATTCTTCTAAGCAGCAGATTCATCTTTGAGGACAGATCTGCACACTCTTGGTATTTTAGTCTCAGTGTCTTCATGAGGGAAAGTCAACTGGAATAGTTTTCTCAGCGTCTTGAAGGAAGGAGTTTCTGGAGGTGCTGAACAATAGCTGCTGCTTTTCCTTCACGCTGTGAAGCTCCAGCTCATCCCAAATCACCTCAAATCACCATCTCAGATCATCAGGTTTAGATCAGAAGATTAATGTGGAGGATAAACACTTATTTACTGTTTACTACATAATTCCATTTGTGTCCCTTAATTGTTTTGAAGTATTTAATATTAATCTACAATTTAGATAATAAATAAATATACAAAGAAAAACATTAAATAAGGTGTGTCCAAACTTTTAATTGGTGCTGTATATGTACAGTTATACACACCTAAAATCATTACTAAAAACAATTATCTCAACAATGAAGAGTTTTGTCTGAGAAAACTCATTGTATTATTATAATGGATACAAATGAACACACTCTTTAAACTTAGTAACTCAGCAGCATGTTCAGTTCTATCAGCAGATCACCTGATTCACCATCGATATACTCTGATTTAACTAAAACCAAGCTGCTCATATACCAACTATAAAGAATAACAGACTCCATGAGGAGAGGATATATATATATATATATATATATATAAATGAATTCTAATTCTAATGACACATATATTGAACTATTCAAAACATGTACTAGTTAAACTACTTATTTTTTTTACAAGATTTCTGAACCAAAGATGGTTACAAAACACATGACATTTAAAAAGCATGTTTAAAAGCAAGTCCCCTAATTCCTTTGATTTTCTCTCAAGAAAGTGTTTATTTTTAAGAAATGATTGACTGCATGTTTAAAGAATTGATATTTGACAAAAAACACTCATGTTAATGGAACTCACTCCTGTTACTGGAACTCACTCCTGTCACTCACTTTTTATGTTTTAATAACACGAATGAGTTTTTAGCACAGAATTAGCAAAAACATGAAAAATAGCTAAATAACGGTTATAGCATGAGGAAACTAAACACATTCTAGTGATTATTTGTATTAAAAAAAAATACAAATAAGATGTAAGAATTCATTTAGGTAACAGTAGTGAGTGATGAGATTGAGCTCCTCAGTCATAGTTACAATAAGATCAAACATACAGAAAAACTAATAATGGAACTTAATGTTGCTCTTCTCATGATCGTCAGAAGAACCAGCTGATGTCACTTCCTGTTGTAGATGTGACTTGTAGAATGTTCCAGATGTTTCAGATATTCAGGGTAATTATGTTACAGTAACAGGACTGAGTAAAAAACCCAGGCACACAAATAAAAAGTGTATTTGAACTTAAATATTATGGATTTATTCTGAAAAAATATTTTTAAAGCAAAGATGGATTTGGACTCACACAACAATACAACAAATATTACATCTCTGAATGATTGCATTAATTATATTGCATGGTAAAGTTTATAGTTGAGTAGAGTGGGGATAGGTAACAAATGCTAGTTTTTTTGGTGTTCTAAATAGTTTATATTGATGTTTTTAATTACATATATTACTTTTACAATCAGGTCAATGTACAAGACACTATGCTTAGTAATAAAATGTATTTTAAAGTTATTTTGTATGCACATTTACACATGTGATTTCCTTGATACAGATTTGGTGGAATGTGCCATAAATGTTGCTTTATTTATTTTAATATTAGTGTTTTACTGAGATAATAAACACTTACTCAGAAAAGAAGGGTTTTATTGTAATGTTGTAATTTTTGCAGGTGGCTAAACCGTTCACACAGCAATGTGTGTAAAAATACAGTCAGTATCTTCAGCCCCCACACAGCAGAACACTTTAATAAAACTACCAGAATAAAACTTATTTCTAACATGTAATTTCCACACGATTAAAGTCCAAACGGCTCCAGATCCCATTTTATTGTGCTATTTTTTTGTTCCGCTGGTGAATATATTAACAATTAGTCCATCTCAATTAACATAAAAATTAAAATGGCATTTTCCAGTCCATTTAAGCTCGATGCGTTTAGGCAGCTATTATGCTCAGCACAGGCTCGGCGTGTGAGTGTGTGCTGCACAGCCGTTCCACAGCACTCAGCACCATCAAAAATGACCTCTCCACATCAGACAGAGCTCATATACTGACCCAACCCGGCCGTAAATATAATATAGTATAATATAATATAATATAATATAATATAATATAATATAATATTTAAGCAATAGAACACGAGAGGGAGTGTGTTATCACGAATAACATTACGGCTGTGATTCGGTCGTAGATCATCACAGCTGTGATGTTATTCATGATACCACACGACCTCGAGTGTTCTGTTGCTTTTATACAACAGTTTTTTTTTTTACAAAAAGAATAAATAAAATAAACTTTAAGAAACTCAGTTTGAATATGCTTTAATATGGACTGTGCCTTCAACCAAAAAGTAGTTCCACCACAACTGTAACAGAACTGAAACTTAACTACAAAATGGTGTATAGTTTATACAGACTAACACCACGAGGATCGTGAAATAACGCTAATACTCTCCTCTCCTGCTCTGTGTAGTTGTCTTCAGGTGAAAGCTGCACATTTTTGAGCATTTCTGCTTGTATTGTTGGGTGGTGTTGGTTTTAGCTAGCCGGCTGAACTGTGGTTAGGTTAGCGTAGCTTGCTTTAGCTCAGCATTAACTTAGCCTAGCCTGGCTGGTTATCGTTCTGGCTGTCAGACGGCATTAGCCGAGCGATTTTCTTTCCCTTTTTTCCACAAAAGACGAGCCAGCGAGCGTGCCGTGGTTGAGCGCTAGCCTGTGCTAAGCTAACGCTGCCGCTGATGCCGTTGATGATTCTAAGCTATCCTCCTTATATACGCCGTTACTCGGCAACGCATTGGCGGAGTGATACAGGTTTAGTGTGAGAAGGCCGTGATGTTATCACAAACACTTCTCAACCAATCAGATTGTGAGGTCGGAACTAACTGTTGTATAAAATATAATATAATATAATATAATATAATTACAATACTCAACAGAAACATGGGTGATGCGACAGCATTTATAATTAGCCTGTGTTACAATATGATTTTTAAGTGTTGTGAATATGGCCAATTCTTACAGTACCCCTGACCTAATGTCCTTAAAGTTTCATTACAGTACAGAGTTATTGCTTAATAACTGCAATAACTCAGTAAATATGTTTGCAGCTTAAAATTCTCATCACAACATAGTAGCCATGTTAAAATCATTTGAGTTGTTGTCATTATATTAATATATCATTGCCTATTCCTAACATTGTTAAAATACACATTATACCCAGTCAAAAGTTTGGACATATCTTAAATTCAATGTTTTTTCTTTACTAAAGTCAATGAACTATGAAATAAAACATATGGCATTATTAAGTAAATATAAAAGTGTTAAAAAAAACTAGAAAATGTTTATATTTTAGATTCTTCAAAGTAGCACCTCTTGCTTACAAGCTTACAGCTTTACACATCTTGGCTGGATTTTATCGGTAAGATTTATGAAGTAGAGTCGCCTGGAATTCAGGCTTTCAGTTAACAGCTGTGCTGAACTCATCAGGCGTTTATTATCAGTTGTGGAGTAAAGTTGTGGAGAGTTGGTATACAGTGAACAGCTCTATTTGAGTAACTTGAGGAACTTGAATGAGACGGTGTGCCCAAACTTTTGACTGAAACTGTATATGAAAAGTCCACACCTCTGTCAAATTTTGAAATAGCACATACTTTTTGAATTGGTCATCTGTAGTATTTCAAGACACCTGCTTTTGATCAACTACACAACAAATCATTTTATTTATCCCTAACCCCTAACTTTTATAGCTGACTATATTTTTGATTTCCACCACTGACCTCACCCAACCTCAACCTTTAAAAACGTAACATTATTTAATCACCCACCATAACTTTTCCAAAGATATGCATCACTCATCCCAATCTCTTATTTTTGAATGAATCACCATTTGATTAAAAAATCACCTTCTTTTTTAATTGGCCAATTTCTACCATTTTTTTTTAAAGGGAACTACTTTTTGGACCATATTTTTTGAATCACTCATCCCTAATTATTTTTAAGAAGTCACTTACTTTTTAAATAATTAACCCCAGCCTTTTAAAATGAAAATAATAATAATAATAATAATAATAATAATAATAATAATAATAATAATAATAATAATAATAATAATAATAATAATAATAATAATAAATATTAAAAATATTTATTTTTATCACCCTTCATTCGAGTCTGCAAAGACTGCTCACTTTTACATCAATCTTTTTTTTTTTAATTGCCCATTCCTTTAAAAAAGACACATACTTTTTAATTAAGGCATCATCATTTAATTAAGGCACCTACTTTTAAATCATCATCAGTCTTTTGATAAGATAACCATTCGATTCACCAAAGACACCAAATTTTTACACCTAATATTTGAATTGCCCATCTATAGATAGAGTTTTAAATCATAGAATTTTTGAACCATCCACATCACTTTTTAAAAGATGACAATTTTTCATTTTATTTTATTTTTAAAAAGACAACCCAATTTTTTTAAGGCTCCTACTTTTTGAACCATCCAACCTAGTCCTTTGAAATGATAATCATTTATCATTTTTTGATTTGTTTTTATCATTTGATTAAAAAACACCTAATTTTTAAATTCTACATTTTTAAAAATACACCTAATATGTGAAATGATCAACGTAAACCTATACCTGGGGAAGAGTGTGTGCAGTTTGCTGTGATATAGTGAATAAATAGCCGCTAACCTGCGCAGACCTGCAGGATCCCGCCAGCTTTTACCAGCCTGTAATACATCTGACACTTCATCAGCCTGCCACTAATTCCTGCACTTACTGAAGGTCCAGCCTGTCACACTCCTCGCCCCTCAGCTGTGTGATCCTGACAACAACACTCAGCAGGTAAAGCAGAGCCGCCACTAACACAGCGGCACAGCAGCACTGCCCAGCAGGGCATGCAAACCCTATCTGTACTGATCCCTGAGGCCGAGACTCAGGAGCTAAAATCTAAAAGACTGGACATCTACAATAAGTAGACTAAGGTTCATTAGCTACTTCTTTCTTGTAGTTCCTATGCTTAGCCGTTTTATCAGAAACACCCACCATTCAGGTTCCCTCTGTAGGTTTACAAATACAGAAAGCAGCCCATCTGTTTCTGCAGTTTATCAGCCCGCTTCTTTCCAGCCCATCAATGGAAACAATGGCCCCTATTTACATGCAAAATTAGGTAAGTTGGTTTTAGAGTGCCTGTCATTACCAGGTTTACAGGTGGAGACTTCCAGAGCTTCAGGCTAAAATAGCAAATCTCTGTAATGATGACCTGAGTGGTCTAGCAGGACAATATCCAGCTATTTATTTAGCTGATGTACTATAAAGATTTAAAACCACATTTAAGACATTTAAAAAACGGAGGATTAAAAAAAAAAAGGATTTGTAAAAAAAAAAATAATAATTTGAGAAAACATACAGTATGGTACAGAAATTAAAACAAGCTCATTCTATTGAAATAATGTAAGGCCCATGACTAAGCCTTGGGGAACACCACATTATATTGCATAAACAAGTACCAACAAGTACCCAAGCCAACCCAATTCTGCAAGGAATACACCTGAATAAGACCACTGCACTGTTTAACAGGGCACCTGCCGGTTTTCAGAATACGGCGTCACGCTAATGTTTAATACTTTAGAGCCGTGTGTGATCCTGCACATCTCTCTCAGCGCCGCCACTATATACTGCTGCACAGAGCTCTGTGTGGAATCCTTCCACAGCACTCATTACTGGAGCTCAGCAACAGCAGCTGCATTCAGACGGAGGAGCAGTTTTGTTACACAGCAGAGCTTTGTTTCTTTATGATCAGCATCTCTGAACTACAGAATAAAATAATAACACTTATTGAGCTTCATTCTGGAGAAGAGAAAAGCTGTCAGGTTCCCCACTCAGACTCACATTGTGCTATTTCTACATTAATCTCCCCACCAGCACACACTGCAGACAGTCCTCACTGATAATAATTGAATAAATGCTAAATGAATGTTGAGTTTAGTGTTTTCAATCAATGATTTTTTTAAATTTCATTTTCAATTTTTTCCTTCATTTTACTGGAGTAAACGCTGGGCTGAACATTGGCTCATGGTTTAGTTCCACCCTGTTGAGTTTTTTCAGGTGGAGTTGAACAGCTTAATTCTGATGGAGTCTAAACTCTGGTGTAGTATTGTTGTATATAGAAAAAGCAATATTGTTGTATATAAGAACAGGCAGTAGTCCCAGCCATTAATTATATATCGACTGGGCATAGCATAATCCTACCAATCATACTATTCATGCTTACACTCATGAAGTGCCAAGATTAATTTCTGGAGGATCCTGAATGTTGTTATCACAGTATCAAAGGCAAGGCTAGATGTTAAAGAAAGTTAGACAGTAAACGCATCAAGATGGATGAGTTGCCCAAGTTCCTATTAAATCTTAGATCATTTAAAACTTTAAAAAATTGCTTTTTCAGTGCTATTTGAGACCTGAGACCTTGCTTGCCCAGTTGTTTCGTCTTAAACCTTTCTTGGCTAAGGTCTTATCTTACAGATCTTAAGCAATTTGTTAATATTAACAATTGCAGCTCTTCCATTGCCCCATTGTCCCAAGGTGTTCCCCAAGGTTCAGTACTTGGTCCCCTTCTGTTTATTCTTTACTTACTTCCCCTCGGTAACATCATACGTCAGCACGGTCTTCATTTTCATTGCTATGCTGATGATGTTCAGCTGTATATCTCCTCCAATTATGTCACCACTGAACTATAATTTTTTGCCTTTTCATTTGTGTTTTATTTTGTATGTAAAGCGTCTTTGAGAATCTTGAAAAGCGCTATATAAATAAAATGTATTATTATTATTATTATTATTATTATTATTATTATTATTATTATTATTATTATTATTATTATTAATAAACCAGACTATTTTACACCTGTAGTTCTGTAATTGTTTATTGTTAAAGCTCAGAGTGGTTGTTTTGGGACAGAGAGGAAAACCTTTAATCAAAGCAAGAGACTGAAGACATTCTGAACACCTACTGACAATGGAACAACCAAATGGCCAGCTGAAGAAAAGAGAAAACCATAATAGAAGGCATTGGGATGAGCCTGTATCATGTCCCGAATGAACAGAAGTGGACGGGGGGTACTGGGGGTTCAGTGTTGTGACAGTCTTGGTGGGTGTGATGGTTGAATCTGCTGCAGTTGATTGTCTGTCTGTGCTGGATGGTTTTTGTGCTAATGAGGCCGGCGGCTCCCATGGGCTGCTTTCCCCCTGTTGCGCTGCTAAAGATCACTTTCATTGCTTTTGCAGAACTAATTCAGACCCACAAAAAGTGGGAGCTTCATCGGTGCTGCTCCCCCCCTCCTTTTTACTCTTTTACTGCTCCTTTTGTGGGTCCTTTGGAGCATGGCGGCCAGAATGAGGGCCCAGGCGCTGCCTGCTCTTCAGGCCCACTCTATTGCTGGCCATTACCATACATATCCATATGAAAAGTCAGGCAAGACCCGAACAGCTGTCTGTGCAAACCTAGTGGAGAGAAAAGCCAGGCCCATGCCACCCCCGGACCCCCACTCACCCCCGTCCTGTCTCAGCCCTGACAGAATATTCCTTAGGCCCTCGTTGGGCAATAATAAACCAAAACCATTTAAACAGTCTTTGAGACAGTGCGGGAGGGAGAGTTATAGGGCTAGAATGCAGCGTTTTCACAACCCAGCCCTGATTGGCCAGAACAGAGCTCCAGCCAACCCCCCTCACAAGTCAACAGAGCAAAGGAGGGACAGCCCAATTGGCCACACAATGCAAAATCCCCCATCTCCTCACAGAGAGAGCTTCATGAATAGCAATTGTGTTCCATTAATCTCTTGTTTTTGAAAACTCCAGAATGTATAGGAAACAATTCATATGTTCAGATTTAAGCCCTTCTATAGAACATCTAGATAGGCTTCTCTCTTGAGTTTATCCAGATACAGCACCACAAATATCTACTAGACAGCGCTGAGGCTATCCTATCTATATGAGATATATGTGATACTGTGGTCATTCTCAAGAGTGATACTTAGATATCTAGTGTGGTTTCTTGTAGCATATGTATATGTTTTTAGCTCATTTTAGCTGAATAACAGTTGTAGGCTTTAAGTAAATGCCAAGACTGATATGACCAGGAACCTCCTCTTTTGTACTGATAAAAGAAAACATATAATTATTTTATAATAGTAAAGACATATAAATACAATAATATATGGCCCAGAATTGATCCATAAGGAACACCACAAGATACTGCATCCCATTAAGAGTCTTAAATTCGCAGTGAAATTTATTAGTCATGGCTTTTGAAGTAGATCCTAAACATTTTTTTAAAGACTGCAAACTGGTCAACTTTCAGAAAGTCTTAAACTCTGTACAAAAAAAATATGAATTTAGATTTGTTGTTCTTTTTTTTTAATATTTTACTTTTTTATATGACAAAATCCAGTATTCGAAAATGGGCCAGTCCAATCTTGATTTGGCATTTTCACTATTTCTTTATAATCAATAAGTATTACAAAATGCCAAATAAAAAATCTTAAACGCAAAAAAAAAAATAGAAGAAATTATTTATTCTTATTTTTCTAATTATAACCAATTTCTTCTTTGCTATGCTAAATGTGAAAAAAAGTAAACAATGAAGATTTACGCTAAAATGTATGTTTTCGACAGGGGATTATAGCAGGCTTTAGAAACAGCACCATTATAATAGCAAAAAACAGGCAATTTGGAAAATTGGCATATTTTACATTCTTAAATTAACAACAACAAAAGTTTTTTTTAAACTATATTCAGGAAATTAACAGATTTAAAATGTGGAATTCCCATCAGAATTTTAACAGAGACTAAGCAAAATCTGAATATAAGGCAGATGAATGGACTCCTCTTACCCAGAAGCTAAACAATTTGGTTCTGGGTGGGACGCCCACAAAAAATGTGTGAGGCACTGCAGGCACTGTTTGGTCAGGGCAGCCTGCATGGTGTGAGGTTAAGTAAGTGGTCCCAGGTCAGTGGGGAAGTCTTTTAGGATGGGGATGGGTTTGAACGTCTCTCCCTGTAGAGCTCCATCTCATGCTGGGCTGACAAGAAGAGCTGCCATGAACCTCCATTACCAAGGCAGCTCAAGCTAATTGACCTGTCTGTGCTCGACCTACAGGGGTTCCTCTGCAGAAGTTACAATCACAAAGCTGGAGAAGCCTTCCTCAACCCTGCTCCAACCACCTCCCTCCTCAATCCTGCTACCAATCATATCCCTACTCAATCCTGCTACTAAACGAATCCATCCTTAACCCTGCTACAAACCAAATCCCTCCTCAAACCTGCTCCAACCACCTCAATCCTGCTCCAACCACATCCCACCTTAATCCTTCTACCAACCAAATCCCTCCTCAACTGCTCCAACCACATCCCACCTTAATCCTTCTACCAACCAAATCCCTCCTCAACCCTGCTACAAACTGTATCCCTCCTTAACCCTGCTACCAACCACATCCCTCTTTAACCCTGCTACCAACCACATCCCTCCTTAACCCTGCTACCAACCAAATTCCTCCTTAACCCTGCTACCAACCACATTCCTCCTCAATCCTGCTACCAACCACCTCCCTCCTTAACCCTGCTACCAACCACATCCCTCCTTAACCCTGCTACCAACCACATACTCCTCAATTCTGCTCCAACCAAATATCTCCTCAACCCTGCTACCAACCACATTCCTCCTCAATCGTGCTACCAACCACCTCCCTCCTCAATTCTGCTCCAACCAAATCCCTCCTTGACCCTGCTACCAACCACATCCCTCCTTAACCCTGCTACCAACCACATCCCTCCTTAACCCTGCTACCTAACAAATCCCACCTTAACCCTGCTACCAACCACATCCCTCCTTAACCCTGCTACCAACCATATCCCCCCTCAACCCTGCTACCAACCACATCCCTCCTTAACCCTGCTACCAACCACATCCCTCCTTAACCCTGCTACCAACCATATCCCCCCTCAACCCTGCTACCAACCACATCCCTCCTTAACCCTGCTACCAACCATATCCCTCCTCAACCCTGCTACCAACCACATCCCTCCTTAACCCTGCTACCAACCACATCCCTCCTTAACCCTGCTACCAACCACATCCCTCCTCAACCCTGCTACCAACCACATCCCTCCTTAACCCTGCTACCAACCACATCCCTCCTTAATCCTGCTACCAACCAAATTCCTCCTTAACCCTGCTAGCAACCAAATTCCTCCTCAATCCTGCTACCAACCACCTCCCTCCTTAACCCTGCTACCAACCACCTCCCTCCTCAATCCTGCTCCAACCAAATCCCTCCTTAACCCTGCTACCAACCAAATCCCTCCTTAACCCTGCTACCAACCACATCCCTCCTTAACCCTCCTACCAATCAAATCCCTCCTTAACCCTGCTACCAACCACATCCCTCCTCAATCCTGCTACCAACCAAATCCGTCCTTAACCCTGCTACCAACCAAATCCCTCCTTAACCCTGCTACCAAACAAATCCCACCTTAACCCTGCTACCAACCACATCCCTCCTCAATCCTGCTCCAACCAAATCCCTCCTTAACCCTGCTACCAACCACATCCCTCTTTAACCCTGCTACCAACCACATCCCTCCTTAACCCTGCTACCAACCATATCCCTCCTTAACCCTGCTACCAACCACATCCCTCCTTAACCCTGCTACCAACCATATCCCTCCTTAACCCTGCTACCAACCACATCCCTCCTTAACCCTGCTACCAACCATATCCCTCCTCAACCCTGCTACCAACCACATCCCTCCTTAACCCTGCTACCAACCATATCCCTCCTTAACCCTGCTACCAACCACATACCTCCTTAACCCTGCTACCAACCATATCCCTCCTTAACCCTGCTACCAACCACTTCCCTCCTTAACCCTGCTACCAACCACTTCCCTCCTTAACCCTGCTACCAAACAAATCCCACCTTAACCCTGCTACCAACCACATCCCTCCTTAACCCTGCTACCAAACAAATCCCACCTTAACCCTGCTACCAACCACATCCCTCCTTAACCCTGCTACCAACCACATACTCCTCAATTCTGCTCCAACCAAATATCTCCTCAACCCTGCTACCAACCACATTCCTCCTCAATCGTGCTACCAACCACCTCCTTCCTCAATTCTGCTACCAACCACATCCCTCCTTAACCCTGCTACCAACCACATCCCTCCTTAACCCTGCTACCAACCATATCCCTCCTCAACCCTGCTACCAACCACATCCCTCCTTAACCCTGCTACCAACCAAATCCCTCCTTTACCCTGCTACCAACCACATCCCTCCTTAACCCTGCTACCAACCACATCCCTCCTTAACCCTGCTACCAACCATATCCCTCCTCAACCCTGCTACCAACCACATCCCTCCTTAACCCTGCTACCAACCACATCCCTCCTTAACCCTGCTACCAACCACATCCCTCCTTAACCCTGCTACCAACCACATCCCTCCTTAACCCTGCTACCAACCATATCCCTCCTTAACCCTGCTACCAACCACATCCCTCCTTAACCCTGCTACCAACCACATCCCTCCTTAACCCTGCTACCAACCACATCCATCCTTAACCCTGCTACCAACCATATCCCTCCTTAACCCTGCTACCAAACAAATCCCACCTTAACCCTGCTACCAAACAAATCCCACCTTAACCCTGCTACCAACCATATCCCTCCTTAACCCTGCTACCAACCACATCCCTCATTAACCCTGCTACCAAACAAATCCCACCTTAACCCTGCTACCAACCACATCCCTCCTTAACCCTGCTGCCAAACAAATCCCACCTTAACCCTGCTACCAACCACATCCCTCCTTAACCCTGCTACCAACCACATCCCTCCTTAACCCTGCTACCAACCACATCCCTCCTTAACCCTGCTACCAACCACATCCCTCCTTAACCCTGCTACCAACCATATCCCTCCTTAACCCTGCTACCAAACAAATCCCACCTTAACCCTGCTACCAAACAAATCCCACCTTAACCCTGCTACCAACCATATCCCTCCTTAACCCTGCTACCAACCACATCCCTCATTAACCCTGCTACCAAACAAATCCCACCTTAACCCTGCTACCAACCACATCCCTCCTTAACCCTGCTGCCAAACAAATCCCACCTTAACCCTGCTACCAACCACATCCCTCCTTAACCCTGCTACCAAACAAATCCCACCTTAACCCTGCTACCAAACAAATCCCACCTTAACCCTGCTACCAACCACATCCCTCCTCAATCCTGCTACCAACCAGATCCCACCTTAACCCTGCTACCAACCACATCCCTCCTTAACCCTGCTACCAACCACATCCCTCCTCAACCCTGCTCCAACCTCATCCCTCCTTAAGCCTGCTACCAACCACATAACTAGACTACTACTAAGATTATTGGAAACATTAAAAGTAACATCACCAAAACTTCAAAAGAAACATTAAAACATTTCCAGCGATGTTTCTAGATTTTAATATAAAAGTTTCTCAGAACATCAAGAAAACTTGACAAATTGCATGTTATTAGATACTTTTAGCTGTAATGGATTTAGCACTATAAAAAAGCCAAACATAATGAAATGAAAATTCTAACAGTTACTTAACGTTAAAATATGAGCATGTGCTTTACTGGACCTAATTATCATCAATAAAATCAGTAAAAATGAATTCATTCATTCAAACAACCACAGTACCAACGTTTAGATACACCATTCAGTGTATTTTTTTTGTCTTTTTTAATTTATTTTCTTAATTGTAGTTTAATAATAAACACATTAAAACAATTAAGGGACACATATGTAATCACGTAGTAAACAGTAAAAAAGTGTTTGTACTCCACATTAATCCCCTGATCTAAACCTGATGATCTGAGATGGTGATTTGAGGTGATTTGGGATGAGCTGGAGCTTCACAGCATGAAGGAAAAGCAGCAGCTATTGTTCAGCACCTCCAGGAACTCCTTCAACAATAATTCAGTTGTGTCTCTGTATAGATTTAATGTCTTCATTATTAAATCTACAATAAAAAAATGAAATCATAAAAAGAAAGAAAACACATTGAATGAGAAGTGTCTAAACTCTTGACTGATGTTGTATGTAGTAGATGCAGTTTAGATTAATAGATTTAGATTTTTTCCATTTTTACAGTAGAATTGTAAAAATAAAATCGACAAGGCTTATAAAGGCTCAACACATTTCATTAATAAACATTTTAGAATAACATTTACAAATGGATTTAAGCCCAAAGAGTAGCTTCATTTTAAAGAGCATTAATAAAAAATATTTTTACAGTACACTAAAGCAGTTTTTTACACACAGGATTGATTTTTCAGCTGAACTTTCTAACATAAGTAGAAATAATGAAACAGTGTCTATTTAAAGACTGCTGAAAAACGCTCCCTCTCAGATGGGGTGTTTTTATTTGGCCTGGCGGGCCGTTGTTTGCGCTCACTCACTTCCTCTGAGAGTCTCTCTAACTGTGAAAAGGGGAAAGAGCTGAGGACTGTGGGCTGATCCAATGAATAAGAAAAGACTGCTACTCAAAAGAACCCAATGGTTTGTCTATCATAGGCCCGGTGTGTGTGTGACACTGTGTGTGTGTGTGTGTGTGTGTGAGAGTGTGTTAGGGGGGTCTAGTCCATAAATCCTGCCCCCCCCTCCACACACTCTACAGGGCGAGTGACCCCGGAGTCGTCCCACACACGGCCCTGCAGCCCCTCTCTGTGCTGGATCTGGGTTTGGGTGAATTGCTGTCCATTATAGAGACTCACCCCCAAACTCTCTGCCCCCCACAGCTCAGCCGCCCACTGCACTGACACGTACTGCCAGCGTGGGGTCAGGCTTTCAGCACAGATACCCTCACAGACTGCGCAGTGTATCAGTCTCACATATATTACTCACTAATTATTTCTAAATTACTTTATTTACTAAATTACTAAAATCTAAAAATTAACCCTTTCTCTTTCTGACCCACATTCAGCAGTCAACTTACTTTTTATTAATTTTACAATAATTTCCTGATTGATTGAAGCTGAATTAGATAATAGAAAATTGGCTATAAAATTTAATTTTTAACCGTTTATGTTTTCTACTTTTTCATTTCTGCCCCTCACAATTTAAGAATTTCAATGGTATTGCTAGATGGATACTATGTTGTGGCTTAGTGGTTGCTTGGGTTATGCTAGGTGGTTACTATGGGGTTACCTAATAGTTGCTAGGGTGCTGTAACATGCCCAGCTAAAAAAATTGGGTCAGTAAAACATTTTCTGAACATTACATTTAACGGTCTGTCAGATTTGCTGGACATTCTTCAAACTTTTCTTTAACTTTTTAAAACATTGTAATGTCACTTGTGTCATTTTTTTAATCTTTAGTTTTGGGAATGTTACTTTAAATTTTTCCATAATGTTAGTACTCATCTAGTTGGGAGATAAACACTCTGATAAGGTGTGATGCAAACTTTTATTATGATTGAACATTGAACATTATTTCTGTATCAGTACAGGCTAACCTTCCTGGAACCTTTTCAGACTGCTGCTAAACATTCTTATAATGTTCTGTTAGCTGGGTGGTTGCAAGGCAGTCGTATGACTGCATTGTGATTTCAGTTGCAAACTGAAATTCAGAAAAAAAAAACTTTATTAAATTTTCTTAGTTAGAATTTTATTTAGATCATTGTTGCAAGATGCAAAAATGGAAAAATAAGGAAATCGAATAAAAATTTATTTTAGATTTTTTTCAGAAATTCTGATTGTGAGGGGCAGACATATACAACTAGAAGGTTAAAATTCTTTTTTTTAAGATTATTTTTTTACATTATATATCTGAATAGGAAAAAAAAAATCTGAAATTGTATTGAGCTGTATATGCTATGGTATCCCAAGGCGGGGCAATGGGGTTGCTACGCAGTTGAAGGATGGATGCTATGGTGTTTCAAGGTGTTTACTAGACAGTTGCAGGGGTATCTCAAGTGGTTGCTATGGTGTTGCCTAATGGTTTATTAGGTGTTGCTAGGTGGTTGCTAGGCTAATACTATAGTATCTACTATAGTGGGGCCGGCTGGATGATATACTGTGGCTTAGTGGTTGCTAGGTGCTTACTATAGGGTTGTGTAATGGTTGTTGGGGTGCTGTAATGTGGTTGCAAAGCAGTTGACATGGTATCCCACGTGGATGTTATAGAGTTGCCTAATGGTCACCAAGGTGTTGCTTAGTGGTTGCTAGGCAGCGCCGAGTGTGAGCTGTGATTTCCTGATGTGGTTGGTTGGGTGGTTGGTTTGCTTCAGCATTACTTGAGACTTTCAACCTGTGCTTCAATGTCCAGGACCCCACAGGATGAGTGGATTATATATGGACAAAAGTGTTACACTGTAAACCCAGATAAGTTGAATTTACTTAAAAAATTGAGGAAACCGGTTGCCTTAAAATAGTTGAGTAACTGGTAATGATAACCTAAGTTAGCATAACTTAGAACATCGAGTTATTACAACTAAAGGGGAAGTTGATTTAACTTTTTAAATGTTTGTTATACTGTAAGACCAGATAAGTTGAGTTTACTTAACTTATTTGTTATTATTAACTTAATTTATTTCTAAGGTAGCTCAGGGGGAATCACTACACACTGATGGTGAGTGTTAGTCAGAAACTGTTGGACACACCCAGTATGCAAATAGATTGTGACTGAAGCCAATGAAAAAGAAGCTGCCAATGGCAACAGACTAAACTCAGTTATTAAAAGTTGGTGCAACTCAAATATCTCAGTATGAATGTTTATATGTGCCCACGAATGTTCAGCTAACTCAAAATAGTTGAGTATTGTTTAGAAATCTCTAATTTTATGTAAAACAGACTTAAATCATTTGAGTTCAATGTATGGGTTTTCAGTGTAGGACACACCTTTTAATCACTGAATTCATGTGTTTGATTTAGCTCCATTACCACAGGTGTATAAAATCCAGCCACAAGCACAAGGAGGGGGAGCAACTCCACACTAACCCCTATGAGTTTAAAATGAAATATAGTCATATATTCCTGTAGCTGTATAAATTCTTCTGTCCATAAAGTGTACGATTAGTCAACATAGCGAATGATTACTGTATTGAAGTAGAGCTTCTTCATTTGAGAAAAAGTGAGGGAGATAATGAGAGAGAGCAAGAAACAAAGAGGGAGAGAAAAAGCGAAAGAGAGAGAGAGAGAAGGTGGGTGGGATCAAGATGACTTCTTGAACACATCTCTCCTTTTGGCTGCAATTAAACAGACTGTGGTGGTGATTAGTTCAGCTTAGAGGGGGAGAGAGAGGGAGAGAGAGAGAAAGAGAGAGAGAGAGAGAGAGAGAGAGAGAGACAAGGGCGAGAGACCCTTGAATCCAAGTGGAGAATGGGGGCAGCCTGGCCTTTCTGAAGGACAATGAGCCGAGTTTATTGCAGAAACCAGCTTACGCTCCTGCAAGGCGAACCATGGGAACTCCAGTCAGGTGGAAACTTCTCGCTCTTTCTCTACCTCACTCTTTCTCCCTCTCCCTCCCTCCACTCTCCCCACTGACCGGAGAGGTTCTCAAGGGCTACAAGGAGAGCTGAAGCCACGAAAACACTCCCTCCCTTCTGCTAACTGCGACGTGTAGAGTCATCTGTTCCTGCCCTCCTCTTCTCACTTTTAGCATCAGCTCGTGTTATTGGCCACAGTTATCCTCCCGCAGTTAGTTAGTGATGAACCTTCCTGTTGCTTCTTCCCCTGTCCTTCTCTTTCTCGCCCCTCCACTCCTCTTCCACCTCCTCCCCCCGGCCATGCTAAGCACTTGTTTAAGTGGAGTACCCCCCTCTCGCTCAATCGCTCGCTCACTATCGCTCTTTCACTCTAGCTCGCTCAGTCTCTCCGCACATAATGAAAACAATTTTACGCTGCGGAGGCAAGCAGTGACCAATTACAGTCCTGACAGCCACCTGCACCATCAACCCCCACCACCCTTCCACCCCACCAGCCAATCCCCCGCCCCGCTGCCCTCTTGCCTCATGTATATTTAATAGGGTGAGGATGCTATGAATGCCCAGGCCAGGTGAGGAGGGGTAGGGGTAATAAAGTCTCCCAGCTGGAGGCGATGTAGTGGGCCCCAGCCTCGCTGTGCCAGTCTTTACAGCGGCCACTCTGGGACAGCTGACCTCACCGAGGGAGGGGGAAGAGGGGCGCGGCAGGAAGGGGGGGAGTTTGGCTGCTGCCTTCCACCCCAAGCACCACTTCAAATCTCTTGTTGGCCAATTTTACACATGCTGTCCAGCCCAAAAGCACTGACATCAAATGTGACACAGCTTTCGCCCCACTTTAATTTGATAAGCAGAGCACCCAGAGGGAATTACAAAAACGTGTCTATTCTGCTGTCCTTAGGCACATTAAAGAGGCTTGTTCTGTGGTCAGATAAACACATTTACTCGTCACAGTGCTTATAAATAATCAAGCAAACTCAACAACCACCTGTTGAAGAGTTATAAGAATGTGGACGTAGAGAAGGGTCATTTTAATCAAAACGCTATAGAATGGAGTAGACACCATCATTTTAGCTTATATTTTTTTACTAATCACAGTCAGCTATCAAAATATTATTACCTCCCCTGGTTTGAAATTAACTCAGGAGGTTTACTGCCCATATAAACAAGCAAACACACCAATAAGTTGTCAATACAGGGTAAAGTACCTGAACAGAGCCAGAAACCAGGAGAGTTTAAAGTACCAGAACAAAGACAGGATTCAGGATAGGGTAAAGTACCAGAACAGAGACAGGAGTCAGGAGAGGGGAAAGTCCCTAAACAGAGACAGAAACCAGGAAAGGGTAAAGAGACTGGAGCCAGGACAGGGTTGGGGACCAAAAAAGTCAGGTACCTGGACAGAGATAGTATTCTAGACACAGTTAGGTTTCAGAACAGAGATTGAGACCAGGATAAAGACAGGGAATAAAACAAAGGGATGTACTTAAAGACAGTGTAGGACCAGTTTTACTTATATGAAGATATAGACACTGGGTCCTTGTGCTTTTTAGTAACTGGATCAACAGTACTTGATCATGTGAACGCCGTCCACAGAGCACAAGTGTCCCCCATCTCTCTCTCTCGCTCTCTCTCTATCTCTTTTTCTCAAGATGAGATCATATCAGAAGAATCAGAGCAGACAGGTTTGTTGACGAATGGCCTCGGCAAAGTTGCGATTATGCAACGTTTTTTCTCCCGCCATCAATCCATTGTAGCCGTGACGACTGTATTCAGCGCATGTCCCGGTCCGAGCAGCACTGTAACAGATGAGCAGATGAAGGTTAAATAGTTCCTGTGAGTGAAAACAGCATGAAAACAGCACGCCTGTCTCTGCGCCGGAGAAATAGGTGGTGACAGGCCAGACGGAGAGCGGGAGACGAGGAAGACGAGAGCCACTGTATTAATCTCCCCCTAATCTACCTCTCGCCAACAAGTGCCGCCATTATGCCTGGTAACGAGCGGAGACAAATGAGCGCCCTCCGAGCTGTAGTTCTGATAAAGGACATGCGGGAAAGACAATGGCTTCATTTTTTTATTTAATCAGCAGTCCTCCGTGTGATGTATTTCAGTAAATGATAAAAGGGATTAATCGGGGGGGGCGGGGGGGGGGGGACATGAGAGGGGAGAGAGAGGGCAAGCGGCGGGAGGTGGACGTCTACAAGTGTCTGGAAGCCCCTTCTTATGGGTGGACCCAGTTACAGTAAAAGTCACACTAGCTTTTGTTGCTGTAATGAATCGTGTGTGCTGGGACAGGACAGCGTGCAATACCGAGCAGACCCATCCCTTATTCCAAACAGGTTCTGCACCCCAGCTAACAGAGAACGTTATGAAAACGTTTAGCAATATTTTAAAAAGGTTCCAGGAAGGTTAGCCTTTAACTGACAAAATATTAGAAAATATAAAGTGTAACATAAAGAAATAAAATATTCTCAGCTAGACGAATATTTCATTTAATACGTTAAATAAAAGAGTTCTAAGTTCATCCAGAAAACCTGACAGAAAACTCGAAAATGTTCTGTTAATCAACAATTTTTATGCCGGACTGAAAAAGCTTCTATTTACTTGTTACAACAGTGTAATTCTGGCATGCCAAAAGTTATGGAAAAATCCAAATAAAAAAACAAGAAAGTGTTTCTTATATTAACTTTACCTTTTATTGGATTGCAGACAGCAAAAACACAAAATATGTCATGTTTTCTTCTGCTCAGCTTCATTTAATGTATTAATAGTCATCCATTCCTTCATTTTAGACCTGCAAATTTCTAAAAACATTGCATTAGAGACAGGTCAGGTCAGTACCATACCTCTACCCTTGGGACCTCCTGGATGAGTTGTCCCTGTCCTATTGGAGTAATTTCAGTAGGCTGGTCACTCCTGGGAAGGTTCACTAGTGTTCCATGTTTTGTTTGTTTTATTTGTGAATAATAGCTCTTGCTATTTCGCTGGAGTTTGCTGGAGGCCCAAAGCTTTAAAAATTGTAGACAGTTTTCCAAAAAATGTGGTTAATCACAGTTAGATCATGGTGGGGCAATTACGTTTTCACATAGGGCCAGATTGGTTTGAATTGCTTTTTTAAAGCATCACCGGGTTGGGGAAGCCGGTCAGTACTGTCAGTAGTGGTGTGACCCGAGGCCTGGACTGCAGGCAGGCAGATTGAGGGTGGACGAGCCGGTAGCCGGAGCCGGACGGCGGGGATTGATGAGCTCGGCGCTCGGCAGGCCGGAGCTGATCTGAGGAGTCTTAATTCATCTCTGCTGGACGGCTCATCCGTTATAAACATGACAGTGTCTGCTTATCGATCTCACCCTGAGAGATCAATCAGCTTTCAGCCTGACGCAGACAGAATTTACAGTCTAGCACCCAACACACACACACACACACATACTCACACACACACACACACCAACACACACACACACACACCAACACACACACACACACACACACATCCTGCTTGACCACAGGTTAAAATAGGCTAATCTCCAGAATCTGTTGCTGTTGACACCGACTTCTGTCATAATGAAACACACTCATCCCTGCACGACACAACCACCGCCCCATTCATAGTGGGGGTTTTGAGAGGAACTTTTATCAGAGAGCAGGTTTGAGGTGATGAACTCATTCAGAGTGGGGTTTTGAGAGGAACTAACTCAGATTGGAGGCTTGAGATAAACTAATTCAGAGTGGGGGTTTGAGATGATGAACTCGCTCAGAGTGGGGGTTTCAGATGAACTCATTCACAGTGGGGTTTGAGGTGATGAACTCGTTCAGGGTGGGGGTTTGAGGTGATGAACTCGTTCAGGGTGGGGATTTGAGATGAACTCATTCAGAGTGGGGGTTTAAACTGATGAACTCATACAGAGTGGGGGTTTGAGATGAACTCATTCAGAGTGGGGGTTTGAGGTGACGAACTCGTTCAGGGGGGTTTGAGGTGATAAAGTCATTCAGGGTGGGGGTTTGAGATGAAATTGTTTAGAGTGGGGGTTTCAGATGAATTTATTCATAGTGGGGGTTTGCGACAAACTCAGTCATAGTGGGGGTTTGAGGTGATGAACTCATTCAGAGTGGGGGTTTAAGGTGATGAACTCGCTCAGAGTGGGGGTTTAGGTGATGAACTCGTTCAGAGTGGGGGTTTGAGATAAACTCATTCATAGTGGAGGTTTGAGATGAAATTGTTTAGAGTGGGGGATTTCAGATAAACTCATTCATAGTGGGGGTTTGAGACAAACTCAGTCATAGTGGGGGGTTCAGATGGAATTGTTTAGAGTGGGGGTTTGACGTGAACTGATTCAGAGTGGTGGTTTTGAAATAACCTTATTCACAGTGGGGGTTTGAGATGATGAACTCATTCAGAGTGGGGGTTTGAGGTGATGAACTCGAGCAGAGTGGGGGTTTGAGGTGATGAACTCGTACAGAGTGGGGGTTTTGAGGTGAGCTTGTTCAGGGTGCGGGGTTTTGAGGTGAGCTCGTTCAGGGTGGGGGTTTGAGGTGATGAACTCGTTCAGAGTGGGGGTTTGAGGTGATGAATTCGTTGAGGGTGAGGGTTTGAGGTGATGAACTCATACAGAGTGGGGGTTTGAGATGAACTCGTTCAGAGTGGGGATTTGAGGTGATGAACTCGTTCAGAGTCGGGGTTTGAGGTGAACTTATTGAGAGTGGGGGTTTGAGACAAACTCAGTCATAGTGGGGGTTTCAGATGAAATTGTTTAGAGTGGGGGTTTGACATGAACTTCTTCAGAGTGGGGGTTTTGAGATGAAATCGTTTAGAGTGGCGGTTTGAGGTGAACTAATTCAGAGGCATCCATACTATGAAAAAAAAAACATATGGAATTATTTCAAACTAATTTTTTAAATGAAACTTCAAAAGGTAGAGTCACCTTATCACCTTTATTACCTTAATTTCTTGTCTCTTAATGTGTTTGACAGCATCAATTGTAAAGTTGTGAAGAGGTAGAGTTACAGGTATACAGTGAATAGTTCTATTTGAGTAATGTTCTAATCCATATTATGGCAAGAACTATTTAACTAAGTAAAGAAAAAATACTTTAAGAAATGAAGGTCAGTCAATCAGTAAAATATCAGAAACCTGAGAAAAGTTTCCTCAAGTGCAGTCTCAAAAACTGTCAAAACGTTGTGAAGAAACTGGCTCTTATCAGGAAAAGAAGAGCAAGACCTACCTTTGTTGCATTGGATTGGTTCATCAGAGTTACCCACATTAGAAACCACAAATTAACTTCTCCATAGATAAGATTCACTTTTAAGTTGCTACATGATTCCTTGTGTGTTTTTTCATCAATCATTCAGTTTGGATGACTTCAGTATTTATTTAAAATGTAGGAAAAATTAAAACAATACATGAGAAGGTTTATCCAAACTTTTGACTGGTACTGAATATTTTCTTGCATTGATTTTTTAAATATTAATATTTAATCAGCACAATGTTCCATTACAATTCTGATATATGAAATTACAGAGTAAACTTATTTGTATTTATATTTTATATTATCGACAATGTATTTTTATTTATTTATTATCAGATTATCAGACTGTACCTCCAAATATCAGCTACAGATCAGGCTCGTATGCGTAACAGGCAATCTGCACATATTGCTGTCCACGGCACTGATATATCATTTCTACTGCAGAGCTAATGTACTTGTTTTCAACCACCTGACAAAATATTTCACAGCCCCAGGCTCATAATTGGCTCCCGCTCTGAATAAAAAAGCGGCGCTGGATGAGGGGTCAGCTGAAAAGCAGGGCAGGACTCCGAGCCTCCATTTGCTCCGGCGGTCTTAGCCAGAAAGAGCTTTCAAATACGACATCATAGCAAAACAAATGACTCTTTGTCCTCGGCCACTTATATAAAGAAATAATTGGAATCAGAAAGTTCATTTACAAAGAACTCGCCGTCGCAATCACCACATAATGTACCAGCACGGAGCAGGGAGGGGGGAAAAAGCCGTAATTGGTTTGGTAAAGATCGCTTTCCATTACGCCATAAAGCACTACACAATAGAAAAGGTCGCCAATTAAGCAATCATGAATACCAAGTACTGCGGCTGATGAAAATAGGCCAGTGGTTTAAATAGATTTGCAAGCAATTTACCTTTTCACAATGTTGGCAATCTGATGCAATTTGCTTGCAATTTTGTGGGCTTTCAGTAGCACTCCGAGCTGACACCGCAAGGACCAAATGGCCGAGCTCTCGGGCGCTCGCGGAAAATGTAAAACTATCTTGGCCGCATCAAGGTATCAGGCCGGCGCTTCATCAGGAAAATTACAACAATTAACATAAGTGCTCAGGAATCAACACTTTAAATGTCAGCCGCGGCGGCGGTGGCGGCGGCGGAGGTTCGGGGTCTGAGAGTGTGTGTCCTCCGTGATGGACTCGCCGAGCCAAACATGAGGCAATCACCCATCACACCGCCGGCTCTGATGGACCTGCAATTGCTGTGACATTCTCCTCGTCGCCAGCCTGTCACTCTTCCCACTAAACAACCTCCACCACAACAACTAACCAGCAAATCGGGATTCAGAGAGCTCGGCCTAAACGTTGACGCCGTCAGTTTGAGAACTTTTCGACACTTCGGCTTCAGAAACTTCGGCTGTGGAAACTTTGAGAAGTTCTGTACCTGTCAGAACATAGCTATAAAAACACTGCTTACTTTACAGAGCCATTTCTCCCTCTGTGAAACCATTTCGAATTCCTGCACAGATTTGTTATCTAAAATGAATACTGGTTGTGTTATGAAATATTAAGGTGCCACACAGTAAACATGCTAGTATTAAATCAACATGGTCAGTTTAACATTTAAGTAAAAAATAGGAAACTGGGTGTAAAACTTCATTATTTAGTTTTTTCCCCATTTGGTATAGTAAAAAAGTCCATTCATTTCTGCCATGTCCTGGCTTTTTGTTTGTTTGCTTCATAATGTGGATTTCATGAATAAAAAAATTAATAAAAAAAAAAAATACTCAGATTTTTTCCCAAATCTGATGGAATAAATCAACTTGAATTTGTTACAAGATGCAAAAATTAAAAATTAGAAAATCTGCTAAAGAAAAGCAAGATTTAACTCTGTTGAACAGGATTAGTTCATTAGAGTTACCAGCATCAGAAACCACAAATTAACTCATCCGCAGATACTGGATGACTTCAGTATTTATTTACAATGTAGGAAAGAAATAATTAGAAAATCTACTAAAGATTTTTTTCAGTTCAGGTTGTGAGGGGCAGAAATAAAAAGAAAACAAATTAGGATAATGGATGAAAAACTATTCATTCTTTCATACAATAGATGTAAATAAAATGTGTGCATGTTAGGAAATAATGTATCTGCCCAAATCATTACCCAATGTCTTAGATAGGCTAAGTTTTTATAGCTTGTCTGTTAGGAGGTCTTGTCACGTCACTTTGCCTTAATTTAAAATTTAAGTTTACTTTTTCTGAATAAAAACTTTGCACAGTTCTGACACAATCAATACAGCGCTCTCCTGCAGAGCAGAAAGGAATGCTACTGAAAATGGGTGATTACATAGTACAGTGATGAGTACATTAATTACAGTTTGGGGGGTAAGCTCTCTTTTCACTTCTCACAACTGAACATCCCACACTTGTTAACAAGGGCTCACACCATTTCCTGCATTTGAAAGTACAAATATGATGAGAAGCAGAAGAGGTTGAATATTGTATATAACCGATGACTGGCCATTCAAATGGGTTTATGTGTTTTTATGTGATTTTTTTTATATACCTCCTTTCATACACAGTGTCAATTCAAACAGCTTTACACTGACAGGAATAAAAACTGACATAAAAAAACAAATAAATAAATAATCGTTAAAAAATTCTTAAAAATAACATAGAATTAATTAAATAATTAAAAAGCAAGCCAATTAATAATTCAGTATATTTATTCAAATAAATAAAAATTAATGTAAAAAGCAAACATGCAAAATTCAAGCACTGTCATCTCTTGTCAACAATGTCTCAGCCAGTATTTTATTACTAGAACTGTGCAGTACATTACGGCACTCATTCGTGTAGGTGCAGTGTCCCCAGCCTGGCAAACTGAGTGAGCTTCGTGTCTGTGGAGGGGTGGGCGGATCAGTGGAGGGGTGGGTGGGGTTGATGACTCTCTTTGATATTTTGAAATTGGACTGCTGTAGCCATTTTACACACATTTCATTTTCATTTCCTAATATTTGCTCTTGTAAGTTTTTCAGATTTTAGCTAAACCCCTTCTAGAATATTCATGGTCTGTGTTGTGCAGTAGGTGCCCTTTTTCATTTTAACTGTAGAATAATTGGAATATACAGAGCTACTAGCGAATAAGGAATGGTTTATAAGGTATATATTAAGGGTCTGGTTTGGACCGAGTCCAAATTGTAGTTAGAACATTATTGTATTATTCTTTTAATGGTCACCGGTGTGTGCAGACTCTCTGCCAGCAGCTCAGGGGTTAATATGAAGTATAGTAGTTTCAGTTGGTCACAGCAGTAAACACAATAAACAGTGTAAATAGAGCTGAGCTCCGGTTCTGTAATATGATGCTAATGGAAATGGTTTGGACACTTACTGGATAAACTATGAATACTAGGGGCAGTAAACTCTGATCCTGTAAACTCAATGAATGCAGTCTGAGACACTTGGTCTTGGGTTTGAAGTGGACAGGACTACCCAATGAGTAGGTGGGTTTTGCTCTGCCTCTAGACCCTGGTTGCAACATGGTGGACAACTTTGGCTTCGTTTTATAGAAAAGAATGGAATGGAAGCACTGGGCTCATGTTTATATACAGTAATGAGGTAGACCTTCAAAAAATTTCCAGTATTAGCCCAGATCAGTTAGCTGACATATCTCCTACTTTTAATAATAAGATAATAAAGCACCAACTAACGATTCTACTTTATTTTTACTAACAGTGCAGCAACTAAGAGATTTAGACCCCAGCTTTAGAACGCAAACAACCCATATATTGACCAGAAAATAGATCTTCTCTTGAGAAGTAGAATAGAGCTATTGAACTTTTGTGCTAAAATTGTCACATTATAGTCATACGTTCTGAGAAACAGTGGTTCAGGTCATGAGATGTATTGTTTTCCTGTTCCTTCACTCATGTAACCATAAATCAGCGATTACATGTACTTACTGATGAGCACACTCACTGCCTCCGACATTCACTCAGCATATTGTCAGCCCGGCACATCACTGCAATTACACTACGACAGTTCGTAATCGAGCCTTCCGGCTGGAGAAGAACCAGAGTGCTTGACTTGTGGTTTGGTGAGTGTTAAAGCGAGTGTGGGCAGTGCGACAATTATACAACAGCAAGTTCACGCTTATAATAAGAGTCAGTCAGATGGAAAGCATTTTAATTGTTGGGCGGCAGCGAGGTTTGCTGGTTTCTCTGGAAGAGTGGAAGAGTGGATCTCCATTCTAGACCAACTTACCCAACCAAAATTAGCAAATACTCTCATCATTAAAGAAGTAGTTGTACCCAGTAAACACTGAGGGATTGCAATCCTATTCAGAAGGATAATGATACCCTGCAGTGGTCACATGGTAGTTTAATGTTGGTCTTACTGTTGTCTTCTGGTGTGATCCTACTAAAGTCTTATGATGATTCTAGAATCATAATATTGTGGTTCCATGGTGGTCCTACAATGGTCCTGCAGTGGTCTCTTGGTGGTCCTATGAAGACCCTATATTGATCACATGGTGGTCCTAAAATGGTCTTATACTGTGATTCTGCTGTGGTCCTATTATTATGGCAAATCCATAATAATCATATTCTGGTCCTATGGTAGTCCTACAATGGTCCTATGGTGAAATGGAGTATATATTAAACACAGTATTTACAATGTGTGATGTGTCACAAAAAATGTTGATCTTGCCGCTGACCAACCCAGATTTGTTGTTTTTCTCCACTAAGACAAAAGCGGGACTCAGAAGTAACAGAACAGAAGGGTAACAGAAGAAGACCCGCTCCCAATCTCCCAATCCCAATGTCATGACATCTGGTACGACATCATTACAGTCTTTGCTGACGTTGATGTGGTGTTAAGGGTGGTCGTCATAATGGTCTGCATATATGTAGTCCTGTGTCATGCAGCCATCTGCCAATGGTACTGACCATAACAGAAAGACTTAGGCAGGACATCACTGCTTGCTGAATGTCCAGAATCGTGGCTGTTGGGTCACTTTGTTCATGTCAGAAAATCCATTCATTCTTTTTCTCTGTGGTTGGTGTTGATCCACCAAAACTCTCCCAGATGGTTTAGATATCCACTGCTGACCAGAATGTAGCATAATAGACTCAACACAATGAAACGACAAAATAAAAGTCACTATTAAAAACTAAACAAACACACTGTAACCACATTAAAACCACTAATACAAATTAACAAACTGTTTTAAAATTAAAGTAAATAATGACAATGAAGCAAAACCAACCATCATGTTTTGCTATTTTTTTATTGTCCTTTACACCACTTTTCAACACTGTAAACATGATTGGTGGTTTGGACAGGAAATAAATAAGCTATATTTGTTTAGTCATTATTTTATTTGTTATCAGTGTAGAGAAATTTGATGTTTTACATGTAGTTTAATGTATAACAAACAACCTGTTTGAGTGCATCCACTACTAAATAATGAAAAAAGGGGTACAAGTGTACGAGTGTGTGTGGGCGTGTGTGTGTGTGCATCTGTGTGTGTGTGTGTGTGTGCAGATCGGCATGCCTCATTCCCCTCCTGCTCTTTTGTGTCAGTGTTCTCCATAATTACAGCTGATGAGCGGGTATGTGTTAGGGATCCGCGTGGAAGCGGGTGGGGGTAGGTGTGGGTTGGTGGGAGTTTAGGGGGTGGTTTGGTGGGAGTGGGGGGTAGTTGTTGTGCCAGGCAGGTGACGGGACGGGCAGAGGAACCTGCAGCCCCCGGCGCCATCCGGCTCACCGGACCCCCGCCTGACAGCTAATTAGGGCAGACACGGATTTCTCCCTGATGGAACAGATGTTGCCTAATCAGAGCAGCTTCAGAGCGGCCGAGCCAAACACATTTCACACACAATTTAACTATCTAAAAAGAACAGCAGACTTAATGCAGCACCGGGCCAGCACAGCTGTTTACTGCACAGAGTCAGGGAGAGAGAGACAGAGAGA
The DNA here is from genome assembly GCF_023375975.1 of Astyanax mexicanus. Taxonomy (NCBI): domain Eukaryota; kingdom Metazoa; phylum Chordata; class Actinopteri; order Characiformes; family Acestrorhamphidae; genus Astyanax; species Astyanax mexicanus. The sequence goes on along the minus strand of NC_064413.1, from coordinate 10,033,328 downwards.
GAGAGAGAGAGAGTACCACTAAGAGGTCCTCTGGTTGTTAGACAGTGGTCCTCCAATGTCTTATAGTGATCTGTTGGTTCTACAGTTATTCATGGTGGTATTCTGTGGCAGCTCTATGGTGAATCTATAGGTCCTATGCCTGTATGGTGGTCCTATGGTGAATCCTTGGTGGTCCTATGGTTTGTTTGTTGTTTGTTCATTTACAGTACAGTATTCTTTCTAATTTGAACACAAACTAAACACTCCTTATATTCATCACTAGAGTGGTCCTAGAGTGGTCATACGGTGGTCCTACAGTGATCCTACAATGGTTATATTGTGAAACTATATTGATCACATGGTGGTTCTACCACTGTATAATAATATGAGCCTACTGTTGTCCTGTTACTATAATGATCATATGGTGGTTCTGTGGTGGTCCTGCATTGGTTCCGCAGTGTTTGCACAGTGGTGGTCCTATCAGGATCCTATATTAATCACATGGCAGTCATTCAGTGGGCTTATGGTAATCCTACAAGGGTCCTATGTTGATCATATGGTGATATACATTGGTTGGTCATATGGTAGTGTGGCAAGTGGAAGGTTTAGGACAGTTATTTATAGTCTTAAATTAATAAACCCAATAAATAAGTAAATTTGTAGCCAACTACGCCACCTGGACAACCCAGTGTTGACTGCAGGCGAGAGGAGTCCCCGCTACACAGCACACAAACACCACTACAAGAAAACTTAGATTTCACTACCTCAGGAGCCCGTCACAGTAGTTTTATGGGGATTGCATAATGATCACATTTTGGTCCTATGGTGGTCCTACAGTGGTCTTACAGTGCTCTTAATGTGGTCCTACAGTTGTGCTGTGGTGTGCATTATGTCCACCGCTCTTACCAGCTTTAAAGACACTAACATGAAGTGCCTGGTGCCAGACAAATCATGACAGGTCAGAAGGTGTGTCTTTCCTTCACATCCAGAGATGGTGGTGCCAGACACGGATGGCTGTGGCATCACTGGGATTAAAGCCATGATAGAAGATCTAACGCTTGGCTGTACCGTTTCATAATCCCCTTATTCATAAGAGGTTATTACATAATGCCACAAAGTCTGTATTTCCAATAAATTGGCCAACTGCCAAGGAGGTGCACCTGACAAACTGAGCGCTGCCCCTCGCAGTTGCCAGGGTCCCTTCTCCTCCTCACGCTTATCTGATGCTCTGCAGGGCAGCTAATCGCACGGCGTCCTGCCGGAGGGAAAAAAAGCTCCCTGATGAAATCTGAGCAGTTATCACCCCAAACCATTACCTGTCACACACTCGCCTCCGTCTGAGAGCACATCAATTTCCTGAAGAGGAAACCAAGGGCGAGGAAGAAAAGGAAGCAGATAAACAGCGACAAAAGGCCTTTTAACTCCTCAACTTTATTTATGACGGCCTGTTAGGAGCGTGTGTGTGACCGCGGGGGGATGCCTTTATTGAGCGCACAGATACACACTCGATAGTGACAGTCTGCAGGCTGGAGAGCCCGCCGTAACGGGATGGAGACAGGTGTGTGTGTGTACAGTGAGTATGTCGTAAGAGTGACAGTGGGCTGACATGTACAGAACAGTGATTCAGTCAGAGAATCCCCCCCTCCCCCCCAACAAGACACTAAGTAACTTCATTAAATTCATTAACATCAAACTGAACAACCAGGAGTTCCACATCTGAAGTAACTGTAAGCACTGTATAAAATATGTGTGTTAATAAGTTATGACAGCTTACTTTTTCATTTAAATTAGCTCATCAAATAAAGTTTTGTGCTTTCTACTATAGGGTTTATGAGTGTTAGCCTTTCAACTCAGGTTTTTAAGTTCAATGAAGTGGAAATTGAATTTGAAAAGAGTTAAATGAACTTTAAACTGTAAGTTATATCTCTGTCTGTGTGTAAATGCTTATTTATATCAATTATCATCATTATACACTGCCTGGCCAAGATCTTGCAGCAGCATTGATGATGGTAGAGTCTTACCGCTGCACAAAGCAGCTCTTCTCCATCCAGCACATCCCAAAGATTCTCAATGAGGTTAAGATCTGGACTCTGTGGTGAACTCTCTCAATCCATGTGTGAAAATGATGATCTCATGCTCCCTGAATCACTCTTTCACTATTCCAGCACCATGAATCCTGGTATTGTCATCTTGGAATATTCCCGTGTCATCAGGGAAGAAAAAATCCATTGATGGAATAACCTGGTCTATATTCAGTATATTCAGTTAGTCAGCTGACCTCATTCTTTCAGCACATACTGTTGCTGAACCTAAACCTGCAGACCAACTGCAGCATCAACCCCACATCATTTACTTACTTAAATGCAGGTAACAACTTTTTTTTGGCCAGAGAGTGTATTTTGAGGTAGGTGCACATTTGTTGGCATTGACAGTTTTTCAAAATGAATGATCTTGTAGGAATTGAGTTTAGTTGTTTACCTCCAGCAACTGGACAGTCAATGGCTTACACAAGCTTTAAAATAGCAGAAACCGCAATGATGTTGGACTAAATTATTTTTTCTCATGTTTCTCATAAACTACCTTTGCTGAGTCAGCTGAGCTGGTTTAATGATATACAGTCAGTTTGCTTGTGCATTGCAAAATCTTCCTCCTTCCTCACCATCAGTGTGTAGTTGTTACCCCCTAGCTACCTTCTCTTGCTTGATTTGATCTTGCGTATTCTGTTTTAATTTATGCAATGTTTGGTTGCTTGTCTTCATATTTGATGGTTGTAAGAACAAGTTACTGTTTGCTGTACAGATAAGTGTTATTATGTCTAAAAACTTTCTGTCATAATTAGCATTTCACCCACGTTAGAAATGGTGTGTTGTTGTAATTGTAATTGGTAAATGTTTTACATGGTTTTAACTTAAAGTAAGCTTTTCTTAACCCAGGGGAAGGGGTGGAGTCCAACACAGTTTACTGATACTCCTGGTCTTACAAAGCTGCTGAACCTAGCAATTAACATGTAAGTTCAATTAGGTAATTGGTTAATCAGGAAAAGCACAAAACTGTAGAGGAATCTGCCCAAACAAGACCAGAACTCTAACTTAAATAACTAAGTTAAAGCAAATTACTGAAACAAGTGGATACAAATCATGTAAGGAAGTTATCTGTAGTGTAAACTAATTGCTAAGTTGACACAACATGTACTGTGTATTCAAATCAATTTACGGAGATTTCACAGCAAAACTGTACATAGAACTATTATATAAAATAAATAGTAAATCCAATTTGATTAAAACGTTATGGCAGCAGGTGAATCTACGTTAAAGTGAACCTGCTAACGTTGCTTTAGTGTGAGATGATACAAAGAGAGATGATAATAAAGAAACAGCACAAACAGCTGAGAAATTAAGGAAAAAGCTAGGCTACAATCTATTATCTCCCTTGACTAGACAGTGATTGGTTTGTAGAAAGGCATATATCATATGGGACATGTTGTGTAATCTGCTTAACCTGCTGTACCCAAACTGCTGTGTGTTTTCAGCACATCGCTTCTTTTTTTCTTCTGTTGTTTAACAGATGACGATAGACTGCTGCAACTTCCTGTAATTTGAAAGTCTAAACCATCTAGAAAATGTTTTCATGATTCATACATAAGGGTTAATCTACAGTTACAGTAGATATAGAATCACCAGTGTAATCTGTTATACAACAGCCCTTCTTTTTATTCTTCTGTTGTTTAATGGATGATGATAGCCTTACTCAACTTAATTTTGAGTTATTGGTCCAAAAGTCTGAACCAATCTTTCCTAAAACTGATGTAAGTACGGTGTTCTTAAAAGGCCTAAACCAGTTTAATCAGTTGAATATGAATATTCTTATTTAACCAATATCTAAAATATTTCCAGGCTCTTAATTATTTGACTCCATGCCCTGCGAAGTAAAAGTATGAGATTTTTTTGAAATATGATGAAAGTAGCTTCCAAATTTGAACACTTTCTCTTGTCCATTGTTAAATATTGCAGCATCCTCTCTGCTGGAAGACGTGTCTGAGTGAAGACAGCTTTAAATAACAGAAAGCTGAGGACTGAACAATATTCACCAGTGAAAAGAGAGGTCTGACAAAAAGCCTTCTGCTAACATTTCCATCCCCCAAATCTCAGCCTCGGAGCTGAGTGCTCGTGTTAAGAGGCTTCAGGAGAATCTACAAATTACAGTTTGGAGGCCTGGGTGACCCAAGAGGTCACGGAAAATGCACTTACGCAAACTCTGACATTTCTCCTCCGGACTCCGGACGGTGCGTTTCTGTGCTTATGTGGTGGATTAGTAAAAAAGCACTTGGTGGAGTGCTCAGGCCTGGAAGAATCACCGAAACAGCTTTTGCTGAAAGATTTTTTAGAGAAGAAGATGAGATACACAAGTGAGAACCTTAAAAACTGCACATTCTAAACTCTTATAGAGGAATTCCAACCATGTTTGGTTCAATTGAAAATTCCTGAATAAATCAGATTTTGAGAATAGCTTGTTTAGAGTGGGGGTTTAAGATGATCTTATTCAGAGTGGGGGTTTGAGATGAACTCATTCAAAATGGGGGTTTGAGAAGAACTCGTTCAGAGTGGGTGTTCATATGAACTCATTCAGAGTGGGGGTTTGATATGAACTTGTTCAGAGTGGGTGTTCGATATGAACTTGTTCAGAGTGGAGGTTTAAGATGAACTCGTTCAGAGTGGGGCTTTGATATGAACTTGTTCAGAGTGGGGGTTTTAGATGAACTCGTTCAGAGTGGGGGTTTGAGAAAAACTTGTTCAGAGTGGGGGTTTGAGAAGAACTCATTCAGAGTGGGGGTTTAAGAAGAACTCGTTCAGAGTGGGGGTTTGAGAAGAACTTGTTCAGAGTGGGGGTTTTAGATGAACTCGTTCAGAGTGGGGGTTTGAGAAAAACTTGTTCAGAGTGGGGGTTTGAGAAGAACTCGTTCAGAGTGGGGGTTTAAGAAGAACTTGTTCAGAGTTGGGGTTTAGATTAACTCGTTCAGAGTGGGGGTTTGAGAAGAACTCGTTCAGAGTGGGGGTTTAAGAAGAACTCGTTCAGAGTGGGGGTTTAGATTAACTCGTTCAGAGTGGGGGTTTGAGAAGAACTCGTTCAGAGTGGGGGTTTGAGAAGAACTCGTTCAGAGTGGGGGTTTAGATTAACTCGTTCAGAGTGGGGGTTTGAGAAGAACTTGTTCAGAGTGGGGGTTTGAGAAGAACTCGTTCAGAGTGGGGGTTTGAGAAGAACTCGTTCAGAGTGGGGGTTTGAGAAAAACTTGTTCAGAGTGGGGGTTTGAGAAGAACTCGTTCAGAGTGGGGGTTTAAGAAGAACTCGTTCAGAGTGGGGGTTTAGATTAACTCGTTCAGAGTGGGGGTTTGAGAAGAACTCGTTCAGAGTGGGGGTTTGATATGAACTTGTTCAGAGTGGGGGTTTTAGATGAACTCGTTCAGAGTGGGGGTTTGAGAAAAACTTGTTCAGAGTGGGGGTTTGAGAAGAACTCGTTCAGAGTGGGGGTTTAAGAAGAACTCGTTCAGAGTGGGGGTTTAGATTAACTCGTTCAGAGTGGGGGTTTGAGAAGAACTCGTTCAGAGTGGGGGTTTAAGAAGAACTCGTTCAGAGTGGGGGTTTAGATTAACTCGTTCAGAGTGGGGGTTTGAGAAGAACTCGTTCAGAGTGGGGGTTTGAGAAGAACTCGTTCAGAGTGGGGGTTTGAGAAGAACTCGTTCAGAGTGGGGGTTTGAGAAGAACTCGTTCAGAGTGGGGGTTTAAGAAGAACTCGTTCAGGGTGGGGGTTTAAGAAGAACTCGTTCAGAGTGGGGGTTTAGATTAACTCGTTCAGAGTGGGGGTTTGAGAAGAACTCGTTCAGGGTGGGGGTTTAAGAAGAACTCGTTCAGAGTGGGGGTTTAGATTAACTCGTTCAGAGTGGGGGTTTAGATTAACTCGTTCAGAGTGGGGGTTTGAGAAGAACTCGTTCAGAGTGGGGGTTTGAGAAGAACTCGTTCAGAGTGGGGGTTTGAGAAGAACTCGTTCAGAGTGGGGGTTTAAGAAGAACTCGTTCAGAGTGGGGGTTTAGATTAACTCGTTCAGAGTGGGGGTTTGAGAAGAACTCGTTCAGAGTGGGGGTTTGAGAAGAACTCGTTCAGAGTGGGGGTTTGAGAAGAACTCGTTCAGAGTGGGGGTTTGAGAAGAACTCGTTCAGAGTGGGGGTTTTAGATGAACTCGTTCAGAGTGGGGGTTTTAGATGAACTCGTTCAGAGTGGGGGTTTGAGATGAACTCATTTACTATCCAAACACACAGCATTTTTATTTCTGTTTATAAATAAGGGTTAATCTACAGTTACAGTAAACACAGGAATCACCAGTGTAATTTGTCGTACCTGTACGGCAATGGGAGATGGATTTCGGCACAACACCACTTCTTTTTTTCTTCTATTGTTTAATAAATTAGAATAGATTGTCTCAACGTAATAATTTGTCATTGGTACAAAAGGTGTCCAAAGGTGTTGCTTTAGGAGCTGCTTAGCAAACCAAATCAATACCACAACAATACCCTATTAATTCCCTACCAACAGAATAGCAACCATTTAACAACACCATAGCAACCAGTAGAAACATCTTTATCTGTTTATTATCTTTAAGAAATCTACTTTCCCAGTTTTCTGTCCAAACACAGAAGTTAATCTACATGTTTTCAAAATTTACATTGAATAATAAAATTATTCGTAGGGACTACTTTTGCCACACTACACTCTGCATGCAGCATATACCCTGTTTATTGATATTAAATCTTAAAAAAAAAAACATTTATAGAAAACAATAACAAAGCTACTGCGCATGTCTGTTCCTTCGACGCTTCCGGTGGCGCTATTTTTAAGTATACAGCTGTCAAAATGAGAGTGAATATTTCGCAAATCTCCAGAAAACAGAGCAAACATATAATCAGAACCTGATCCTTTTCCTGATCCTTTTGATAAGGATTTAAGAGGAAAGTTTTTTAAAACGCTTGCCAGAGGTGACCTACCCAGATGTGTATCACTACCTTGTTGAAACGGAGTGTGTTTACACCAGAGAGGCAGTGAAAGCGCACCGCAGTTTGGACGCATATAGTTACTTTCTCAGTGGAAAAGTTGGGAATGTTTGTTTCTATAGTAGAGAAGCATCACTATAGTGTATGGTGAGGTTGGAGAAAGTCAAACGCTATCCAACACGTACTCTGCATGATTTATAGATAAGGAGGAGGGAGAAGTTGTGAGCAGACACTGTAACTGCAGGCAGGTCAGCAGTGTGAAAATGATTACTATGGAGGACCAAAAATGACATAAGTACAAATAAATAAATGAATAAATAAATAAATGTTTACATAAATAAATGCACATATATATGAATAAATAAATATAAAAATAAGAAATGTATTTATTAATTCATTTGTTTACCTATACAAATATTTGTGCATGTATTTATTTATTTATATATATTTTGTATTTATTTATTCATTTATATGTGCATTTATTTATATATTTATTAATTTCAACATTAATTTATTTATTCATTAATTTATTTATATATTTATACATTTATACATTTATATGTGTATTTATTTATACTTATGTAATTTTTGGTCATCCATAGTTTACTTGTTTAAAGAACAATTTGACCTGATTTTCCATGTTTGTGACTCTCAGATTAGCTGAAGTTTGCATTCATGATTAATTAAAAAGTTACGTCCACTTTTTTGAACGCTGTTTACCGCTGAATGGAAGTGCCCTAGGAACAGCTACGTCACTTCCTACGCTCATGAATATTCCTCTGAAACGGTCTATAGACAAACATTAAAAAAAAAATAGATCCAACATTTTTTCAGAACTTTTTCAGTTAACAAAGAAGTTTAGCTCGTAACATTACAGAAATAATGTGTCAGGAATGATCTAAAAAATGGTGACATAATAATGAATTGCTGTATAACGTTATTAGAATGTTTCTCACAAATATCATTTCCAGCTAGATGAATACTAACATTATGGAAATGTTAAAAGCAACATTCTGAAAACTAAAAACTAAAACATTGTCACAGTTAATGTTTTTGCAACATGAACAAAGTATTTGTACAGGTTAAATCAAAACGTTCTCAGAACACCCAGGAAACCTGACAGATTGAATGTAACTTAATTGTAATATTCAGAAATCATTCTTTTAACTTTAGACATGTGACTGCTTACAGTATCTGTGTGCAGTCTGTTATTAATTGGTGAAAATCCCCTTTTGATTGATAAATCTTTTACAAGTTTGTTAGAGGATTCTTGTGTGGCTTTGCCCCAGAGCAGCGCTTGATACATAAAGTGATTGGAAATCCCCATAGTGCACGCACGCACACACACACACACACACACACACACACACACACACACACACACACACACACACACACACATACAGCAGGGCAGTAATTAGATGCCTCTGCTTCAACCTGACAAGATGAAAGTCTTCTTTCTACCTTCCTAAAACCCGTCTGTGATTATACTCTGCCCTCACTCAACCTGAATACTAAACCATGTGACCTGCAGAACCTTACAGACCACCTTATCCAGCCCTCCTAACACCACAACCAAACATCAGAACCATCCTAACACTGATCCCAAATATCACTGTTCTCCTAACACTGATCCCAAATATCACAGCTATTCTAACACCACTACTGAATATCACAGCCCTCTTAACACCACAACCAAACATTAGAACCATCCTAACACTGATCCCAAATATCACAGCTCTCCTAACACCAAAACCAAACATCAGAACCATCCTAACACTGATCCCAAATATCACAGCTCTCCTAACACCACAACCAAACATCAGAACCATCCTAACACTGATCCCAAATATCACAGCTCTCCTAACACCAAAACCAAACATCAGAACCATCCTAACACTGATCCCAAATATCACAGCTCTCCTAACACCACAACCAAACATCAGAACCATCCTAACACTGATCCCAAATATCACAGCTCTCCTAACACCAAAACCAAACATCAGAACCATCCTAACACTGATCCCAAATATCACAGCTCTCCTAACACCAAAACCAAACATCAGAACCATCCTAACACTGATCCCAAACATCACAGCTCTCCTAACACCACAACCAAACATTAGAACCATCCTAACACTGATCCCAAATATCACAGCTCTCCTAACACTGCTACCAAATATCACAGCTCTCCTAACACCACAACCAAACATCAGAACCATCCTAACACTGATCCCAAATATCACAGCTCTCCTAACACTACTACCAAATATCACAGCTCTCCTAACACCACTACCGAATATCACAGCTCTCCTAACACCACTACTGAATATCACAGCTCTCCTAACACCACTACCAAATATCACAGCTCTCCTAACACCACTACTGAATATCACAGCTCTCCTAACACCACTACCAAATATCACAGCTCTCCTAACACCACTACTGAATATCACAGCTCTCCTAACACCACTACCAAATATCACAGCTCTCCTAACACCACTACTGAATATCACAGCTCTCCTAACACCACTACCAAATATCACAGCTCTCCTAACACCACAACCAAACATCAGAACCATCCTAACACTGATCCCAAATATCACAGCTCTCCTAACACTACTACCAAATATCACAGCTCTCCTAACACCACTACCGAATATCACAGCTCTCCTAACACCACTACTGAATATCACAGCTCTCCTAACACCACTACCAAATATCACAGCTCTCCTAACACCACTACCAAATATCACAGCTCTCCTAACACCACTACTGAATATCACAGCTCTCCTAACACCACTCCCAAATATCACAGCTCTCCTAACACCACTACTGAATAGCTCTCCTAACACCACTACTGAATATCACAGCTCTCCTAACACCACTCCCAAATATAACAGCTCTCCTATCACTGCTTCTAAACATCACAGTTTTCCAAACACCACTCCCAGATATCACAGCTCTCTTAACGCTGCCTCTATACATCACAGCCTCATCACAGCTCTCTTATCACCACTACACACATCACAGCTTTGCTAACACTGTTTCTAAACATCACAGCTCTCCTAACACCACTCCCAAATATAACAGCTTTTCTATCACCACTCTCAAACATCATGGCTCTCAACACACATCACGATCAGGGACCAGTCGTGCACTAATGTGCACCTTTTTATTAAATGATTAAAACAGCTTTTACTGCTTCTGATTATGAGTTTTTTTTTTGTTAACAGTGTATAGTGGTTCTGTTCTTGTTACACATCCTCCCTACAGTCGTCCTATAGTGATCCTGTAGAAATCCAACAGTGCTTTTATGCCCCCCCCCCCCCAGTTATTATTGGTGGCAGTAGCTGTGTTGGCAGTGTTTGACGTCTGACCCCTGTCTGTAGCTCTGATAGCCCTTTGTTTGCTCTAACTGCTCCATCAGAGCGTGTGTGTGTGTGTGTGTGTGTGTTTAACAGGTTGCATTGATTGAGTGTGAAAGCGGTGGCTGCAGATCGCTCAAGGTGAACAAAGCGACTAATAGCGGCAGTTTCCCGCGGCTGCAGACTGCGCAGACCATCCGAGTCATTTCCAAAAGAATCAGAGCCGATTAACGGCCTGGCCCGACCTGCGTTCCCCGGAATTCAGGCCTCAATCACTGGATCTGCTGAGGATGAAAATGGAATCACCGATAGCACTTAGCGCTCTCTCTCATAATGACCGTAATGGTCGGATCAAACGTAATGCTGTTTTATTATTTCTCTCTCTCCCCCGTCTCACTAATTGTGGTGTATTTGTACCACCACACAGATATCAAACACACACATACACACACACACACATCCTCCCACACACTAATTGACCGACTCACACTTCCACTCTGACAGGCCCCGTGACCCACAGCCTGAGAAAATTACCACTTACTGCAGAAAAAGAATAAAAAAGACTTAATTACCGCTTTAATTTACTTACGCCAACTTACTGTACTCATAAAGTCTTAGTTCAATTCCTCCAGAGCTAGAGTAAACTCTAAAAATACAAAATAAATACAGATATTTTACAGCAGAAATGATTTACACAGATTACATAACTTTTAAGTTACATATTGGCACCTATTAAACACTTTACCCATGATATTGCACAAACTATAAATAAATGTTTGACTCATTAGTCAATTCCGTAATTATTAACCATATACAGTCCTATGAAAAGGTTTGGGCACCCCTATTAATCTTAATCATTTTTAGTTCTAAATATTTTTAGATCTCAAATGATCTAAAAACAAAAATTGTTCAACATAGTTGTTCAGGGGAAGGATACAAAAAGTTGTCTCAGAGATTTAACCTGTCAGTTTCCACTGTGAGGAACATAGTAAGGAAATGGAAGACCACAGGGACAGTTCTTGTTAAACCCAGAAGTGGCAGGCCAAGAAAAATATCAGAAAGGCAGAGAAGAAGAATGGTGAGAACAGTCAAGGACAATCCACAGACCACCTCCAAAGAGCTGCAGCATCATCTTGCTGCAGATGGAGTCACTGTGCATCGGTCAACAATACAGCACACTTTACACAAGGAGAAGCTGTATGGGAGAGTGATGAGAAAGAAGCCATTTCTGCAAGCACGCCACAAACAGAGTCACCTGAGGTGTGCTTTTGTCTACTGTGTTCCACTGCACCACCTCCATTCTCCATTACACACACACTAAAGATTGTACTTTTATGCTTTTGTCCTTTATACACAAAACATATATATATATATATATATATATATATTTTTTGGTATTTTTATTTGTATTGTTATATCTTATCTTTCTTTTGTAACTTTTGTGTACTACATATACCTGCTGCTGGATGTCTAGAATTTCCTCTCAGAGATCAATAGTATCTATCCATCTATCTGTCTGTCTGTCTGTCTGTGTAGTTATTTCCCCAAGTCGCTGCCTGGTCTGAAGGTTGTAGGGTGTAAGAGCAAGTTTGGCTGTATGTTAGCTAGAGAGCTGCTAATCCTTCTCTCAGTATTTTAATGTAATTGCACAGGGAGATATTTTTTTACAGTGTATAGTGCTCCAGAGTGTCACATTAAACTTACATCACTGTAGTAAAGCTGAGTATAAAGAATGTTACCCACCACTACCAATCTGCTGTTAACGTTTTAACCATTTAACATTGAATGTCGTTTCAACATAGTTTCGACGTTATAACAAAAGACATTATTTCGACTATATTTCAACCACATTTTAACATTGAAAGCCAGTTGTGTACCAGCTGGGCAACTCTGTAATAATTTATCTATCTAAACTATATAAAAATTAACATTTGACATTTTCTAACATATTGTACCATAACTTCACGTGCTAGCCTCAAACTCAGTTCCACACTGCACGTCTATAAACTATTAATAAATGATTGTGCTAGCCAGATCTGATCATTAATAACTAACATTTTTATTTATTATTTACATTTTGTACAAAATACTGAGAGTGACACTTCACACATTTCCTGCCAGAGGAAGTGACATCACTAGCTGCAGGTCACATGTTTTTCATAAGAATGTGTTACGCCCTCGCTATGTTTTCCTGTGTTTTCCCCGTTTCCTAGTGTGTTTCTCTAGTACTTTTCCATCACGTGTGTCTAATTTGTAGCTCCGCCCCTCGTTACCTGTCTCCCCAGGTGTTCATTGTTTCATGTTTAGTATAAATAGTACCTGTTAATCTACGTTTGCGGTCGGTCTTTGCACCTTCCCCTGTTGTTTTGTCACGTCACGTTATTGCTTTCTCTACGTTTCATATTTACTGCCTCTTGTTTATTGTCTTTCACGTTATTTCTAGTCACGTTTATTTCCTGTTCGTTTCTTTGTTTATTTTGTATATATTTTCGTATTTATCCTTTGTATATATATCCCTAGCCTTGTTTGTACTTATCTGTTTAGCTTAGCTCTGTGTTGGTTTTCCCTGTTTGTTTATGTATATATATTTATTCGTTATTCCCCTGTTTGTTTATTTGTTTATTTGTTATTTAATAAAGTCTGTCTTACCCGCGTTTACGTCCGCCTCCCATCTGCTCGCGCGTTACAGAAAGACCGACCGCCATGGACGTTTATGCGGGACACCCTTGGGTTGGATCCGGGCTGGCCATCCGTCATGCCCCCTTTGGGACCTCGGCGCAGGAAAACCCGAGGCCTCGAGGCCGGAGACGGCCTCGGGCTAGGCGTTCTAAGAGGTCCCAAAATTCGGAGGATTTTCTTGGGGGCGGGGGCTAACCGTTGGGGCTATCGGCCTCGGGGGACACGAGGCGGGCAGAAACGCAGGCTGTGAGGATCCCTACTTCTGGGATTACGTGGACCTCCTCGCAGCTGCGTCTAGTTCGGAGGATGAGTTAATCCTTCCGGCTCTCAGATGTCCTCCGTGTCTCCGGGAGGAGGCCGCCTACGTCCCGGAGCGATCTTCAGCAGCGCCGGCTTTCAAGACGCCGTCTTCCGTCGGCCCGCCTCCCATGGCGCGCTCCGTCACGGCGGCTACGCAGCTAGCATCTCCAGCGGCTGCAGCTCCAGGCATCCCCACGGCTACGCGGCTAACGCAGCTAGCATCTCCAGCGGCTGCTGCTCCAGGCATCCCCACGGCTACGCGGCTAACGCAGCTAGTATCTCCAGCGGCTGCAGCTCCAGGCATCCCCACAGCTACGCGGCTAACGCAGCTAGCATCTCCAGTGGCTGCAGCTCCAGGCATCCCCACGGCTACGCGGCTAACGCAGTTAGCATCTCCTGCTTCCACGGGTCAAGTTTCTCTGGCTGCTACGGCGCCTGCATCTTCTACGGCTGCAGATCCAGCTTCCACGGCGGCCGCCGAGCAGCGCTTCCAGTTACCCGCAGCGGCAGCAGATCTTCGCTCCGGGGTTCCCATGACAACGGCGCTACACTGTACTGCTACTGCCACCCCAGAACCTGAATACGCTGCGGTGAAATTAAGTCAAGTCTCCGTGCTCTCTTCAGCAGCCCAAGCCTCCACACAGACACCTACTGCCCAAGGGTCCAAGTTTGTTCACGTGAGTGTTCCTGTGCCAGCGGTGCCCACCGCCTATGTTCCTGTGCCAGAGGTGCCCACCGCCTATGTTCCTGTGCCAGCGGTGCCCACCGCCAATGTTCCTGTGCCAGCGGTGCCCACCGCCAATGTTCCTGTGCCAGCGGTGCCCACCGGCAATGTCCCTGTGCCAGCGGTGCCCACCGCCAATGTTCCTGTGCCAGCGGTACCCACCTCCAACGTTCCTGTGCCAGCGGTGCCCACCGCCTATGTTCCTGTGCCAGCGGTGCCCACCGCTCCTGCTACGATGCCAGCGGTGCCCACCGCTCCTGCTACGATGCCAGCGATGCCCACCGCTCCTGCTACGATGCCAGCGGTGCCAGACACCGTCCATGTTCCTGTGCCAGCGGTGCCCACCGCCCATGTGCCGATGCCAGCGGTGCCCACCGTCCATGTTCCTGTGCCAGTGGTGTCCACTGCCCATGTGCCGATGCCAGCAGTGCCCACCGTCCATGCTCCTATGCCAGCGGTGCCTACCGCTCCAGCGCCGACGCCAGCGATGCTCGTCGTCACGCCACCAGCCCCAGCTGCTCTAGTCACCGCGCCGTCAGCTCCTGCTGCCCGAGACGCCGCGCCGCCAGCTCCTGCTGCCCGAGACGCCGCACCGCCAGCGCCTGCTGCCCGAGTCGCCGCACCACCAGCTCCTGCTGCCCGAGTCGCAGCGCCTCCAGCTTCTGCTGCCCAAGCCGTCGCGTCGCCAGCAAGGCCCGTCACCACACCCAAGCCCATCCCGGCACCCAGGACTAAGTTTTGCCCCAAGCCTCGTGTGCCCAGGTCTACCCCAAGGTCCCCGGACTCCAGCCCAAGAACTTTGCCCAGGCTGGCTCCATGGACTACCCCACAGACTTTAGCCAGTCCTGGGCATCCCCAAGTGGTTCTGGTTCCCATGTCACTTCCTGTTCTGGTCCCCGTGTCTGTCTATGTTCCGGTTCCTGTCCTGTCTGGTTTGTCTGTGCCTGTTCCTGTCACCGTTTTCGTGTCTGTTCCTGTCAATGTTTTCGTTCCCGTTCCCATGTCTAGTCCTGTCCAGTCACCTGTCATGTCTCACGTCCAGTCATCGTCCCCTGTCCAGTTCCCTGTCCAGTCTCGTGTCTCGTCCAGTGTACAGTCTAATGTCCAGTCTCCGTTTATGCCCAATGTCCAGTCTCCAGTCACGTCCCCTGTTCCGTCTCCTTTCTTTGTCAAGTCTTCTGTCCCATCTCCTGTTTTGTCTCAAGTCAAGTCCCCGGTCTCGTCTCTTGTGTTTCCCGGCCTCTCCCCGCCGCCAGCCCCTGGGGTTCGTTTTTACGAGCCTCGGGAGCTGCGCGTTTAGGGAGGGGCTTCTGTTACGCCCTCGCTATGTTCTCCTGTGTTTTCCCCGTTTCCTAGTGTGTTTCTCTAGTACTTTTCCATCACGTGTGTCTAATTTGTAGCTCCGCCCCTCGTTACCTGTCTCCCCAGGTGTTCATTGTTTCATGTTTAGTATAAATAGTACCTGTTAATCTACGTTTGCTGTCGGTCTTTGCACCTTCCCCTGTTGTTTTGTCACGTCACGTTATTGCTTTCTCTACGTTTCATATTTACTGCCTCTTGTTTATTGTCTTTCACGTTATTTCTAGTCACGTTTATTTCCTGTTTGTTTCTTTGTTTATTTTGTATTTAGTTACGTATTTATCCCTGTATATATCCCTAGCCCTGTTTTGTTATTATCTGTTTAGTTTAGCTCTGTGTTTGTTTTCCCTGTTTGTTTATGTATTTATATTTATTCGTTATTCCCCTGTTTGTTTGTTGGTTTACTTATTATTGTTTAATAAATCTGGTCTTACCCGCATTTACGTCCGCCTCCCCTCCCATCTGCTCGCTCGTTACAGAATGTTTGTAGATTTTGTGTGTTGTTTATCAAAACACTGGGACAGATCATTTTATACAACTAAAATCTTAGTAATTTATTAATCACAAAAATGTATGTATAAATCAGGAGGTAAAATCAGTCAGTAATATAAGGGTCTTTTGTGTATATAAATTATTTGTGTATAAAATATACAGCACCAGTCTAACATTTGGACACACCTTAAATTCAGTGGGTTTTTCTTATTTATTATTTTAAAATGTTCTGTTTTGTAGATTAATATTAAAATCATCCAAACTATGAGGAAAACCATGTTTTATATTCTTTATTTTGACTCTTCAAAGTTTTGCACATCTCTGCTGGATTTTCTCAGTAAGATTTATGAGGTAGAGTCACCTGGAATTCAGGCTTTCAGTTAACAGCTGTGCTGAACTCATCAAGGGTTAATTACTTGAATTTCTTGCCTTTTAATGTGTTTGAGAGCATCAGTTGTAAAGTGGTGAAGAGGTAGAGTTACAGGTATACAGTGAATAGTGAATATTTGAGTAATGTTTTAATCCAGATTATGGTGGAAACTACTCAACTAAGTAAAGAAAAAATACTTTAACAAATGAAGGTCAGTCAAAATAAAATATCGTGACATACTGTGAATGTATCCTTAAATGCAGTTACAAAGACCATCAAAAATGTTATGATGAAACTGGCTCTCATCAGGAATGCCCCAGGAAAGCAAGAGCAGGAGTTTCTTCTGTTGTACAGGATAAGTTAATCAGTGTTAACAGCCTCAGAAACCACAAGTTACCAGCACCAAGATAAGCGCACCTAAACGTCTCACAGAGTGTCAGAGGTAAGTATTATCGGCCTGTATTCTGCTACCAACCCCAGCTAGCACTGCTGGAGCAGCATTAGCATTAGTGAAAATCTGGAAATCTAAGGTTACTGTCAATAAACAGAAGTGCTTTACTCACTCAAATAAACACTTTTCAGGAGAGAAATCTGTGTAGATTAACATCCAATCCAGTGCACTTTATGTATAAAAATAGACCAGAAAAAAGACTTATATTCACAGGGAGCTTTATAATCCGGTGCAGGTACTGTACATTAAACATTACCAATAGTAAAATATTAATGGATTTATATCATACTATTCTTAATAAAACTTAATTAATAAAGATAATTATTTGAAAAATAATTGTTTTTTATTAATAATGTTTGTAAACAGAGATGTATAATAACAGAGCAGAACTATTTCACTACTGTATTTAAGTACTGAAATGCTGTATCTACTGGAGTATTATTTTTCTCCTTATTCTCTTTTGCTTCACTATATATTTTTGATGAGTTTAAACTTTTACTCTGATCAATTTTTAATTACTCCTTACAATTATAAAAATGTTAAGAATTATTCCAATTTATTCCAAAATAGGTAGGATTGAGATCTTGTGTTCGTGGGCTTCCCCTACAAGTGCAGAGTGTAATAAATGTTTTGAGGCAGATTAGTTTCTCTTTCTCGTGTTTTGGTCTCTTTCCAGCTTCTGCCAGAGTGTCTGTTTGTTAGTTTGTAAAGAATGAACCAGTAGTCCTTGTAGAACTGTTAGAACTAAAGGTCGGAAAGCAGGTCGCCGTTCTCGCGAGCGTTGGTCGTGGCCGCCTCGGAAAACTTACAGAGTCTGGTTTGAGCTCAGAGGAGCTCCGGCACAGACAAGAGCACCGCTATTCCTCCTATTACACCTCAATGCAGCGCTGCAGTGAGTTTCAAGCTGTAATTTTACTTCTTTAAAAATATCAAAAATTAAGGAAATCCTATGTAGTGCTGCTTTAAGCCAGAGCGGTAGATGATCTGCACTGTCACTGGGTTTGATGAAGCTCCTCATCATTGAGTGACTCAAGTGATCAAGCTGATCTTAGAAGGCCACACTGCTCCCGTTCTGCCTTTCACTCTGAAAACTTTGAACTGCTTTTTGTAAAACTACACTAATAACACAGGACTGTACTTCAGTACTTCAGTATTAAATTTTAATGTAAATGAAATAGGAGTAACGAGGCTATTTTAAGTTGTCTGAAAAATAAGTATAGCTAACCAACATTTCTAATTAGTACAAAGTATTTGTACTTCTTTACTTGACACCAACACTGGCCTTAATTGAGGCAACTGAGACCTTAGTTGTTCTGGGTTCTTTTGGAACCTCTTGGATGAGTTCTCCATGCCCTTTTTGAGTAATTTCTGTAGGCACTCCTGGGACGGTTCACCAGTGTTCCATGTCTGGCATGTTGAAGCGTTACACACACTACTTCTGTATGTGTAGCTCAATAAATATTACCTATTACAATCCCATGTTTTGTGATGGTGTGTATCCTCACAGGGTGTTAAAACAAGCGTGTGTGTGTGTGTGTGTGTGTGTGTGTGTGTGTGTGTGTGTGT